>NC_058095.1:106995984-107299015 GCF_020171115.1 Neogale vison | reverse complement strand
GATCATCTGTCGTGGTGAAGTCATTGCAGCGATGGAGTCTCAGCACCAAGTAGAGAAACATCAAACAAAGCAACATATTAAGGTTAATAAGGCGATAAGAATGAGAACCCCAAGAAAGAGATTTTTAATTGTTGGCCATAGTCCTCTTCCAAACCAGGAAGCTAACCAATTACTGAGAGAGAAAGAAGGATCTTGAAGAGCATCCTATCTTTTATTAGTCCTGTGACATTTTTGTGATAGTCTGGGATGTACACACAACATTCTGTTTGATAATTGCACGTGTGTCACCCTGGGCTGCTGTCAGGACATCTAAGGCCATCCTATTTTGTAGGACTGCCTTGCATGAGACTTCGGTATTAAGGAGGGAGATGCTATTTAGTGAATCACTAAGTGCCCTACAGAGTTTCCCTTATTTCCATCAGTCTTAGTTACACTAAGCAGAATTTGATACTCTTAGAAACCTCTTAATCTCTAGTGAAGACTAAGTATTAACCAATTGTGAACTGTTACAACAGAATTCTTTAGATGTCAAATTTATGAAACAGTTAAGTGCAAAACACGTTTACCAACAGATTTAAATACTCTTAGTTTCTTTGCAGTTAAGAAGTCAAAATAACAAACCTACATCCAGTAATTACTGACTTAGCATTTTATCCTTTAAGACCTAGATGTCCACAATTTAATTCCATTTGTCACCCAAGCAAAACTTTAAAACTTTCAGGTTACCAAAGACTTTGAAAGCTACTTCAGCAATTACCCATTAAAACTTTGAGACAGACAATTAACCATCAGTTTAGTCATCTCTTTGCTAACAAATTTTAACAAATAACATGAGCTTATTTGACCTTCAGTAAACTTCGAAGTTTCACATTTACTGCTGATAACTTAAAATACACGTCTTATCTTAAACCAACAAACTTAACTTCATTCCAATACTGATTTACGTTTCACCTGGACCCACTCCACTTTGAATGTTTACCCGAGACACAAGTGGGAAGATCTGGAGTGGGGTGTTAGGTCCAGGGGGTGCTCTTCTTGCTCCTTGACAGTGAAGAGAGAAGGAGCCGTGGTGCATGATCTAGAGGCTAGTCATGCAGGCTGCACCCACGTTGGTGCACAGAAACAGGATAAAAGGGGGAAACAGAGGAAACAAAGTGCTGCCAGGAAGCAGAGAAAGGATTCCCGGTTTTGGAGCTCATAAACCCCAACAAAGGAGCAGACACCAAGCTTTCCCACCAGCAAGGGGGGAGGGGTTAAGCAGTCCATGTCGGGCCAGAGAAGACAGGGAAACTTCCCCGAAACAAAGGGAGTTTCAGCAGCTGCTTGGGAATATTCCTTACAGTCTCTGTCTCGAGTTAGACTAACCCCAGTTGGCTCCAGTTACAGCCATTAACACGGGAAGTGAGTGAGGGAGAAGCCCCCACATCTATTAGAAACAGAGACAGAGTCCCTTTTGCTAAGGATATCCCAACAACCTGGGTTTACTAACTGACTCATTTGGACAAACACATTCCGTAAAAGCCCCTTAGTTCAGGGTCCTTGTGCAGAGCAATTAAGGCCTAGGTATGAGCAATGAAGGTATCCTAGGTCCATTTGCCTGTTTCCTGCAGAGGAGATCTAACTGATGGATCCCACTGAGGCCATGCAGTGTTACAGGAGCTCAGTCCTTTCCTAAGTTTTGCAATCCAAATTATTTCCAGTGGGTTAAAAGGCACCCCAAGGTAGAGTCCTTGGGAACTAAAGAAACCTACTGAGGCCATGCTCCCAGAAATGTAAAGAAGGTCCATTACCAAATCCCCCCTGACTCCTGGGTGGCGTCCCACGCAGGATATGTCAGAGGTTCCTGTGTGTCAAAAGCGACCAGAGGCGTCCCTCAAGATATCGCTATTGATCACCATCCTGTTTTCCTCAGGAAGGCATCCCTGCCATAAAAGGCCCTGGAGGGGTGCCGGCGTCCCTCCACTTCCCCATCGCATCCTAGGCTACAGATGGGTGCCTGGTGAATGGACTAGGAAACTGTGCTATGCCATGCCATTGTCTGTCTTGAAGACTGCATACTGTTTTGCCATTTTAACCCATGGAAATACTAGAAAAGTTTGACAAAGGGGAAATTACCCAATTTCATAGCTATAAGTAGTCTGTAGAAGACATTGACAAGAAACAGTAAAGACTGAAATCCATCATGGTCTATGCGACATTCCAACACATGTGGTCCTTGCAGCCAACTTCCCTAGGAAACGGTCCCGGGTTGCGTTTTAATTCAATCGGGTACTGGTTTCGGCTGACTCCCAGTGGAGGTCGCTCGGCCAGAAGTGGCTAGACCAGGGATGTGGAGGGGATCACATTAGATCAATCAGGAGGAAACCTCACACGGGAGTCTTAAGATTGGCAGCTGTCCTGGTGACTTAGGTGGCTGTCCCGTGCCCAAGAGAGACAACTATATAAGAACAGGAATAAAGGGGCGCCTGGGTGGCTCAGTGGGTTAAGCCTCTGCCTTCAGCTCAGGTCATGATCTCAGGGTCCTGGGATCGAGCCCCGCATCGGGCTCTCTGCTCAGCAGGGAGCCTGCTTCCTCCTCTCTCTCTGTTTCTGCCTGCCTCTCTGCCTACTTGTGATCGCTGTCTGTCAAATAAATAAATAAAATCTTTAAAAAAAAAAAAAAAAGAACAGGAATAAAGAGAGGGTATCAAGATTCTGGGTCTATTGCCATTCCGGCCAGGGTACTAACTTACAGCCAAGAGAAGACGTTCTCCTCCCCGTAGAGTAGCCACGGCTAGAGGATTACAGCCTGAGCAACTGACGTGCAAGTGTTCCAATAAGACCACACTCCTTGAAAAGCCCTGAAATCAGAGTAAAGGAAAAGGAGAGAAAGTACTCACCAATTTTGCACCGAAGCTCAGAATCCAAATGTAAAGACTCACACCCCACGTCCGGGCGCCATATGATGAAGTTCTAGAACCTAGGTGAGGTTCGGTGGGCTGAGGTCCGGAGCCGATGACCAAGAAAGAATTCTTGAGACATCTTTGGTGCAAAATGGTGGTTTATTAAAGCACAGGGACAGGACCCATGGGCAGGAAGAGCTGCTGCCTAATAATAGCATTTTCTAAATACTATATAAACATCTTGGTTTTTGTCAGACTTTCACATACTAGTTTTAACATCCATTGATAATTCCTGCCTGAGTCCGTTATTACTGATCAATGGTTGCCAAGTGGCAACTAAGATAAAATTAAATAAAATAAAAATAAAAATTTTCAATTTTATTATGCCTTCTACATTTATTATTTGGCATTATACTATAAAGAAAAGCTTTCTTTTCTCATTTTATGTAAATATGAACTCCTGGATTTCTGTTTACTGAGTGGGCTGTTTTTGTTACTGATTGTCAGTTGTGAGACTCAGATTGTTTCAGATTTAGGAGCCCCTTGGGGCTGGCTTTCAGATCCTTTTGAAATGTGCCGCCCATCATCTTTGAAACCTTTCCTTTCTGGCACATGATATTCCAGTCTCATCTTGTACTTTCCCTTCTTTAGCCTTGAGATTGTTTTGTTTCTCAAAGCACGTGGGTCCTTTCAATAGACAATGGTATTTATAAGCCAAAATCTGGGAAGTAAGTATACTTATTGCTATAACAGTTTTGCTACTCCTGGACACCCTCTCAATAGACAGAGCTATGAGCTATGTGTGTGTAGGTGCACATACAAAATTTGTATGCACAAACACGTTTACATCTGTATTTCTACATATATATCTATTTTTTTAAACCATGAGTTTACACACGTACCTCCGATCTTAATCCAATACTACAGAATTAACCAGGTTAATTCTGGTTTTCTCCTTTTTCTTATTTCTAGCTCCCTTCATCATCAGAAAGAAACTTTGCCCCAGTTATGTCAATTATATTTAGTTTGTGGAACAAATTCCTCCCCCTCCCATAAAGTTCTGTGCGGGGTGCTTGAGTCCCTACTAGGCAAATGCTGCTGCCTCCAACCAACCCACCTATCCCCCAGCAGAGATACTTGCCTTGTTTAGCTCACCTGTTGGCCTTTACACTGAATTATTTCTGGTGTAAAGCAGACAGACTCTGCATGTCATTTATTGCTTGCTTGAGGCATGGAAACTATATGTATCATTCTTGCTCACTTGAAGTGCTAGCAAGCTTTGAAAATTCATCTACTGTGGAGATTCCATAAATTCTTTCTTTCATAGTATAGCATCCATTCTCGGGGTATTTTTAACTCTGACTTGATCAGGGATGTACATTGCTATTTCTTAGAGACAGTGCTTGAATTAGTCAATATACCAATTAGTATAAGCCAGCCTACATTTTTGTGCCCAAGTTTTTCTAAAAATACAAGATGCTTATTAGTTAATACATTCAACATTCGAATTTTCTTCTCAGTACTTCTTTAATCAAATCATTTCAAATAAATGATAGAAGCTACTATAAATTGTTTTCACTATTAAAAAGCAAAGATAAATTTTATCCCTTGAGAACCTTACAAAATTTTTAAGCATGAGATTTGATTATGAAGAGCATAATAATTTTATTTATTATGCTTTGTCTTAAATATCAGCTTCATTTTTAAAACTTATGATAACACTGAGTGATTTTAATTTTTTCCAAATAGAGTTTTCATATTTTTACAAGATTTATGAAATACTTAAGAAGTAAGTACATTCATTCAGTTTTCCTCTTAGGATGATGTTGGATTGTATTTTGCTTCAGTAATGATTATTGTTACGATTATTCAGTAATGATTAGAAAATGATTAGCATTTTCTAAGGGGAAATGTTAAGATCTTTATAATTTGGTAAGTTTATTAAAATTCTTAGAATTCTACTATCCTGTAACACCATGGTATTATTTCCACATAGAGACAAAAATGTTATGTATACATATAAGGAAGTAAATTTCTTATGATCCACTATTTTAAAAAAATTACAGATTTTTATTTAAAATTGTTTCACTGTGGTAGTCACATTCAGATTGCAGGGTATACAGTCAGAATCTCCAAGGAGACAGTAGGCTTTTACAAAAAGTACCCCCAAGTAACTAGAGAGGGGATAGGAAAACAATGTCTCTAAACAAACTCTTAACAAATCACTGGCTTATAGGAAGGGATTATATAAAAACTTACTAAATAATCAATTGTAATAGTGGTAACCAAGAATAATAGTTCCCCAAGTGTGATCACCAGACCATTGTATCAGCATCACCTGGGAACTTGTTAGAAATGTAAATTTTCTGGCCCCCTCAGTTCTGTTGAATCAAAAATTCTGGGATAAGACTTAGCAATCTGTGTTTCAGCACTGTCCAAGTGATTCTGAGGCTTACTGAAATTTGAGAACCACTGATCTAAAGGGGGAAAAAAATAGAAAATGATGACTATGTGGTCTTCTAGAAGCTTGGACATTTTGAATCTGCTTGTGCTGGGTGCCAGCTGACAGGCTTTTGAATCATTAAATCCTATTGCTGTCTCAGACTTTGTTTTCTATTTTGACATTGCAGACTCCTCTTTCAAGCAAAACATATCAAAATAAACTGTTAACACTAAAGAAATCTTAGACTACTAAGCAAAAGCTTAGAAAATACTATAAATCTATAATCCTATAGTCCAATGCAAAATACTATAATCCAGAAAACAATGACTAGATAGCATATTACTGATTGTAAAGTGAAAAGAAGGGCCATCTGTACCCCAATGTTTATAGCAGCAATGGCCACAGTCGCCAAACTATGGAAAGAACCAAGATGCCCTTCAACGGATGAATGGATAAGGAAGATGTGGTCCATATACACTATGGAGTATTATGCCTCCATCAGAAAGGACGAATATCCAACTTTTGTAGCAACATGGACGGGACTGGAAGAGATTATGCTGAGTGAAATCAGTCAAGCAGAGAGAGTCAATTATCATATGGTTTCACTATTTGTGGAGCATAACCAATAGCATGGAGGACAAGGGGCGTTAGAGAGGAGTAGGGAATTTGGGTAAATTGGAAGGGGAGGTGAACCATGAGAGACTATGGACTCTGAAAAACAGTCTGAGGGGTTTGAAGTGGTGGGGGGGGTGGGAGGTTGGGGTACCAGGTGGTGGGTATTATAGAGGGCACAGCTTGCATGGAGCACTGGGTGTGGTGAAAAAATAATGAATACTGTTTTTCTGAAAATAAATAAATTGGGGGAAAAAAAAAGAAATAATGATATAATTAACATAAAATTGTAATATGACCAAGTTTACCAAATGCCAAGAGTTCTAGTTTCTACACTACAGACAATCCTAGGACACTCAAAATACTAAAACAAAATTGGAACAATGTAAAACTTTAAAGGACAAAAGAAAAATGAGCACAGTGCTTTAAAATTTAAAATTTAAAGCATAAGAAAGCAGCCAGAATTCTTAAAATCAGTTAAAATTCAGAATGGTTAATAAGTGTACAATGCTGACTCTATCAAATCGTTCATTAGAAGCTGGCTGAGACCTGTTGTCCAAATTTAAAATGATAATTATTAATAATTATAATATTTCCTATTAAAGGCTTCAGAAGCTAGTGGCCACTCACTATGACTGCGGGCCAGTAGAAGACCGATTTCTTACTTCCTAAAGTTCCCTGAAAAATAGTTTTTTAAGCAGCAAGCCTTCTAAAGATCAAGTTCTGAGTACCTTGAGCTGAGAACCCTTAAAATACTACACTGTAGCTTATTACTTTTTTTTGAGGGTTTTTTTTTTTCAGATGGAGAGAAATCAGTCAGTTAGTATCTGGGATCCATCAGCTTCTCCTATCTTCCATCTTTAAAATTCACTTATACGGGACGCCTGGGTGGCTCAGTTGGTTGGACGACTGCCTTCGGCTCAGGTCATGATCCCGGAGTTCCGGGATCAAGTCCCACATAGGGCTCCCAGCTCCACAGAGAGTCTGCTTCTCCGTCTGACCTTCTGCTCACTCATGCTCTCTCTCACGGTCTCTCTCTCAAATAAATAAAATCTTTAAAAAAAAAATTCACATATACACTTACATGTCAGCGTCAGTAACAGTACATAAACATGTTGCCTTCCTCCTCCTCATCTTGTCCAGTGTCATTTTATGAGGTCTTCCTTTCTCCTTTGCCCTAATCTAAGTGTGCCCAAGTTTTAGTCCTAACTTACTATGCCCCTTTCTCCCTTGGATACATCATCTCTTTGCTTTCTGTCAGCTGTCATTTTTTGTTCCGAAGAATACTAAATCTCCAAGCCTGTTCTGTGCTGTTATCAAGCTATTCTTACTTTCTAATTACCATTTTATACCTAGATTAATCTTTCCGAAATACAGCTTTCCCTTTAAAAAAAAAAAATCCCTTAGTTTCATATAAGATTTTTTATATTCTGACACATTCAGTTTTTAAAATGCACTGTCTTTCGCTCCTTACTTGAACTGGCTATCTGACCAGATTGATAATTTATTCTAACTTGATCAGAGCTCACTATTTACTATTATTTCTGCTCTATACCCAGGGCTTTCTTTTCTCTCTCTTACCCAGGTTTGCCCTTTTACTGCTCTTGCCCATGAAGACCTCATATCACTTCTATTTACCTTTTCAGAAGCCTTTGTAGACCATTTTATGCCTTAGTAATCTTTCTCCTATTGCCTGAATCTTTTCATATACATCTTGCTTGTCTTCTGCATAAAGATTCTAAACTTGTTGAAGATACAGAGTGCACCTAACCTAGAGTTCCCAGCACAGTGCTCCCTCTATGGTGGGGAACTGAATGAATGTTTTTGATTATTTGTAAAATTGTGGGGGTGGGGAGATAAGTATATAACTTTATAACCTTTAATACCTTCATGGCTAACTGAAGTAAAAGGAGGCGTGCCAAAATATATAGTCTTAAAAATATAATTAGTGGATCTTTCTCGTTTTTAGGGAGTCTCTTCTTACTTTAATAGTTTCTTCTAGTTCTAGGTTTGAGTAAACACTGTGTACCATATTGAGAAGTGTTTTGACTCTCTTTGTGGTCCAGTTCATAAAGCAGCAAATAAAATGCATTGTCATGCATGGGAGGACTGAGGAAGCCTGAGCAAAATTGAACAATTGAACCGAATTTTACTGCATTCTCATGAGCTGCATGATTTATTTGGGGGTAGATTTATTTACATCCATGTGTATATTATCATGTCATATCGTAATGGAGCTTGTCTTGAGTCATTCATTCATCCTGTAATTATTGAGCATTTATTCTATAATAAAGCACTGTTCTAAACACTAAGAATATAACAGTAATGAAAATAACTAATACTCTAGTTAGGGGAATAGACAGTAAACAAGCAAATGGTAGATGGTGATAAGTGCTACGTGGATTAATCAAATTAGGGTGAGGTAACAGAATGATTGGGTAGTCAAGGAAGTACTTTTGGAAATGACACTTGAATCTGAATAACCGGAAGAAGTGAGCATGTCAAGAACAAAAAACATTTTGGGCAGGGAAAATAACTGCTAATGCAAAAGACTGTAAAGTGGAGGTAGGCAGGGGTGAAATCACATAGGGTGTTGTAGGCCATAGGGAATTTAGATTTTATTTTGAGTAAAATGAGAAGCTGTTGGAAGGTTCTAAGCCAAGAAGTAAATCCCTTTGGCAGTTGTGTAGAAAATAGAATTGAGAGAAGGAATAGATGCTAGGAAACTAGTTAGTAATATATTGTAATCATTCAGAAAAGATAGAATAAAAGAAGCCTTGACTAAGGTGGTAGTAGTAGCAGAAAACAGAAAAGTAGAGGTAGACTTGACAGGATTTGCTAACAGATTTAAGTTGTAGGTTTAGAGAAGGAAGAATCAAGGATGTTTCTTAGATTTTTGACTTGAGCAAGTAGGTAGATGACTTAAGCAACTAGGTAGACTTTTTGCTGATGAGAAAGAACAAAGATGGAGCAGGTTTAGAAAAGAGAAAATCATATCAAGTTGGATATTTTACTTCAGGAGCTTTAAGTTCAGTAGACAAGATAAGATAAAAATATATATTGAATTTCTAAAGTCAGATAAATACTTAGATATGAATTGTGTTTATTGCTGTGCCACTTAATAGCTTGAAAAAAACAAGTATTGGGTCTGCGGGTCAGGAATTCAGGACCAGCTTAGCTGAGTGGGTCTCATGAAGGTTTTATGTGAGGTTATAGTCAAGATGCCAGCTAGGCTGCAGTCATCTGAAGGCTTGACTGGGGCTGGAGGATTTGCTCCCAAGTTCACTCAAGTTGCTTGTTAGCCCTCAGTTCCTCTCTGACTTTTGGTCAGAAGCTTTAGTTCATCAGCAAATGGATTTTTGTATAAGGAAGCCACACACACTCATTTCTGTTACATTATATTGGAAGCAAGTTACTAAGAACAATTCAAAGGTAAGAGGAATTTGTCTTCACATGAATAAAGGAAATTCAAAGAATTTGTGGACATCTTTTTAAAACTCAAAGAATAGTAAAAGAATAAGTAAATCAAGCCCAAAGCCTATCAAGTATCATCAGATTATAGCTTATTCCTATGATGATTCTTGTTAGTATCAAAATTTTAGACGTGAACTTGTATTCGCAGAACTGACTCTAACAGGGGATTATACCTAAATATTCTTCATATATGCTGAGTCCCTGTTGAAGACAAGCAGTTCTCACATACCAAGCCATCACAGTCTGAAAACTTACCTTTATAATTTGATTGAGCTTATTTATCTCTCAACACTTTGTTCATTAAGTCATTATCATTAGGTATCAAATATTGTTTTAAGTCTTTGGTTTTTTTATGTCACAGGTTATTGCTTACAACTCAGAAGGTAAAAGTAATCCAAGTGAAGTAGTAGAATTTACTACATGCCCTGATAAACCAGGAGTACCTGTGAAGCCTTCAGTTAAAGGAAAGATACATTCACACAGTTTTAAAATAACTTGGGGTAAGATATGCATATTTGTACATCCTTACTTTTATATTTGATTAAAATGATTTGAATATTAAGATAATTCTTGGGATAGTTGGGTACATGTGTTAGCTCAAGCAAGTTCAATAGGAAATGTGAGATTCATTGTTTGGATATCTTTTGTTGTGGAAAACTTTGCACGCACACAAATACAGAGTTCATATTTGTTATAGGAAGAACTTGGAACCTGCAGTAAGACTACGAGCAGAGGTAGCACTATGTGAAATGAATGATTACTGAAATTATAGCTTAAAAAGTTACTTGGGTCATCCTAGCTCTCATGAAAAATGAAAATCACTTATTCACTTATAACAAACATTTGTTGGAGTGCCTGTCTGGCTCAGTCAGAAGAGCATGCAAGTCTTGAGCTCACACAGTCCTGAATTCAAGCCCCAAACGAGCCCTACAATTGGGTGTGGAGATTGTTAAATAAATAAAACTTGAAAAAAAAAATAAAACATTTTATTGAACATCTGTTTATACACTACTTAAAATGCTGGTACTAATTTAAAAAGCATTACAGGTGATTCTTTTTAACAGTCTGAGGTTTGATATTCTGTTTATTAGGATTTCTGTCACTGTTTAATTATATGTACTTTGCCTAATACCACTTTTTACTTTTTTGGATAGACCCACCAAAAGACAATGGAGGTGCAGCCATCAATAAATATGTAGTGGAGATGGCAGAAGGTTCTAATGGTAAGAATAACTATTAAAAATTAATAGATTTAGGGATACCTGGGTGGCTCAGTCAGTTAAGCATCTGCCTTCAGCTCAGGTCATGATCCCAGGGTCCTGGGATCGAGTCCTGCATTGAACTCCTTGCTCAGCAGGGAACCTGCTTCTCCTTCTCCCTTTGCCTATTGCTCTCTCAGCACGTGCGTGCTCTCTCTCTCTCTCTCTCTGACAAATGAATAAAATCTTTTTAAAAAAAAATTAATAGATTTATTCTATTTATATCAGTCTGCCTCTGCTCTTCATGACTTTGCGTTTTATATGATCTCTTTTCTTTCACTTTTTATTTTTCCTTTGTTTATAGCAGTTAGTATTTTGCCTGTTATGATCCACTTTAAGTTATAATCTCTAAGACTGCTGAACACCTATATTATTAAATTTACATTTATATTTTATTTCCTTTCTCATTTGTTTGCTTTGCTCAGTTCCAGTATATCTGAACTAAAAAGTCTTCTGAAGGTTTATTCAGTTAGATTTATAACCAGACATATCAGAGAAACATTATCTTGTAAAATTTAACTTACATTCTACTAGTTTTAGTAATATTCTCTGTGCCTCGTGAACTTTGTTTTGGAATGACACATTTAACAGTCTTTATTTCTATGCAATGAACTGTTTCCTGCAAAATAATGTCTTTTAATTAAGGCTAAACTTCCTATGTTATTTGTTCTTTCTGCTCTTTGTGTGTTATAATGTCATTACTGGACCATTAAACACATTTAAAATGCTTAATTAAAAGCAAATTATGAATGTAAGCCAAAGTTTGTATAGAATTACAGAGATACTTCATTTCAACAAAGGCTTACAGATTTGTCTAGGAAGCTGTAAAATAAAATTAGATCATCTCCAGGAAATTCGAAACAAGTTTATATAGTTTCTGACAAATTACATAAACACTTAACTTAGTGAAGCTAGGATAACTGCTGTGTCTGTGATACCAGAACATTAAACATTACCTTGTGGCTGATTGAACATAATTCTTCACCTTACAGGAAATAAATGGGATATGATATACAGTGGAGCTACTAGAGAACATCTTTGTGATCGACTGAATCCAGGTTGTTTCTATCGTTTACGAGTTTACTGCATCAGCGATGGAGGACAGAGTGCGGTAATACTTACATGTAGATTTTTTTTCAAATTTGGGTCATATAAGATGGGATCACCAGATGCTGCCTCAAAATTTGAAATATATCCAAAGTAATTTCTGTAACCCAGGTGATTAATTTTATAGTGACCAGGATTTCTAAAAATAGTACTTGGTTGATAATCCATATTCAGTGAATATGTATTGACTGGTTAGTGTTTAGTTTTGGAAAAACAAATACACAAAAATGTTGCAGAAAAATTTATAAAGATAAATTTTAGGATGATGCTTAATAACCATACCTAACAGAGATAGAAATAATTGTAGAGTGATTGCTTCATAAATTATGTGTATCAGGACAAACCATAAAATAGAATTTACTGTTTAAACACAGATTCTGATATTTACTTGTTGCAGAAAAGTTCTTAGTTATTATTAGAGATCCACTAACCAAAATGGACTCAGTGTGCCATTGATTATATATGAGATATTTGTAATGTTCTGGAGAGGTATGTTTTTTAATAGGAGTGATTTTTTTTAATAAATTTAACCAAGAATGTGTTCATGGAGCACACATATTAATATTTTTCAAATGGAATTTGATGCAATAAAGTTACCTCTTTTTTTGAAGGTACATTTTTTAAAAATAAATTTATAAGTATTGTGTTGAAAATGTGAATATTATGAAACTGAGAGCAAGTCCTGCCCACAGGCCCTGGGATCCAGTTGCTTCATTTTATCTAATAAAATCTTCTTGGATTTAAAAAAGGAAATCCACTGTACCCCAAAAGAGCCTCTAATTTTCTGATTCAGCATTATAGCATTCTATATAAGATACCTTTCTGAATAAGGTAATGATCAGATATTTTTTATGCTTAGAAAGAAAACTAATACAGTGCAGATAAGGAATATGGCACTGTGTGTCAGTATTTTTAAGAGAAGTCTTTTAAAATAAAAATACATATATTTTTAGATAGTATAGAAACTAAAGTAATACTAAATACCTGGAGATGCCAAATACTTGGAAAATCTTAAATAATTTTTAAATTATTTTTAAATAAAGGAAATATTATATATACGTATTAGTATGTAGATTAAAAATACAGTATACTGTAAAGTAAGCAAAACAGTCTAAACCTCCTGAAAACATAGCAAACAGTATTTCAGAATGTTAAAACCTCCTTCTTTAGAAGAGATTTGTGAATCCATTTGGACAGAGTCAAAAATAATTTCCGTTAGGATTGTTGAAGGTTGTTTTGCTGTTGTTGTTTAATTATGAAAAGACAAAAAGGAAGAGTTTTGTGGGGGGTTCTGGTAACTTTCTTTGTGTATAATAGTCACATAGAATGTGTCTTTATCTCTATAAAGTTAGAATTTTAATGATTTAATGGGTTTTTATTTTATTTAGAACTTTATTTCTTTTCAGTTGAAAGTCAAGTAGAATTTCAAATTATTGGCACAGTCTTTATGTTCACGTTATTTTCCTTTAACAAAAGCAGTCTGATTATTTGGTTGGGGCATTTTTGTTTTGTTATTGCTTTTGTTTTGGCAGGTATCTGAATCTTTACTGGTGCAGACTCCAGCTGTGCCTCCTGGCCCATGCCTCCCTCCCAGATTACAGGGTAGACCCAAAGCAAAAGAAATACAGTTACGATGGGGTAATTTCCGTTTTGGTAATAAATTTTTATTAAGCTAGTACTAAATATACTCCTCTTGTTAAACTACATAAATCTTTCCATCTTTAGGACCCCCTCTGGTCGATGGTGGATCACCCATTTTCTGCTATGGTGTAGAAATGTCTCCTGTAGAAAAAGATGAACCAAGAGAAGTTTACCAAGGTTCTGAAGTAGAATGTACAGTGAGCAACCTTCTTCCTGGAAAGACTTACAGCTTCAGATTGCACGCAGCTAACAAAATGGGGGTAAGAAGACTGTTGATTGAATTATAATCACAGTGGTATTTCATATGACATACATGATTGCACCCATTAGTTAGCCATTTTGCTTTCAATATGTGATTCCAAAGTTTACAGTTATTTTTTGTTTTGGTTTTTTTAAGATTTACTTATCTATTTTAGAGAGAGAGAGAGGGCATGGGGGAATTGGGTAGAGGAAGATAGAGAGCAGAGGAAGGCAGAGGGAGGACAAACAGAGCCTGCTGAGCACAGAGCTGGATCTCAGGACCCTGAGTTCATGACCTGAGCCAAAATCAAGAGTTGGCCACTCTACCAACTGAGCCACCCAGGTGCCCCCAAATTTTATAGTTTTTAATAAGCCTATATCAATAAGGAAGAGAGAGGTCAGTGTATACAGTAACTTAATTGTTCTAGAATCTCCATATTTTCAAACCCCACTTATAATTCGTGACACTCTGGACTTCAGCTGGGCTGAAGTTTGCCTTTCCAGTGGTGCTAGTAGGAGGTTTTACTTTTAGTAAGTTAAAGAGTAGAAACAAGACCATAAGATGAAATACTTAGAATAATAATTAAGTTTTTTAAGACTGATTATATCAGCATTTACTTTCAGGTGATTTTTACCTAAGGAAAAAAAAAAACATTAAGCATTTCTTGTTTTGCGAGGCTTTTTAAAAAGTATTAGCTATGTATTTGTACAAGTCCATAAAATGGACAAAATAGGTTATATCTACATTTTACAGCTAAGGAGGTTAGGGCTCAGAAAAGCTAAATACCTTGCCCACAGTTATACAAATAAGAAGTGACAGAAATAAGCCACAGACTCGCGGCTATCAGACTCCAGAGCCAAAGCCCTTTCCACTCAACCAGGACATATCTCTACATTAAAGCAGGTTCTCTAAGGACAAAGCAGTAGTTTATCTCAATTGAGTAACATTCTGTTTTCTTATTCTGTAATTACAGTTCCACAAAATTAAACTGACATTATTTCTCCCATTATTTCATATTTTAGTGAACTATATTTTAGTCCCATTCTCCAACTGATTTCAGTATTTGTATCTGTAAACTTAATTTAAAATTTCTTATGTCAATACTTTGTTGGCAGTTCTAACGTAAGTCATTGTTTCCTGTCTGAAGTCAACATCTTGTCAACCTCAACAAGGCTGCAGTACACTGGGATAGCATCTTTAATACTAGTGTACTTAATCTGTATTTTCAGGATTCTGATAATTTGTCAAATTAATACTTGCTTTCTGCATTTCCAGAGAACATATATTTTAGACTCTTTTTAAAACTGTTCTAAATTTTGGGGCACCTGGGTGGCACAGTTGTTTAAGCATCTGCCTTTGGCTCAGGTCATGATCCCAGGGTCCTGGGACCAAGCCACACTTCCGGCTCCCTGCTTAGCGGAGAGCCTACCTCCTTCTCTCCCTCTGCCTTTCCCCCTGCTGCACTCCTATGTGTTATCTCTCTCTCTCTCTCTCTCTAATAAATAAAATCTTAAAAAAAAAAAAACTCTTCTAAATTTTAAGATATAATTTATGCCTACCACCTCCCGTACCTTTAATTGGCATCCTTGTCTTTACTCATATAATTTCTTCTGACTCATTCCACATTCCCTGATTCCCAGCCCTTCTTACAGAAACAGTTCATGAAGGAAAAAGAGCAGAAGAAAACACAGAAAATATCAAAACTTTAAAACACCCCACAGTGACTTCCATGATCATTAAATATTTTTCTTTTCTGTCAGTGCTTTTGGAGTTATGACCAGTTGGTCTTAAAGAAGATGGATAATGTACTTAATTATTTTTATGAATATTTATGGAGAGCTATGCAATCAGTGTGTAAAAAATGAAAACACTGGCTATATTTTTTTTTCTAGTTTGGACCATTTTCAGAAAAGTGTGATATTACTACAGCCCCTGGACCACCAGATCAATGCAAGCCTCCTCAGGTTACATGCAGATCTGCAACTTGTGCCCAAGTAAATTGGGAGGTATTGTAATTCCCATTGACTTACTTTAAATGATTAGAATAGTTCATATAAAAGAATAGAGATCCTCTTCATTTCCTAAATTATGCAAACAGTTAAGTCCTGTAAAATTCATGTGGTAAAAGTGGATTTTTTTTTCTCTTCAAAGCATTTAAGTAAGGTATATATGCATTACAAGTATATAGTTTCTTGTTCATGATGTGCTTCGTATTTTTTTCAAAGGCTGTGTCTCATTACTGAGATATTTAGCCACTGGTAAGTTTAATGTTAAGAACAAACATTTGTAGGTATCAGTATAATACTATTTCTCTTATATTTATTATCTCCACTTGTTTATTGTATATAGTAATTATCAGTAATGATAATTACATTTTCAGTTTCCTTTGAAATTTAACAAAGAAAATGTCCTTACATGATTTAACATTTATATTACTTGATAGGATTATTTTGAAGAATATTTACATTAAAATTCTCTTTCTGAAGTGATTCAGCCATATTTTGACTTTTAATTGAAAACAGTTTTATTTTGTTGGCCAATATATATTAATATTTTTTGGCCAATCTTACATTCAGGTTACCTTAATGAATAAAAATGTAATATTGAACAGTTTTAATTCTACTTAAACATTTTAAAGAAATTCAAAAGCAGTTCGGTTTTTTATATGCTCAGGCAAAGAACATTTTTGCCCAAAACCCATTTAATCAATGTCAAGACTTAAGACCCTTTCCCTTTCTTAATTTAAAGGTCCCTTTGAGTAATGGAACTGATGTCACTGAATATCGATTGGAGTGGGGAGGCATGGAAGGAAGTATGCAGATGTGTTACTGTGGGCCCGGTCTCAGTTATGAATTAAAAGGACTTTCACCAGCAACTACCTATTATTGCAGAGTCCAGGTAAAGGTGGTCAGGGCCTTTCTGCTCTAGCCGGAGTTTTGTGTTATGTGAGCATTTGGTTGGTCATGTTTTTGTTAATTTATGGGCTCTGTTTATTTGTAGGCTCTGAGTATTGTGGGTGCAGGGCCTTTCAGTGATGTGGTAGCCTGTGTGACTCCACCATCAGTTCCTGCTATTGTGACTTGTCTTCAAGAAATAAATGATGATGATATAGAAAATCCCCATTATTCATCTTCTACATGCCTTGCAATAAGCTGGGAAAAGCCTTGTGACCATGGTTCAGAAATCCTTGCCTACAGCATAGACTTGGGAGATAAACAGCCCTTAGCAGTTGGAAAGGTTACAAGCTATATTATAGACAATTTGCAACCAGATACAACATACAGGTATACTCTACAAACTATGTTAATTTTTGCCTAATCCAGAGAGAAACTTTAAATAGAATAATCATAAATTGATTTTTTTTTTCTTAATGTGGCACTTAGAATACGAATTCAAGCCTTGAATAGCCTTGGAGCTGGTCCTTTCAGCCACATGATAAAATTAAAAACTAAGCCCCTCCCTCCTGATCCACCTCGTCTGGAATGTGTTGCCTTCAGCCACCAGAACCTTAAGCTGAAATGGGGAGAAGGAACCCCAAAAACACTGTCAACAGATTCTGTTCAGTACCACCTTCAGATGGAGGATAAGAATGGAAGGTAGGTGTTCTTAATTGCTTCTTTATATAGTTTCTTAGGCATATCAGTTTTAACAGTAGAAGTAAATAAAATTGGATTTCAAAAACAAGATTAGAATTCTGATAAGAAATAATTTTAAATGTGCTGTTTTCAAAACACCAGAAGATATAGCGACAATTTCCTGTTCATAACTTGTAAGTGGGATGCCAAGAGAAAAATTAAGTGGGCTATTCTTTGGCTCTCTTCTCTAACCCATTTACTCTCTTCATGCAGGTAAAAGAAACATAATCTTTGCTACAACAAAGTTCTTCAGCCTTTATTTCCCACAGAGGCACTTTTGTTAGTAAATGGTTGATTGGTTTAAGGCCTCTGAGATCCTTGAGGGTAGGGATTATGTCTCAGTTTCCACCACACCCTGTCACAGGGCCTGCACACAGTAAATACAGTTCAGTTCCTCACTGTCACATCTTGTTTATTTACTCTCTGATTATTAGCCTGTCCCCTTGCTGCTTGGGTTCTTGTCCTTGCTGCCATCTTTTACATTTTCATTACATCCATGCCATATATTATCCCACTAAATCATTTTTTATTTTAAATCAAAATTTGTGTAATATAAGTTATTCAGATGCAAATCTGAGGCCGTTTACTGACATTATATCCCATGTAAACAATGTCATATGCCCTCCACGGGTGTTATTCTTCTAATAGTTTAAGAATTCAAATTTTATTTTCTACTTTTCATTCGGCTTATGAGAAACAATTGTGTATCTTACGGATTCAGAATGCTATTAGCAGTTCTTCCCTAAGTTTTCCCACTTTGTTTTTTGTGCTGTGTTTGCATGTTAGCCAAATATTCAGTAATGAAAATATTCATGGTACTTGTATATAAGTACTCTCAGAGGTACTTACATATTTAAAATAACATACGAAATTAAGCATACTATATCACCAGTAAGAGCATTATTCAGAGCAAACAATATTGATCATTTTCTGAAATCTGTGCCTCCATGAATATTAGCCTTTGCCGTTGGCAGAATTTTATGTTCACTTTGTAAAGTCTTATTTCTAGAAGGAGATTCTTTGCCTTGCTACAGATTTTTGGTATAGCCATTTATCTTTAATACATGTTATTATCGGGGCGCCTGGGTGGCTCAGTGGGTTAAGCCGCTGCCTTCAGCTCAGGTCATGATCTCAGGGTCCTGGGATCGAGCCCCGCATCGGGCTCTCTGCTCAGCAGGGAGCCTGCTTCCTCCTCTCTCTCTCTGCCTGCCTCTCTGCCTACTTGTGATCTCTCTCTGTCAAATAAATAAATAAAATCTTTTTTAAAAAAAAATACATGTTATTATCATTGAGTGAGTGAATTCTATAAATTATTTTCATACCCTTTGAAGCATTTACGTTTGGGGTATTGCAAGAAGGTTTACTAAAAATGGGTCTAATTCATGTTTGACTGAAGTGTAATAGAATAAAGATTCCATTAAATATAGATTATATTAATAGGCCTGAACATTAAGCTTAATTAGTGTTTAGCTGTCACCTAGAGAATGGTAAGTTACTGGCTGTGGAAAATAAAGAAATTAAAACCTATGATATTATGTTTGCTGTCGAAAGTTAATAAATCAAGGTAATAATACCTGTAGTTAATCTCTTTCCCTTTGATTTTTCACAACTATTTACATTTGCTGTGGGATAGAATCTTAATTCTATTTTTTTTAAGATTTTATTTATTTATTTGACAGAGATCACAAGTAGGCTGAGAGGCAGGCAGAGAGAGAGAGAGGAAGCAGGCTCCCTGCTGAGCAGAGAGCCCAAAACAGGATTCGATCCCAGGATCCTGGGATCCTGACCTGAGCCAAAGGCAGAGGCTTTAACCCACTGAGCCACCCAATATCTTAATACTATTTCAGCTGTTCTTGACCACAGGTTTTGTCATTATTTAGCTTTTTCAGTAGTCGTTGTTTTTTCCTCCTATTCTTTAAAAAAAAAAAAAATGGAGAGATTAAAAATGCAAGGCTTATCTAATTACTGCTTCTTGGAAATATTGTTACTGCAGGTCATTAACTATTTTTTTCATTTTTAACCTGACTATAGTTTTCAGACTATTAGAACTATGTGAGCATTCATTCCATTACTCATTCCCCAATTTCCAAAAACTTTAAAATAGCCAATCAAAAGTATTGGGGAACAGTTGGACTTATAGGTAACATATATGAAGTCAGACTTTCCATTGAACAGTTCAGGTGGATAATTGATGGCAAATTATACATTCTTTCATAAATGCTGTGTAAATCTCGAGAAGACATCAACAAATCAGCTGCAATTATGCCTAGAAATTGAGGGTTCTCTTTTTTTAAATATAACAAATTGTATGCCTAAGACTAATGAAAATTGTGGTATTCTGAGTATCTTTAAAAATGTCTGAACATTAAAAGATAGCAATCCGAAACAAAGCTTTACCAAAAGCATGAAAAGTTACTATGATCGGACACAAAATTCAGCAGTAATTTTTCAGAAAACCATGACAAATTAGGAAATTTACCAGGCCTGTGATTTTCATCATCTCATAAAAAAATAGACTTATTTGGAGTGACAAAGCATTCCTGGCATTGAATTCTACAAATAACTTATATTGCTAAATAATGTCCAAACTCTACTTTTTAAATAGTTTTGAATATTTTTCATAAGATAGTTAAGGGGTTTTTTTTTAACAAGAGTCATTTCCATTTTAGGTTTGTATCCTTATACAGAGGTCCATGTCATACATACAAAGTACAAAGACTTAATGAGTCAACATCCTACAAATTCTGTATTCAAGCTTGTAATGAAGCAGGGGAAGGTCCTCTCTCCCAAGAATATGTTTTTACTACTACAAAATCTGTCCCAGCTGCCTTGAAAGGTAAGTTATACATCCTTAAATTATGTTCTTTAATAATAAATTAATTTTAAGTGCATCTTCATAAATAGCTTTATGTGCTGTTATTGTAATTTATCATCCAATATGTGTACATTTAAATTATAAAAAAGAAATTATATAGACAAACCCATCTACTGAGAGTTTCACTCAATAATAAAAGCTATTTTATCTAGCTCATTGATACTCAGACAAGTACTGGATTTTGTCACTAATCTTTTTAATCGAACATAAAAATACTAATTTGAATAGATGATGCTGGTTTTCTAATAGGGTCACTTGCAGTTTCTCCTATTGTTACTTAAAGAATAAAATCATAAACTTGAATTGTTTTGAGTTGTTAATATTTCATTCATTCAGATTTCAGGGAGAATGCCAGGTCGCCTGTTAAGGAAAACATAAATACTTTCTTAGTTAACTTGAATTTTTTAATCAAATTTGCACACACATTCACACATTTGTATATACAGATATCTTTAAAATTAATTTTAGAGGGGTTCTTATTTTATTTATTTATTTATTCTTTAAAGATTTTATTTATTTATTTACCAGAGACAGAGGGAGAGAGAGCGAGCGAGCACAGGCAGACAAAGAGGCAGGCAGAGGCAGAGGGAGAAGCAGGCTCCCTGCCGAGCAAGGAGCCTGATGTGGAACTCGATCCCAGGACCCTGGGATCATGACCTGAGCCGAAGGCAGCTGCTTAACCAACTGAGCCACCCAGGCGTCCCAAGGGAGTTCTTATTTTAAAATGACCCTGGCAAGGATTGGTATTTGTATATTTAGCCAAAATCACTGACATCCTCACATGAAGACAAATCAAAGAGACTTCTATTTAGTACAGTGTCCTGGATTGTGTACTTAAAATGTGTCATTTGTTAAGCAGATCCACAGTTAGCAGGACTGTTCTTGAATACTTTTCTAATAATGTTGATGGAGTTTTACTGAGTCCTGTTTCTGTTTTATCATCCAGTTATGTCTCTTAGCCTTATGATTATTGCTGATTTTAACCCTTTGTACCCCACTATTGAGTGAAGCAGTTTTATATCAAGCAACAAGGGGTATTTTTCAACTTCTTTTTCAATTTTAAGAGATTTCTTAAATTACAAAATTTCGTATTTTAGGTATACTCTTAGAAGCACCATTAATGTTGTTTTAGAACTGAGATAACTCCTTTTGGCTTTCTAACTCAATGAAAACAGTGCTTATTTTGGCAGATCTTTTAGTCAATCTGGCCATTGTAGCACCTGTAGATTATATGGTCTATAGATAGGAAGAGAAAACCATTAATCATGTCTCTGCAAAACTCAAAAATCCAGGTATTTAACTGAGTTTTAAAGGTCTGTTGAAACAAGGGTCTATGTGATGTGCCAAGTTAAAAATCAATATTTGTATTTGTTCTCTACAGCCCCCAAAATAGAGAAAATAAATGACCACATTTGTGAAATTACATGGGAATGTTTACAGCCAATGAAAGGTGATCCAGTTATTTACAGTCTTCAAGTTATGTTGGGAAAAGATTCAGAATTTAAACAGGTATGTGCAAAGATGTAATTCTGTGGATACTTATTTTTATCTTTCTCATTTTTATGTATTTGCAGTGCAAGATTTGACGGTGTTTATCTTCGTAACTCAAAAACATTTATTCAGTATTTACTGTGTTCCAAAGATTAGTAACTACACAGTATCTCAGAATTCAAAATCTTTTTAAGTATGAGCTATATATTTAACAGATGATTCATTCATTTGACAAGAATTTATTAAACTGTGTGCCAGGCACTCAGGATATATAACACTGAATGAAAAGTTCTTGCCTCTGGCTTTTATATCCAGTAGAAAAAGATACTGCAAATAAATACATTAGTATATCATACAATAGTGATAAGTACAGTGGAGAATAAATAAAACTGGGTAAAAGGAATAAGTACTCTTGGGAGTAGATAAAGCTAGTGCCATCTCATATAGGACAGTGAGGTGACAGTCAGAGACCCAAAGGAGATGAATATGAGAATAGTGTTCTAAGACGTAATGAGTGCAAAGGCCCAGAGGTAGGAACATGCTTGTTAAATTTAATGAATAAGGAGGCCAATATGGGGTTGTGTGAGCAATGGGGAAAATAGTAGATGAAGTCAAGTAGTTAATTTTGAAGAAGATCTATGAATGGTATGAAGGTCACATAGAGCATTATAGGCCACACTGTAACTTTTTTATTCCATGTAAAATGAGAAACCAGTAGAGGATTTTTACCAGAGTAGTCACAGGATCAGACACAAGGTCATTTTGGCTAGAATGGGACACGGGTAGAAGCAGAGAGCATGAAGGAGGCTTTCACAATACTAGTAATGATCATAATTATAAGGTAGTGTTGTAAATATGATAATAGTCATGGAAGCCTAGCAGAAGTTCACCTACCTGGCCAAAAAGTTTCAGAGAAGGCTTTCTGGTAGAGGGTAAACAGCAGTGAGATGAAGCAGAAAGTTGCCAGTATTCACTGTATCTTTTGTAAAGAAGTCATTTTTATCCAACTCAAAAACCTACTTTCTATAAACATTTCATCTGATTCCCCTTTTTTTCTGTCAACCTTCTTGATCTTGAGTGCTTTTAAGCTGGGTGGTTTTCATTTAAGCATCTTGTATTTTCTTTTCCCACCAGGAAATCAGTCATTCATCTGTTTTATTGTACTCTCATGCTATTACAGCTATTAAGAATAAAACATTTTTCAATATAATTTTTTCTTTCGTTTTGTTAAGTATGAAAGTATTTTTTTCTTCTCTTTCCTTTCTTTTTTTAAGATTTCATTTATTTGTCAGAGCACAAGCAGGGGGAACAGCAGGCAGAGGGAGAAGCAGGCTGTCAGCTGAGCAAGGAGGCCAGTGTGGGACTGGATCATGACCCAAGCCGAAGGGAGTCACTTAACCGACTGAGCCACCCAGTCATCCCTGGAAGTGTTATTTCCTAAGTGAAATTACAAAAAGCCCCAAAGAGTCAGATTAAAGTTGGCATGTAGTTGTTTTTCTTTATTAAGCCATCTGCAAATTGACATAATCAAATTTGAATATAATTTACAGATAAGCACGTTTCCTTCCAAGGAGGAAGCAAAATTAATATTAAAAAAGTGTAATTGCATTACATGCTTAAAGGAAATAGGGACCCCACATTTGAGTAGTGTATGAATTTTAATAAACGTATCACTACATGAAACAGCAAATGCTAATTCTAATTTAACTTAAAAGCTAAATTAACCCTGTCATCACTTTTACTTAAGATTGTAAGCATGCCATAAAACTTGAAATACTGGGGCACCTGGGTGGCTCAGTGGGTTAAAGCCTCTGCCTTCGGCTCAGGTCATGATCCCAGGGTCCTGGGATTGAGTCCCACATCTGGCTCTCTGCTTAGCGGGGAGCCTGCTTCCCCCTCTCTCTCTGCCTGCCTCTCTGCCTACTTGTGATCTCTGTCTGTCAAATAAATAAATAAAATCTTTAAAAAAAAAGAAAATTGAAATACTGATTTCCTTAGACCCTCATAGTATATTTGCTCATTTAAATCTCTTAAATGTTTATAAGATTTTACAATTTATTGGCAAGCTATACTCCAAAAGTTTGAAGGTTGCTTTTTTAAGAATTCGGTTTCATTCATGGAATTTAATATTTTACTTAAAATTTATTTAATACTCAGCACACATCTATTAAATACCATATAAATAATTATAGGGTACAATATTAATAAATTACTGTTCTGATTTCAAAGTTGTTTAGAATTTTACAAGCAAGCAGAAATTTTATAAGTGTGACACTTGACATTGCCAAACAAAATGTCATAGTAAAGATAAAACCTACTTTATGAAAAGGAAGTAATTATTCCAGCTGGACCTTGGAATGTTTTCTAAAAGGAGTGCCATTTAAGTGAGGGCAGGCAGAGGGGAACATGGTGGCACTAGGGAGCTTAGAAGGAGCCATGAACTCTGAAGTGTGACTTGAGTAAGCCTCACAAATGGAGTGTGTAGTTAAGGAGGTCCTGTGGTCTGTATTCCATAGCAGTAGGAATGGCTGATGTTTTTAAGACAGGGTTAGTTCTTATAAGTTGGTGGTTGAGTTTCTAAACTAGCCTATAAAAACCTGTTTAACCTATAATGTTGCTGGTATTAGGGATCTGGAAACAAATTCCCCTGGCAGCAGCAAGGACTCATGACCCTGGGCCAAAGCTGGAGGGACATAGAAGGAAAAAAATAGAAACAAATTGATTTCTTTACATTTGTCCTTTCTTTGTCCCTTTTTGATCCCACTTTGAGAAAATTCTTTGCTGCCTTCTCGCTGCCCCATGCACTGTTCTGTAGAACCTCACTGCCCATATTGTCTAAAGTCACACTCTCCCTTTGACTCTTGCCTCCCTATCTGGCACATCATAGCTCCCATATACAAAGTATAGACCTTATTGGAATTAAGAGAAAGACTATTTGCATGGGAACATTCATACCAAAGGTAAGCATCTACTGGCTCTATAATCCCCTCAGGGAAGAATATACATTTTAAAAAGCAAGTCCTTTTTTCCAAAATGGCATTTCAAGTAGTATAGAAAGGTGAAGTAAAAATACTGGTGGACAGTAAAGCCATTATCAAAGCAGATCACCCCATCTGGGAATCTGTATCTAAGGCGCTTCTGTGTCACAGCTCAATATGTTGCAAGTACCAGAAAAACCAACTCAGACTAGCACAATTAAGTGTAAATCCTCTTAGGGAGAAGCCTGAAGATAAGCATGCTTCAGGATTGCTTGATTCAGAAGCTCCGTGAAGTCTTCAGGGACCTGGTTTTTCTCAGCAGTGTTCAGTCACTCCCCTTAGCCAGGAGGAACTTACTCTACCTCATTCACTTTCAGAGAAGAGAAAGGACTTAGATTGCAAACCCATTCCTAAACCAATGATTATTTCAGGATTTAAGCCAACCAGAGCAGAGGCCTCTTCTGCAGTATAATAATGAGGCAAGCTTTTCCAAATATAAGAATTGGGTAAGGGAGAGTTTGATACTCCATCAAAAATCAGTACTATTGACAGTGTCAGAGAATGGGTACTGGGGCAATGGCTTTGTTGGACTCTCTACTTTTTTTTTTTTTTTTTCTTAAACTTCTGGACTTAGATTTCCAAAAACATTGCCTCTCTGAGTGGCCTACAGACCTAATGAACCAGAATGTCTAAGAAGAGGGCCCATGATTGTTTCTTTTTTTTCAAGTTCTAAGTCCTGTTTATGCACAATAAACCTAAGAACTGCTCTAAAATTCAAAGTTCATATATAACTCCCTTAGCAGTAGTCAAAAAGAACGGTATAGACAAGAGCCATGTGGCTATTTTTCTATATTCCATTGTTTTGAGGGGTTTTTTTATGTATTGATCATTACAAAATAAGTATTTGCAATAATATATTCATAAATTACAGGAGGATATATGACCATATGTGCCATGTCATAGACATATATGTGACCATATGTGTCATATTATATATATTATGTGACAAGATATGCCCTATTATATATCATAATGAATCATTACTTTTAAATGTAACCAATGCAAAATAAACCTTAAGGTATAAACAAGTCTGTACTTAGTCTAAAAGTAACAAATTGTTAAAATCATTCTTATACTAACTACTATAAATAATATATACGGTGCATATTACTCATTGTAAAATTAGATGGGGATGTGAAACATACACTGAAAGTAGAAATATTTAAACGGAATTTGTTGCTTTGTAATGACAACTTCAAAGTGATTGTGCTTGATAGTAAACATGTTCACTTATTCTTAAAGGATAAAAAAGGACTATTTTGTTTTTTTGTATGAGTACTTTGTAAATTAATCTAGCCAACCAGGTAGGTTTCTAGAATGTGTGGATATGGAGAGAGAGAAATAGGTAAATTACTGGTTTCATTTTTATTGGCCCCTCTTCTACACTTGTTATTTTTTTCATGCTGTGACATATTCACAGTTAAAATAAGGATGAGGATCTTGCATGGCTCAGTTTATCATCTGCCTTCTGCTCAGGTCATGATACCAAGGTCCTGAGATTGAGCCCCATGTCGGGCTCTCTGCTCAGTGAGGAGTCTGCTTCTTCCTCTCCGTCTGCCTCTCCCCACTGCTCGTGCTCTCTCTCTCTCTCTCTTTCTCTCTCTCAAATAAATACAGTCTTTAAAAAAAATTAAAATAATGACAAATACCAATGTATAAAAATCTAAACTTTCTTTAAAAGTTTTCCTATAAAATTCTGTTGCAGTTGGCATACTATTTCAGAGTTCTTAGCTAAACATGCACAAACTTGACAAGCTTAAGTTTAGTCTGCATTTCTCTACTAAAATGCAAAGTGAAAATTGTAATCTCTTATCTGCCATTTTCTTAACTATAAATCTGCTTTACTTGGTATTTGCCATACCCTGCCTATAAATGGATAATTGATTGGTAGCAAATATAAAGAGCGGTTTTATTTTTTGTTTTGTTTTAATTATCTGTAATTCTAAGTCATCTGTGAGCAATAGCTACGAGCTAAAAAAATTATGAATTTATTAGAGTTTTATTTGCCCTTTTCTGTTTACTAAGATCGCAACAATTTTATCTTGTCAGTATGAAATGAAAGAGTGGAAATGGTGTTATTTCTGTCCACCATAATTATCTCAAGCTTGAGGCTTGTTTTGAATAGCTTCACTTAGATGTATGAATGTTTTTATAAATCAGCTTTAGCAAGTTTATGTTTTCTTCAGTCCTGTACCTACAGTTATCTAAGGTGTCTCCCTGTTTACCTTCCAACATCTGAAACACAAAACTGAAAACTTGACTTCATTATCTTCCCTCCCAATCTCTCCTCTCCAAACTCTTCACTTCATCAGTGTCATAAATACTAACATTGTTTTGGTGCCCAAGCTTTGAACTCTTGAAAGATTTTTTTTTTTTTTGCCTGCCCACTTACTCGAATAAAAATCATTTTTAAAAATGATCCATAAAACCTACACCAAAGCGTCATATCCCTGTGCTTTCATACAGCAGGAACCCCTATTGTACCCAACTTCCTCATTCAGTCGCTCATTCAGCTTTATGATCAGGATTCCTTAAACACTGTTGTAAATATCACACACCTAAAGTGGCTCCTGTGGAGTAAGACCTAAATTTCCAACCAGTATTATAAACATATTCTTCCCCTCTGTCAGATCTCTTCACCCTATCATCCTCATACCATTTGTTGATGTTACCATGCCCATTTGGAGGTAAACGGAAAGTGAAGAAAATTTTAAAGACAAATATCACCTATTACATCCATATGACAAATAAATTTTTTTATTTTTCTATTTTGGGTTCATTGTATGTGTACTCTTTCACACTGCTTTCTAATACAGCCTTCTGATTTACTGACATCACTGCTTTTACCATGTTCCAGATGTGAACATTACTACATTCCCACTCCCCGGGTTGCTCATTTGTATCCTCAGAACTAATGCATATTTACCATTTTCTGTTTCATTATAAGTTTTACTTCCTTCAGTACAAGCTTCTTTATATATTCTCAGCACCCACTGACACACATTTTGACATATACATAGTCCATAATTCACTAATTTAGTGGTTTTAAGTGCCAATTATATGCTGGATTCTGAAGACAAAAAATGAGACAAAGCTCTTAACCTTGCTCCTTCAGGAGCAAACCAGTATATAAAAATTCAGATGTACAACACAGTTGTACAGGTTAAAGCAGGTAAAATTGCTTGAAAGAAGACTAGCCCAGGTTTGGGTTATCTCACTTATAGTCCACCAACTAGCTGGAAGAACTCAACTTAGCAGTCACTATAAGCCTTCGTTTTCTTATTTATAGAATTAGGGTGGCGGGGTGCTCATTAACAGAAATTATGGCTTCCATATACTGAACAGTTGCCATGTGCTGGAGACTGTGTTAAGTCTTTCAACAAGTATTATTTATTTCAGTCTCATAATTACCATACAATATAACTATTATTTTCATTGTACTAAGGTAATTGGTCTAAGACAAATGAAGTATGAACTGGCAGAGTAGTGCTTGGACCCAGGAGTGAGCAGTCCCAATACATATCCTCTTAATTGCTAGCACTCTCTTGAGAATTCAAGGAATTCCATTCTTGTTATTTCCTTTCTAAGGGATGGGCAGAGGACTTGGGTTTAAAATCCAGTTCTGTGATTGTAAGTGATTTCTTTAAAGTTTATAAAATAATTTGCCATAGACAGCTGTAGAAAGCTCCCCTTATTCATTCATTCATTGTTTCAGCAGATGTTTGAAATTGTACAGAAGCCAGTTTTACATAGATTTATATATAATGTGGAAACATAATTAGATGTAGTTTCTCTTTTCACGGAATGATTTCACAGAAGTTTGACTTCTTACATTTGAGAAAACCAAGGAAATGCCTTCGGGCTGATTTTGCTTGCTCTGTGACCATATATCTCACATCCTCACTTTTCCAATTTCTCCTGTCCTTATAACAGCAGATAGGCTCTTTAATGTAAAGATGGGTATTTTTAAAATGTCATTTAAAAGATAAAAGCAGAAGATATGAACAGACACTTCTCTAGTGAAGACATACAAATGGCTATCAGACACATGAAAAAATGTTCATCATCACTAGCCATCAGGGAGATTCAAATTAAAACCACATTGAGATATCACCTTACCCCAGTTAGAATGGCCAAAATTAGCAAGACAGGAAACACCATGTGTTGGAGAGGATGTGGAGAAAGGAGAACCCTCTTCCACTGTTGGTGGGAATGCAAGTTGGTGCAGCCTCTTTGGAGAACAGTGTGGAGATTCCTCAAGAAATTAAAAATAGAACTTCCCTATGACCCTGCCATTGCACTACTGGGTATTTACCCCAAAGATACAGATGTAGTGAAAAGAAGGGCCATCTGTACCCCAATGTATATAGCAGCAATGGCCACAGTTGCCAACCCATGGAAAGAACCAAGATGCCCCTCAATGGACGAATGGATAAGGAAGATGTGGTCCATATACACGATGGAGATTATGCCTCCATCAGAAAGGATGAATACCCAACTTTTGTAGCAACATGGACGGGACTGGAAGAGATTATGCTGAGTGAAATAAGTCAAGCAGAGAGAGTCAGTTATCATATGGTTTCACTTATTTGTGGAGCATAACAAATAGCATGGAGAACATGGGGAGTTAGAGAGGAGAAGGGAGTTGGGGGAAATTGGAAGGGGAGGTGAACCATGAGAGACTATGGACTCTGAAAAACAATCTGAGGGGTTTGAAATGGTGGGGAGGTGGAAGGTTGGGGGAACCAGGTAGTGGGTCTTATAGAGGGCACGGATTGCATGGAGCACTGGGTGTGATGCAAAAATAATGAATACTGTTATGCTGAAAATAAATTTAAAAATAATTAATTTTTAAAGAAAAGATAAAAGCAGGGGCACCAGTGTGGCTCAGTGGGTTAAGCTCTGCCTTTGGCTCAGGTCATGATCTCAGGGTCCTGGGATCAAGCCCCGAATCAGGCTCTCTGCTCAGCAGGGAGCCTGCTTCCCCCTTTTTATCTCTGCTTCCTTCTCTGCCTACTTGTGATCTCTCGCCCTCTCAGATAAATAAATAAAATCTTTTTAAAAAATAATAATAAAAGCAGTGGCACTCACTAGCTTCCCTTTCAAAAATAATTCTAAAACTAGCCAGTTGTAAAGTATTTTCTGCCTGTCCTTCATACGTAATTCTTTTTTCACTCTCTTATTAATAGATTTACAAAGGTCCTGACTCTTCATTCCGGTATTCAAGTCTTCAGCTGAACTGTGAATATCGTTTCCGTGTGTGTGCCATTCGCCAGTGCCAAGACCCTGTGGGGCATCAGGACCTAGTAGGTCCCTATAGCACAACAGTGCTCTTCATCTCTCAGAGGACTGACCCACCAGCCAGCACCAACAGAGACACTGTGGAAAGCACAAGGACCCGGCGCGCACTAAGTGACGAGCAGTGTGCTGCCGTCATCCTTGTGCTGTTTGCTTTCTTTTCCATTTTGATTGCCTTTATCATTCAGTACTTTGTAATCAAGTGAAAATATAACTTTATTTTTAATACTGTATTACATTTTATTTTGTCATGTACTAAAATTATTTCTGTATTGCTTTTACAAAAACAGTGGCATTTAGCACTGGCATTGAGACTATAATACATCATTTTTGCCATTTCCAATGCTTATATTATTAGGTAGAGGCTGGCACCTTATTAGAATGCAAGCCACAGAAATAGAAATTTTTGGTTTTTTGTTTGGTTGGGACTTTTTTCTTTCCTTTTTTTCCCTTTTTTTTCTTTTTTTTTCTTTTTTTTTTAATATGCCTTCTTGTAAAACAAACTTTCAAAGAGGCAACAATATACAATTGATATTTTGACCAGTCAGCATGAGTGTAACAGTGACAACCTGATCTGTTCTAAAGATATTACCTAGTGAAAAAGTCAGAATGATTAAAATTTACACTAACATGCTATTAAAAAATGTTAAAGTCTGATGCTGTGAAAGCAATCTAGTGCTATATTTCTACCTCCTCATTTGTCTTAATTATTTGGTAAGTGGGATTATGATGAATAACTGGAGGGGTTTAGCAGTCAAAAACTGGATGAAAGAATATGCATGAAAAAAGAAACTTCTTGTTTGATAAATGTGGAGTTCTTCATTACAAGTATATATTCATGAATTCACAGATAAATCACTTAAAGAAAGCACAGACAGTTTACTTGGCCTAAAAATATTTTAATGTTTACTCAAAAAGCACTTCTTCAGGTCTTGAGAAAAGAAAAGAACAGAGGGATTATACTTTTTAAAAGTAGTCATATTAAACTCTGAATTTCTAACCTATTTAATTTGGTTTTTGTGAGCCTCTGAACTATTTGTATGTGTTTAAGGACATGCATATACGTATATGGCATCTATATAAACTATACCTACCAAGTGTAGAAATATATATACACACACACAAACTTACTCACGCCATCTATCTGGAATAGACTGATTTTGAAGAACTCCCATAAGTTTTGCTGCTTCTCCCATAACTACTGCCATCACCATCAGAATTCATAATCAAACCTAACCTTTTTGTTTGGGACACCAAATCTGAAGACAAAATTAATTTGCACCAGTAAACTTCAAGCTGCTTTCTTTCTTGAAAAACTAATGTTTAATGTAATGTCTGTCTGGATACTGTTCCAAATTGTTGATTGCATGTGGTTAATGTTGCATTAGAGCACTTTGCAATTGCATAATTCATTAATGTTTTGTGAGCTTGCATTTGTGAGTTATTGGATGATCAGATTGAATTTTGTCAAGTATCACATTGTACATCTTGCATAGATGTCGATGACTGCCAGTAATAATACAGTTTGTAATGAAACTATCTAAAATTCTTGTTTTATCACATCTGTTATCTGTAAAACACTTGTAACTAGCCTTTTTAATTTATTATTTGAATTTTAGGATAGTGAATCACTAATTTTTAGTTGCTGAAGTTAGCATTTTAGTGATTACTAAGCACTTCTGTCAGTCTTTGAAAAAAGGACGTATGTTTTGTGCTTTGAAGATCTCTGAAGAATTTCTCTTATATTAGAATGGGCATGTATTGTAATTGTTTTATGTCAAATGATCTGTGCTGTAGAAAAAACATTAACCTTTGTTCAAAAAAGAAACGGATAAACTTGGCCTTTCCAAGTGGTAAGAATGATCTGTCACTATAATATACTGTATGTTTACATTTTATTTAAATTTAATCTCTTATGTATAGGCTAACTTTCCCCGAAAACAACAGTGATTGCGATTATTTTCTAGAAACTTAAAAGTGCCACATTTGGCAGTACAAATGAGTTTGAGTGTAATAGCCCAGAGATTTCTATATAGTTGAATGTCTAAAATGGTAAAATACTGCCGCTGTGGGAGTTACAGTGGCTTATGTTTTTCATAGTAACTCAAATGAACTCCTATTTTTGATAGTAAATGTCATTTAATAGTGTACTTGCCATTTGAGCCTCACTGCAAAATCAATGCAGAGGAGAAAACAATTTTTAATGTAATCTTGATTTTACCTCATATACTGTACATTCCAAAAACTCTAAACTTTTTAAAGATTATAGATACACTACCAAACATATCACCTTAAAATTGTATAAGGCTGAACTTCATACAAATGAAAAAAATATAATCTCATAAAAATACATAACTATGTAGCAAAAGTATCTTTAAAATCCATGGAAAATAAAAGTTGTATCATTCTTTTTTGAGATATGTTTATTGTATTCCTATACACTCATTATTTGCTGCCTCTTAGTGAATGAAATATTAAGGTTTCCCTTCTTGCAGTGGGCTTACAGCAGGTCTTTTTAGCAGTATTCAAATCTTCAGTGTGAGAGAACCCATTTTCAAGAAGATAATATCCAGTAGATTAAAGAATGAAGTAAGTTTTATCCTAGTGACTTGATTTTATGCAGTTCTCTAGATATCTTGCTGCTTTCACATATATGAAGAATAAGGATAGCTCTGAAGTGACGTTTTCATTGGAAAGGAAATCGACCTCCATACCTGTATTCATCTGTTTCCCAGTACCTTCCTTCTCCTTCAGGGACCTAGAACCTTCCTGCTATCTGACCCCAGGTCAGCCCTCCACCAGGAGGTTTAACTTGTCCACCTACAGTATCATGCCAGAAAGTTCAGCCTATGCCTGAAAATTCTCACATGTGCCAGAAAATTCAATGTTCCCTCTCACCCCTTGCTAAAATTCCATCCATAGATCTCAAATGGGGATACATTGTCTTTTTTTTAAAAGATTTTATTTATTTATTTGACAGATCACAAGTAGGCAGAGAGAGAGGAGGAAGCAGGCTCCCTACCAGCCAGAGAGCCTGATGTGAAGCTTGATCCCAGGACCCTGGTATAATGACAGCTGAAGGCAGAGGCTTTAACCCACTGAGCCACCCAGGTGCCCCTTTTAAGATTTATTTATTTGAGGGGCGCTTGGGTGGCTCAGTGGGTTAAAGCCTCTGCCTTCAGCTCAGGTCATGATCCCAGGGTCCTGGGATCGAGCCCCACATCAGGCTTTCTGCTCAGCAGGGAGCTTGCCTCCCCTCCCTTCTCTCTGCCTGCCTCTCTGCCTACTTGTGATCTCTGTCAAATAAATAAAATCTTTAAAAAAAAAAAGATTTTATTTATTTGAGAGAAAGACTATGAGAGTGGGGAGGGTCAGAGAGAGAAGCAGACTCCCTAATGAGCAGAGAGCCGGATGCGGGACTGGATCCTGGGACTCCAGGATCTTGATCTGAGCTGAAGGCAGTCTTAACCAACTGAACCACCCAGGCGCCCTTTTATTAAGTTTTTATTTAAATTCCAGTTAATGTACAGTGTAATACTAGTTTTAGGTACAACGTACAACGTAGTGACTCAACACTTCAGTACATCACCTGCTGCTCATCACAAGTGCACTCTTTCATCCCTATCACCTATTTACCCCATCCTCCCACCCACCACCCCTCGGGTAACCATCAGTTCTCTATAGATGAGAGTCTCTTTCTTGGTTTGCTTCTCTGTTCACCCCTTCCACCCTTTGCTTATTTTTCTTAAATTCCACATAGGATTGAAATCATATGGTATCTGTCTTTTTCTGACTGATTCTGCTCAGCATAATAATCTCTGGTTCTATCCATGTTGTTGCTAATGGCAAGATTTCATTCTTTTTTATGGCGGAGTAATAGTCCATCATATATATTTATATTTTTCTTTTGTATCCTTTAGGTTAATACCTGGCAGTTTGATTGCTGAAGTGTCGGGTAGTTCTATTTTTAACATTGTGAGGAAACACCATACTATTTTCTGGAATGGTTGCACCAGTTTGCATTCCCACCAACAGTGCAAAAAGGTTCCTTTTTCTCCACTTACTCACCAACACATTTTGTTGCTTGTGTTGTTCATTGTAGCCATTCTGACAGGTGTGGAGTGGTATCTCCGTGTAGCTTTGGTTTGCATTTCCCTGGTGATCAGTGATACTGAGCATCTTCTCATGTTTCTGTTAGCCATCTCTATGCTATATGCTGCCTTTGGGAAAATGTCTATTTATGTCTTCTGCCCATTTTTTATTTGGATTATTAACTTTTGGGCTGTTGTGTTTTATAAGTTCTTTGTGTATATTAAGTGCTAACTCTTTATCAGATAGGTCATTTGCCAGTAGCTTATCCCACTCAGTAAGTTGCCTTTAGTTTTGTTGTTTCCTTTGCTGTGCAGAAACTTTATTTTTATGTAATTCCAATGTTTATTTTTGCTTTTGTTTCCCTTGCCTCAGGAGACATTTCTAGAAAGAAGTTGCTATGGCCAGTGGCAGAGAAGTTATCGCCTGTGTTCTTCCTTAGGATTTTTATGGTTTCAGGTCTCACATTTAAGTCTTTAATCCATTTTGAATTTATTTTTGTGTATGGCGTTAGAAAGTGGTCAAGTTTCATTCTTTTGCATGTTGCTCTCCCATTTCCCCAGTACCATGGATACCTTGCTTTTTAAAAATCCGGGTACATCCCTAAGTGTCACAACTGCCAGTACCACAATAAAGCTTAAAATGTTTGGCTGGGGAAAAGGAGATACTTTGAATATAGGGGCATTACTTCACAGAAGCAATGAAGTATGAATCCAGCCTCGAGAAGAATAGAATACTGACTCACAGTGTTGCATGTCACTGTCTTTTTCTGTAGTTTGGAAAACAAATTTTGTATGTCCTGTTTGAACTCCATGGATTGCATGATGGTCCTCACCATCATGACATTCTCTCTGAAAGGATCCCTTGTGGGTGCTGGCTTAATCAGGCAGATAGATGACAAAAGAAAATGATTCTCCAAAACCTAAAACCAGTCATGACACTGCAACCTAGCCATCTACCATCAATATAGGTGATGATAATGCCTCAAATTTTTAAAGAATTTTTAAATATTCTATTTTCATATATGCTTTTGAAGATAGTATATATACCCTCAAGAGTATCCCTTTAATTATTCATTATTCTCTCCCTGAACCCTTAAAAGGGAGAAAATAACAAAAAAAAGTTGACAGAACTAAGATTTTAATAGTTATGGTCATGAATTCTTCCATGAACAGACTGGCACATTCAAATGTTTAGATGCTATAAGGACTGTCTTTCGTCTTATATAATAAAAAGGATACCTGCTATGGGAAATTTGCCAAGGAAAAGATCTTTAGAACCAAAAGATTTTGAAGCCACGCGACTTACTCAAATCATAATGGTTTGCATCTGTTCAAACAATGTGTGCTAGGCATGGCGTTCAGTGCTTTACCTTAGTTATATAATCCTCTTAATTGCTGCATTGGACATCAGCTGAAGCATAGAAGAGTTAAGCACCTGCCAAAAGTCACATGGCTAACAAATGATGGAGCTGAGATTTGAATCCAGGTAACTGGTCTAGTGCCCCCACACTTGACCACTGTCCTCTGCTGTCTCTCCCACAAACCCTAAATTCAATAAGGAAATCAAATCAATAATATTGCATTTATAATGGTATTTATTGAGTACTTTCTGCATGCCGAGCATTGTATTAAACACTTCCCCCTATCCAAAACAATCCACAGCCCTCTAAGGATTGAACAGAAATCAGACAAGGATGATCTGATACAAGGATCAAAAAAATGAGCAGCTCTAATTTCTTTACAGTTTCATCCTTTGATAGTTTGACTCCCATTTGGAGCTTACAATCAGCCCCAGAAATAACCATCTTTTAAATACTCATCCATCCAAGGATGAAAGTACCTTTACTGCCCCTGCTACCCACAAGACAAGTTAATATGTTCAGAAAGGGAATATGTGTGGATGAAACTGGGAAACATTATGCTAAATGAAAGAAACCAGACACAAAACATCACATGTTGTATGATTCTATTCATACAAATTACCTAGAATAGGTAAATCTGCAAAGACTAAGGATTAGTGGATGCCAGGGGCTGGAGGGAAGAGGAAATGGAGATAATTGCTTAAAGGGTATGGGGTTTTATCTTGGAGATGTTTTGGAACTCTACGGAGGTTGTTCTTGCACAACATTGTGAACATACTAAATGCCATTGCTCTGTTCTCTTTAAAATGGTTAATTTTATGTTATGTAAATTTCACCTCAATTTTTTGAAAAGGGACTGTAAGATGAACCTAAAGACTAGTATACAGACAGCACAGGACTAGAGAACCCTGGACATCATCAAATCAGTAAAATAAACCAACCTAATCATAAAGTCCATTTTGCTAAGGACACAGGCCAACTTCTCACTTTCTGATTTTCAAACTTCCCAGGCTTCCTTGGATGTCCCTATTCCTTTCAGTGCGTGGGTTGAAATTTTTTTGAATGTCCATGATAGTTATCAAATGATCTGGCCTGCCCAGGCCGAAGTTATCAACTCTGACACTGGTCATATTTCTAGGATGATTCAGTGGTCTTAGAGAAAAGAATACATTTTGCAGTTAAACAGTTCACCAATAATAATGGCTGTGCTGTAAGAATGTCCATATATAGTAGTATAAGACCTTGTTTCTCACAGCCTGTGTTCTGAAAAGTAACTTAGAAAATCACATTTGAGAAAAACTCATGTATTTGGTGCTCCAGTAATACTTACAATTAATTTATGTCTCTAACTTCGATTCAGATCCACCTAAACCAGCATGAAATCTAGTGTCCAGTCATGCTGAGGGACACTTGGTATCCAGTCCCTGTGACTCTGGTTCAGAATGACCCCCAAAGGGTGAAGAGGGTAAAAGTGCAAAGAGCCCTGGGAGTACACACATTTCCAGCCAGGGTGTACACAGTTTATGACAATATAATTAAGAATTTTTTTAAAGAGACACCAAGTTTTACTCTAAGCCCACTGTAAATAAAAGTATGGCACCGCCATTCATTTAGAAAACTAAAAATAGAAAAACTGAAAAAGAGCAATGAGAGGAGACTAGCTCCACTAAATTATAATGCCTCGAAAACGATATTAGCACTGAAAAAAACCAAAGGAACAAAACAGGAAGTCCACAGCCTCAAGAACATGCAGGAAGTTAGTATTTGATAAAGCAGGCAGCTCAAGTCAGTGGAGTAAAAATGAGCAGTCCAATAGATGATACTGGGACAACTGGATAGCCACCCAAAAATGAAGTTGGATCCATATCACCCACACTTTACACCAGAATGAATTCCAAATGAATCAAACATTTAAATACAAACAAACTAAATAAAAGATGTGAAAGAACTCCTTTATAATCCTGGCATGGGAGTGGCCTATCAAATCAGAACCCTCAAAATACAGAACCCACAAGAGGAAAGATTGATCATTTCAATGCCATATAAATAAAAGCTTATGCATAGCAGTTTTTTTTTAAGTCCAAGGAAATAGCAAACCTGGGAAAAAATAGTTGCAATTCATATTCCAGAAAAGGGCTCATCTATTTAGTGTCTCTAATATAGGAAAACATAAATTCTTAAATACATGAAGATGAAATAAACAATAACCCAATGTAAAAACAAAGGATTCAAGCATTTCACAGAAAGGAAATACAAAGAACTCAAACATACGACAAAATGCTCATTCTTACTCATAACAAGAGAAACTCAAGATAAAACAGAAAAACCATTTGTCACTATCAATGGCAAAACTGCAAAATTTTGGTTACACATTATGTCAGAAACACGGCAGAAAAACAAGACATTGCTAGTGGAATTTAAGTTGTACAATTCCAATGAAGGGATATAACACATTGCACATACTCTCCAACCAGGCAGGTCCACTGACAAATATTTAACCTACACATTTAATCACCCACTTGTGACACACTGGGCACTATTCATTGCAGACCCGTTTGTAACAGCAAAAGACTGGGGTAATACCGAAATAAGCAACAATGAGAAAATGATTAAAGAAACTGTATACTCATCGAGTCCCGCATCGGGCTCTCTGCTCAGCAGGGAGCCTGCATCCCTCTCTCCCTCTCTCTGCCTGCCTCTCTGCCTACATGTGATCTGTCTGTCAAATAAATAGATAAAATCTTTTAAAAAAAAAAACCTGTATACTCAATTATACTCAATGTAATGGAATGCTGTGCACCTATAGCCAAAAGAATACAGTAGCCTTCTATTTACTGACCTGGAAAGAACACCAAGACATATTATGAAAGTTAAAAAGCAAAGTGCAGGGGCGCCTGGGTGGCTCAGTGGGTTAAAGCCTCTGCCTTCGGCTCAGGTCATGATCTCAGGGTCCTGGGATCTACCCCAGCATCGGGCTCTCTGCTCAGCAGGGAGCCTGCTTCCTCCTCTCTCTCTGCCTGCTTCTCTGCCTGCTTGTGATCTCCATCTGTCAAATAAATCTTTAAAAAGGAAAAAAATCTTTAAAAAGAAAAAAAAAATCAAAGTGCAGAATAATGCCAGCACTCCAGTCAGGTGTCCCACTCTTCTAGTCTTCTGGGTCCAGGCACCAGACAGGTGAGTGAATGAGACATCATGTGATGCCAGCCTCTAGCCGTCAAGCCACTCCCAGCTTTTGGATCTTCCACAGCTCAGGTCTCAGATAACAGGAAGCAAAGACAAGCCATCCCTGAATTCCTAGCCCACAGAATTAGCACAATAAAATGGTTGTCTTAAGCTGCCAAGTGGTCAGAAATTTTGCTCTCCGGCACTAGTTACTAGAACACATGGTTTGAATTCCAAAATACAAGGTCCTTGGCCAAATACTGGTTCTCCTCCTCCAGGACACCTCCCACCTACCTGAGGTTGGAAGAGCCCGGGTGACTTCTGGCCAATGAAATGTAGTAGAAAAAACATTCACTAGGATTCAGCCAGGAAAACAGATTCCACACCAGATACTTAATAAGAATCATTTTCACACTGGACTTTGATGTGACAAGAGTTAGAGGTGCAACAAGTGTTAGCTGTAGAAACAAACAGGTGATACACAGGTAATAAATATCTGGAAAAAAAGCTGCCACTCTTTGGGCTGGAAGCAAAAGGAAGATGCGGAAGGTATCAGAACCCAGGAGGTTAGAGGAGCCCCGGGAACTGGGAACCAGACCTCTGAGGAGGAGCGGCTGCCTGCGTGAGGCTGGCGGGGCTTCTATTTGTGTGTCTAAAGGAGCTGGAGACCGAAGCCAGTGCTGCTGGGAGGAGACAAGGATGACACTGAAAGGAACACCAACAGGAAGGAGCAAGTGCCTCCTTCACTCCCCTGCCCTCCAGCACCCCTGCTGACAAGCCCAACAGGGAGTGGGTGGGCCAAGAAGATGAATATTTGCGGAATCCCTGTGGGGTGGCTTTGGAGCCCAGGGACTTGCAGCTTGAAGCTGGCACAGTCACTTTCAGGAAGAAGCGTTTGATTGTCTCTCCCCCTGCCTTAGAGATGAAGGGGGCATCTGCTTTAATGGCGATGTCCTGTGACCAAAGCAACCTAGAACGGTGAGCCACCAAATGGAGATAACACCCCTAGACTGTCCCCCACACTCGAGGCAGGCTCTAGGGAACAAGAAACAAATGGGTGAGGTGTTAGGGCACTGGTCCTTGGAGCTGTTGATTCGGGCAGCAGACCCTGCCCTGAGCTGACCACGCACTCCACCTGCACACCTGGCCAGCTCGCCATGGCCCACCCCCAGCTGCCCGCACAGGCGCCAAGAGGCTATAACGGGGGCAGCTCTCCAGGGAGATGGAGGTGATGGGCAGGAGTCTGCTCACTGATGCCCCGGTACATCAGGGGTATCGGGAAGCTAACGAAAGCTCTGAGGACATCGAGACTACATTGGCATCACACCAAGGGGCTTGGGAAACTTGGCCTAGAAATGGTAACACGTCGAGCACTCCCGAAAGGCACGTGGCTTGGACTTTCGACAGAAAGCAATGGAAGGAGTGCTAAGGGCGGGGGCATAGGTATGGGGGACAGAGGGCATCATTAGAATTGACCAAGGGAAGATGTAGATGGGGGCTCTTTGGCCCCAAGGACAACATCTTTTTTATGTTATTATCATGATTAAGAAGTTACAGTTACAGAGGGCTGACTGCGCGCCAGGCACCGAGCTGAGGACTTCATGTTTACTCTCCGCAAGAACCCGGTGAGGTGGGCCCTATATGCAGATGAGGAGCCGGGGGCTCTGAGACATCAAGACACCTGCCCAAGTCCACGTACTAAGTGGTGACTCTGCCCCCACACTCTTCATCACTCTGTGCAGGGTTCCCCAAGGAAAGCGCCCACTCTGACCCCCACACGAGAGACAGAGGCATTCCCCAGACAGACCTCCTTCTACCTCCATCCCGCTCCCCAGAAACAGAATAAGAACCTTCATATTCCTAATTCCTAAGACAAAGTTATACCTAGCCCTCTTTAGAAGTGGAAACAGCCAACAATAATAGCTCTGTCCCCCAGAAAATGACTATAAGGATGAGGGTGCCCAGAAGTTTTTCCTTGTTACTTTAGACACGTCTCCCTCACTGTGTGGACATGGCCACCATGCAGCATTCTGACTGGACAGACGGTGTGCTGAAAAACTTGGAAGAAGGGAAGGCAGGAGGAACAGTCATCTCAGAAAGCACTTGCAGGTCTTCCCAGATGTTGCAATTCAGATCGGCTGCATCATAAACAATGTTCATAGTTTTCCCTCTTTGTTTTCATCTTCATGAACATGCTGAGATTTTTGCTATCACAGGAGCCTGGAGAAGCGTGACTTATATCTCAGGATCTCCTGAGCTTCGTGGGTGGTGCAGCTTCGAGCTGATGGTGCAGAAGATGCCACCGAAAGCAGCATGGCAGAGAGAGCACAGCAAGGGGAGCCCAACTGGGCCCAGGGTCAGCGGCCACAGCACGGGAGCTGGATGGTCATTCTTGACCGGGGACTATCAGCTGGGGCTGGGAAAGGGGTCCTGGAATCTCTGGGAGGGTTTTTCCCAAGTCCTACACCCTCTTTCTGACCACGCTTCACAGGGACTTGCTCCCTCTCCACCAGCACCCTTGATAATCATCGCACCAGGGGAGCCTGTCTCTCTTAGGAGAAACTAGGACCACGAGAAAATTGCTACAGCAACAATCACAACCTATCAGGAGTCTTGCCTGAACGTGCCCTGCCATGTCCCTGCCATGCACAGAGAAACCTGGGAGAGCCTGAGGCCCGCGGTCAAGGTGGCGGTCAGGTTCTGGAGAAGAGGTTCAGCCAAACCCGGCCCTCGGCCTTTTCTGCCAGGGGTTCCTACCCCTTCCAGGGCAGAAAATGGCAGAAGATCTGCCATCTCCGTACTTTGTTAAATAAAGGGGCCAACAGAAGCCAGCAGGTCTTTAAGTGAAGAAGAGGCTGGGTGTGCAGCCCACGCAGCCACCGTGTGAGGGATGAAGGCTATGGCGTGCCCGCTGAGTGGGTGTCTGTCCAAACACAGATGCCCTTGCTCAGCCTGGAGGGCCACCTCCTTCGGGGAATGTGGGCCCAGAGCTGCCAGATATTACCATGTTGCAAGGCAAGCTGAAAAGCTGGAACGTCTCATGCAACTTCCCAGCTATATGATGTTGGCTCAAAATGCTACAAAATGTGGGTCAGCTGCTGTGTGCCTTCCACTTTCTGCCTCCCATCCCGCTCTTCTGTGTGGAACCGAGAATTAAACCCGTGAAGTTTTTACAAATGTCAACAGGTAAATTGCAAGTTATGGATGTAACCTACTGCTCCTCAAAACTTTCTGTGTCCTTCCATTTGTCCAGCTTGCATCTGGAATATGAGCTAAAAGACGTATTCTTAGCCAAATCCAGAACATGCCACCCACCCCTAAGGTTGCTAGTGCCATATACAGCCGGAGACCACATGGCACAGTGGTTATGGCCACCTGAGAAGCAGCCAGGAATTCCACTTCGTGAGATCAAGTCTCTGTGCTTGGTTTTCCCCATCTGTAAAATGGACATCCTGCGGGGTGCCTGGCTGGCTGGCTCAGTTGGTGGAGCAGGAGACTCTCGATCTTGGTGTTGTAAGTACACTATGTTGAGTGTAGAGATTACTTAAAAATAGAATCTTGGAAAAATAGAGTGGGTGTCCTAAAATGACCCACCTCATAATGCTGTTATTGAGGATTAAATGAGTTAAAATATGCAAATACTTGGAACAACACCTTGACCACTGCCAGCGTTAGCTTTATTTTTAGTCAGGACATCCCAGCCTGCCAAAAAGCCAAACTGTGAGACCTCCAGCCAGGGGCCAAGGTCCGATCAATGATACCAATCTCTTGCTTCCAGGGACACAGAGCCATAGTGGGGCCAGACCTGGCCTCACTCTCACCCCACAAAAGTACCAGGGGAAGACACACTCACAAGGGAGAGGGGAAAGGTGCCCACACGCCTGAGGACGTCCTCGTCTTCCTGTCAAATGTATGAAGTCAGTATGCTGGTAGATAACCTTAGAGATACAAAGTAGAAAGCAGATTTAGTCATTCTCCAGATGGCTCGTCTTGTTTCTTCCTAAAACACAGAACATCAAACCATTTGATGATAAGGATTTGGCTCTGCCCCACCGACCAAGTCCTGCTTGAGTTGCAGCCTTGGAGCATAGAAAAAACCTGGGGCAAACCCACCTCTGCATATCGGTTCCTATCTGGAACGAGACCATCAACAAACACTGCACGCCCACTCTAATCAAAGTACTATTCTCAATCACTGGGAATTGTAGAGAAGATAATGGTACCTGGTTCTGCAGAAGCTTATTCATGCCCTGAGTTAACAAATATTTATTAAATTCTCACTTTATACCAGGTACTGATCCAGACACTAGGGGAAGAGTACAGAACACAACAGAGCCCAGCCCTGCCTTCTGGACCATAGGATGTTGGGAGGGGAAGGGGCAAGGCAGATAACAAACAAAGAGTTAAGTACATTAAATAGTAGGGCAGGTGGTGATAATTAGAGAGACTACAACAAAGAAGGGGAGTGTCTGAATGGAGGGTGAGTATACAGAATAGTGGGAGACCACACAGGTCACACTTGTGAGACTGCCCGGCGCCGGCCGCCATGGAGGGTGGGGAAAGGAGCAAGGAGCCTTCAGCAGAGGTTGGGTTGATCAGGCTCTGGGGCAGAATGGAGAAAAGGGAAGAACCTCAGGGACTGCACACGGGAGAGCTAAGGGAAGATGTCAAGCACACCAGGGAGCATCCCTTGAGTAAAAAAAATGGACCACATGGGGCGCCTGAGTGGCTCAGTGGGTTAAGCCTCTGCCTTAGGCTCAGGTCATGATCTCGGGGTCCTGGGATCAAGCCCCACATGGGGCTCTCTGCTCAGTGGGGAGCCTGCTTCCCCTTTTCTCTCTCTCTGCCTCCCTACTTATGATCTCTGTCAAATAAATAAACAAAATATTTTTTTTAATGGACCACAAATTCACTACCACAGCCCTCTCTTCTGGCATTAGCAGAGAACCTGGTGGCCGGCAAGAAGGGGGCACTGAACTGGAATGTGGCAAATGCCAGCCCTGGGCACCCCAAAAACCCACACAAAGTAGGGTGTCCCTGTCCCTTTTATTTCATAAGGAACTTCAAGCCCCTTGTCCACCCCCAAACACCTGGGCTCCCCTGAGAAAGGCAGGGGAGGAAGAGGAGGCTCAGAAAGAAGCATGCTATCCAGAACCAAACACCACACAGAGGGATCGTCCCATTCTTCCAACTACCCAGGCTTTTACTCAGGCTAGACGATGAACTCTCCTGCTCCCCAGTCAGTGAATGCTCGAAAGGAAAATCAGATCAACAACAGACGAAAAAATTGCATTTTCTCTTTGTTTGGGGGTGGACGGAGGGAGAGAGAAAAAATGGAGACACTGAATATCGATACTTGTGTTGGACACATGGAAATGATCCAGAAGATGGAGAAATTCTGAAGATGCAAGAGAGGGAATTGCTAGAGTGAGGTCCTTGAGGAGGTGAAGGAAGAAGGGGCAGAGCAGACTTCAAGGTCAAGTCCCACCTACTCATTCATCTGCACAGGGCGGGAAATGAGAGGAGGCATGTGGGGGTGGGGTGGGAACATGGGGAATTTCTCTTCCGTTGCTTCTGTTCTTTCCTAGAATTAAGGTCAGCAGGTGAGAACGAGGGTGAAGGAAGAGGTTCTGGGAATTAAGGACAGAGGAGGATGTACCGAAGAGTGGTCTGGAGGGTGAAATAGTGGATGGAACAGGTAAGTCTGAGGATAGCCAAGGGAAAATGGAGAGCCACGCCAGAGGTGGTGAATTTCAAGCACAATCAAGCTATTTGGGAGGGTGCCCGAAGTAGGCAGAAGATTGGACTTAACCAGGGGCATGTTTGTGTTCTCGTCAACGTGACCCTGTCTGTATGACAACAGAGAAAAGAGCACAGGAGTTGAAGGTGTTTGCCTGGGAGTGATTGGGATTGCTAATCAGGAGTTTAAACTTCGTCAGGTAGGGAAGCGAGGACTTGAGGCAGGTGAGGAACAATGATAAGGTAGGACCAGCAATTTATCTGGGGTTCCCGGGTGGGTGGAAGATTGCAGGAGTTGAGGTTTTAGAGAAAGTAAGCTAGAAAGCCAGGGATGGAGGTCAAAAAGGGGTGATGGAGGCTGAGATGCAAGAGGGCTCCCAGGTCCTGGTAATGAGAGGGTGTGAGGGATGTCCACAGGAGCCCCCCTGCCTGGGAAGCACGGGAGGACCAGCTCATCCACAGGGAGACTGGAGCATTTCAAGACTCCTGGGTAGGGTGGGGGGAGCGAAGGGTGTACTTTATCAGGAGATAAAATCACAAGCAAGTCCCACTATGTTCAGGGGTAAAATGAGTGAGCTCCCAAAGACATGAGGATTGAATGGAAAACAAAGGGCCAAACACACCCTAAGCACTCAATAAGGGTCAGCTATTGTCAAAGACGGCAATGAACTGACTCAAATCAGTTTTCGTCTATTCCCCAGAATTTTAGTTCTTCCTAGTGTTGGCAAATACTCTGCTTTTTAGTTTATAAAATATATTTTGTGCATAGGAACAGTACAACACATGTAAGCCCTCAAATACATACACGTTAATACTTAACTCTTGTTCTTTAAAACAAGTAGTCGTGGTCATGACCACCCATTCCAGGGTTTTAAGGGATGGCTGAAATTATCTGCTCAACAACCTCCTCTCCTACTCGCAGACTTAACAGAAGAGGAGACCTGGGCTGGGCGAGGCTGGGACGGGTCTAAGATCACTCGGTTGTAGAGACAGAACTAGAACCCGGGAGTTTATCCCAGATTCCGGAGTTTAGACTACTCTACTGTTAGTACGGAGGCAGCCTTTCCGAAGCGCCTGGACACAGCCACCAGCCGAGGGCCGCTAGAAGGCCCCCCTCTGTACTCCAGGGGCCAAAGCGCCCGCGCTCCGCTGGGGTCAGTAACCCACCTCACGGGGGATGAGCAGCCGCTTCCCTGGACGGGGCAGGACCCGTGCGCCACGGCCGCCTCCCGCGTTCCAGTTAGCGGGGAGGGAAGCTCCCTGGCACGCGACCCGCAGACGAGAGGGCACGGGAGTGAGGCGAGAGGGAGGCGGGAGCGGGGCGGGAATGGGGCGGGCGGTGGCCGGGGGCGGAGACTGCGCGCAGCCCGCTCCGGAGGGCCTCAAAGCGGACCCTGCAGAGTCACATCCCCGCGCGCCGCGCTGCAGAGCTCCGGCAGTGCGGACAGGGGCGCGTGAGCCGCTGCGCGCCCTGAACGGGGGAGGAAGCCCTCGCCGGCAGGGTCCGCACTCTGCCCCCGGTGCCAGCCGGGGGTGCGGCGGCGCGGAGGGGCGCCGAGCGAGTCCTTGCGTCCGCCCGGCGCGGCGCGTCCATGGGCGGCCCCTGGAACAGCAGCGACGGCGCGGACGGAGTGCTGCTGCCCTGCGACGAGCACCTCTGCTCGCCCTTCCCCCTGGGGACGCTGGTGCCGGTGACCGCCGTGTGCCTGGGTCTCTTCGCCGTCGGGGTGAGCGGCAACGTGGTGACGGTGCTGCTGATCGGGCGCAACCCGGACATGCGGACCACCACCAACCTGTACCTGGGCAGCATGGCTGTGTCCGATCTGCTCATCCTGCTCGGGCTCCCGTTCGACCTGTACCGCCTCTGGCGCTCGCGGCCCTGGGTGTTCGGGCAGCTGCTTTGCCGCCTCTCGCTCTACGTGGGCGAGGGCTGCACCTACGCCACGCTGCTGCACATGACGGCGCTTAGCGTCGAGCGCTACCTCGCCATCTGCCGCCCGCTCCGCGCCCGCGTCCTCGTCACCCGGCGCCGCGTCCGCGCGCTCATCGCGGCGCTCTGGGCCGTGGCGCTGCTCTCCGCGGGGCCCTTCTTCTTTCTGGTGGGCGTCGAGCAGGACCCAGGCGTCCGCGTGGTCCGGGACCCTAACGGAAGCGCGCCGCTCACCCCGTCGCCCCTCGGGGCCTCGCGGGCCCCACCGCCGTCCCCGCCGTCGGGGCATGAGGCCGCCGCCGCCGCGGCGCTATTCAGCCGCGAGTGCCGGCCCAGCCCATCTCAGCTGGGCGCACTGCGCGTCATGCTGTGGGTCACCACCGCCTACTTCTTCCTGCCCTTTCTGTGCCTCAGCGTCCTCTACGGGCTCATCGGGCGGGAGCTGTGGAGGAGTCGGGGGCCGCTGCGAGGCCGGGCCGCCTCCGGGCGCGAGAGGGACCACCGGCAGACGGTCCGCGTCCTGCGTAAGTGGCACCACCTGTGTTCCAAACACACCTACCCGCGCCGTGCAGGCAGCGACCCTTTCCCCCCCCCCACCCCCGGTCTCCCAGCGTCACTTCTAGCTACATTCCTTGTGCCATTTTGCTCCAGCCTCCAACTGTCGGTCCTGCCTGTCTCCAGAGAAAAGCATCTCCAGTCCTCTGCTAGCTCTGGGTAACCCCAGGGCGCCCCGGAGGGTGGGATGCCTGGGTCCGCTAAGCCTCTGGATCCGTGAGCTGGGCTGATCCGGGATGGGTAAACCAACCGCCCATCTGTGTTAGATGAGAATTACTCATAGTACCCGTGAGGAGATGGGGTAGAGCACATTAAGCTAAATTTAAAAAAACAAAAAACAAAAAACAAAACAAAAAAAAAACCCTTAACGTTAAGTTATCCCGCAGGCAAAGCAAACCAAAAGATTGTGCAGATTTGTTGCATAATTCTTTTCAGCGGAATACAGAGAACAGGTCTCTGAAGTAGGTTTGTGGAAGGAAGCCTGCCAGAACAGCTTGTTAGTAGAAATACCTCCTTCGGGTTTATGTCCAGCCTTGATAACGCATATATGCAGTCTTAAAGCAAATTATGGGTGCTGTTTGCACCCTGGAAGTTGTTCTAGGGCGGGATTTAGCTAGGTAAAAGTTTTATTTAATTTGTTTATTATTTCGGATGGTTCTCGGGGGCCCTTACTTGTTTTCAGATGCTTTGGCTCATTGTGGTGCCTGTGTGTTGTTTTGCAGTGGTGGTGGTTCTGGCATTTGTAGTTTGCTGGTTGCCTTTCCACGTCGGCAGAATCATTTACATAAATACAGAAGATTCTTGGATGATGAACTTCTCTCAGTACTTTAACATTGTTGCTTTGCAACTTTTCTATCTGAGTGCCTCCATCAACCCGATCCTCTACAACCTCATTTCAAAGAAGTACAGAGCAGCGGCCCGGAACCTGCTGCTGGCCAGACAGTCTAGACAGTCCAGACAGAGAAGTGTGTGCAGAAGCGGAGACACGGAGGGGGACACAGGAGGAGACACCACTGGCTACACAGAGACAAGCGCCAATGTGCAGACATCGTCCACTGGCATGGCCAAACAAGTCGCTTCCTCTCACAAGGCTGGGACTTCAGGGAAAACAGGTCTGTAGGGAAAGGACTGGAAGTGGGGAACTGATGCCATTAGGAAGAGCTGGGAAGAGTGGTAAGGATTTTGCAACTTGATCAGCAACTTCATCAGCATGATTTTTTTTATTATTATTAAACCAATGCAGGTAATTTAACCACCTTCTGTGGATGTACCCCTCGAAGATGCTGATTTCAGCCTTGGGAAATGCCACATCACAAACTGTGCTCTGGGGAGGTTTTTTAAGCCTTCGTTCTCCTAAGACTTGGGAAACATGATTCCTCTTTTTCTGGTTAATAAGTCGTACAGAGAGATGCTGCTGTGAAAATTTTCACTTCTGAGATCAGGGGTGTGTTTGTATTTTCATGTTCTGGATATACATGTACGGGTGCATATACAAGGAGCCCAGGATAATTAGAGCTTTTATTCCAGAAATTACTTAAGGCAAAATTTTTTAGAAGCCAGTGAAAGGAATTCTGGGTAGAGGCCAGCTTCCAGGGTTCCCACCTCACTCCTGGCTGAGAACAAATCATAGAGTGAGGGACAGTACCATCTTTCAGAACTTCAGTGCATAAGCGTGTTGCAGCCCATTTGTCCCTGAGTCTGCCCCCCAGGATCTCCCAGTGCCACGGCTGTGTGGTGGTGGACCCCAGCATGGAAGCCTGAGGGCAGGGAGCAGCAGCAGGACTTGGCTTCCCTACAAAGTGACTACTCATGACATTTATAAAGATGGTTATTATCCCTTATTTTCCTCAACTCAGTGGGATACCTGTTGTCATCATTCCTGGTTTACAGGTGATGGAATCGAGTCTTAGATGTCCTAGACAGCGACTGGTGGGCCTGAAGCTGAACACCCGCCAGTCTTTAAGATTTTCAGCCTCCTCCCATCCAGAGACGTGGTACTCACAGCATCTGTGCAAAGATGCAGGAATCAGTGGATGAAAGGAGTCGGGGTGAAAGAGAATGTGTCGGACATTCCAACCAACAGCTCTGTTACTGTTTTGTGTTTTACAGTTTATTATTTTTTTAAAGATTTTATTTATTTATTTGACAGAGATCACAAGTAGGCAGAGAGGCAGATAGAGAGGAAGGGAAGCAAGCTCCCTGCCGAGGAGAGAGCCCGATGCAAGGCTCCATCCCAGGGCCCTGGGATCATGACGTGAGCCAAAGGCAGAGGCTTTAACCCACTGAGCCACCTGTAACACACTGTAAACTGTGTTTTACAGTTTAAAACACAGACCTGTTTTCACAGGGCTGCTGCCGCCTCCCTGACTCCAAGGGGCCTTGTTCTCTCCACAGTCTGTGTGAATGGCGCCCCCTGGAGGTGGGCAGGACGTAGAGTTCTCCATTGCAAACCACAAATGGTGAAGCTATAAACAAGTCCACTCAACGTGCTGACAAAGGTCTGTCATTTTATACTGACTAACCAAATACAGTGATGCCTTCAGGTCCTCGTGAAGGGCCCTAAAACCCTGGTCCTCCCGGAACATCAGAGAAGTCTTGTCTGCATTGTGTCTCTGCCAAGGGGAGAGAGAAGCAGGCAGGGGCGCCTTGGGGCGGCAGTCCCTAAACTGTACACAGCATGTATTTGGTGAGTCTTTGCAAAAAAGGACTCTGTGGTTACCTATGGCAGGAAGGCACTGCACACTGCACCCCGCCTCCTTGAGAGTCACCACAGCACTTACCACATCCGAGGCCCCAGGTTGTTTCACCCAGCATTTCCTTGACTTCTCTTGTCCCAGAACCATCTCCCAATCCTCCCGCCTCAAGAACTCTTTGAAACCTCATGGGCTGAGGAACACTGTTGCAGCCAGCAGGATTCTCACAGTGGACGTGCCAGCCTCGTGCCCTGGCCACTCCTTTGCTTGGTGGCCCTTTGTAGGGCTGTGCCAGACCTACTGCCGCACACAGTCTCTGCTCATGGGAGTTCATCTGTGGGCCAGTCCGATGAGGCCTCTTCCCTATGGAAGGTCATGGTTAAGAACCTTACTGATATCTTAAGTGTAATATAGATACAGAAGCAAAGACTGCTCCTTTGAGTTTCTTCGGTCAGACTCTAGAAGAGAGGGATTTATATCACACTTTCTTGTGACCTAAGTGTGTTCCCAGGTGTGGAAGTGGGGACGATCCCCCTTCCTTCACCACAGGGTACCTGAGATGGAGGGTCTGAAGCCCGTCTCTCCTGCGGATCACTGTGTGGTTGTTTTTGAAATGCTGGTCTCACCTATTCATGGACTGTGAAGTCAGTGGACTGTGTCACTTTTTTTTTCTTTTAACAGGAAGGGGTGGGGCAAAAATAGAGAAACCAGGCCACCACGTTGTGGTAAGGGGAACTGTTATGTTGTAAAACTTGTTTCAATTATATATTAATCCGTGTCTTTCCTGGTTCACAAAATAAAATGTGTTCTTACTGTGGGTCATGGTCAAGAATATTTGAAAAATTGGTCTAAGATCTAAAATTGTCCTCCTAGCAAAGAGCATCCAAATCAATCTCCTTTTTAATGGCATTTTCTTGTTTAAAATGTGTAGTTGTGTCATCCAGACTAACCCAGATTTGGCTCACAGGGTAATAAAATAATTTACATCAGATGGGCCTGCACAGAGTATCATGGTGTTGGTACTCACAGAGACATCTCTCCCTTTTCTATATGAGACATTTCCACTTTTTCCACTGAGGAAATGTTCAAACAAGCGATGGCACAACACCTCCTGGGAACCTAGAGTCCCCTGCACAAGCCTCAAGGGGACATGGTAGGGGAACATGTTCAATGTTTGAACACTGCCCCTCCTGACCATTTCTACTCCTCTAATAGTAATCCTCACCAGCTCGTGGAAGCTTCTGGGATATAAGTGTTCATGGTTGTACAGATCGAGTGTTTTAAATGGAGATTTGAAAAGACTTTTCTTAAACATAGAAATGACGCAGCTTTTCATTGTGAGCCAACTTTCTAAAGACTCTGAATTCTTACCCATTACATAGAAAGGGATCTGCTCTGAGCAGCCTTCAGAAGGCAGCACCCTGTCCTGGGAACCCACAGGCATCTGTTCTTGAGCAAGGGTGTGCTTTGTGGCCTGGCACTCAGCGTGTCCCCTGCTTTGCATAAGCTATAAGGAAGTAACAGAGACAGACCCTACTTGTCCCCTTCTTAGGAAAACAGCCCACACATTTTAAAGAATAACAGACACCTGTGAAAATAAGGGTTAAAAAGAGCCAGCCAGACCCAGAGATCCGAGTGTGCACGGCAGTCGGGTGATGTTTTGTGTGAATCTATTTCGCAGCATTTAGCATGTTCCCTCACCGGTGACTGGTTCCCAGCGTTGGAGGACAAGCCATGTTTTATTCCCCTTGACGTCTCTTACCCAGGTAGACAGTGTGTGTGGAACTCCACTCACAAGGCGGGGCACAGGGATCCGCACCACCGTAAGGGGCAGGGATGGAGGCTGAGGGATCAGATGGCTGGGACGTGTGATCTGAGCTACCAGACAAGACAAGGGAAGACACAAAACAGCAGTGAAAGGGCTTCAGGGAGCCATTCTCAATTCCCAGCACAGTGCACTGCCCTTTACCTCCCCGTGCCTGTACCAGTTACATCCCCCCAGCAGCAGAGGGGGCCACGATTTGACATTTCCTCTCTCTCCCATCTTTGCAGGGAGGGTGTTCATCTCGAAAATGTTCCTAAGAATTTCTACTACTTGTGATGATATGGGGATTAAAAAAAAAAAAGGATTATTTAAAAAAGTGAATATGGGCAGTTTTCAGAGTTATGTCTTAATTTTATTATAATGGTTATACTTGTTCATAACTGTAAGGTAAATAGACTAAAACCCGATCTTTGTTTCTGTCTTACTTGCGCAGTAATTCATTACTTTGTCCTCAGAGCGAATATCAGCTCCCATCCCTCTGGCTTTTCACCCACCCCCACTCAGATTCTCTACTAGAGTGGTTCTCAAACTTCAGTCAGTGTGGGCATCACGAGAGGGTGGGTTCAAGCCCAGGTGACTGGGCTCCACCCCCAGAGTTTCGGATCCAGGGGACCTGAGTTGGGGCTTGAGAATCTGAATTTCTCTCAAGTTCGCAAGTGATACTGACTCTGGGGGTCTAGGGACCGTCCTCTGAGCACCTCTGCTACAGACTGTGATCACCTCTGCTACAGACTGTGCTACAGAAAATGCGATCCACAGACCGGTGGTATTAGCATCACTTGGGATCTTGTTAAAATGCAGATTTTTCAGCCCCACTCCCACCCCCGCCAAACCTTCTGAATCAGAATCTCCATTCTAATAAGATCCACAGGTGATTCCAACACATATTAAAATTCAAGCGGCATTAATAGAAGTGATTTATGTCCTGGCAGAAACTCATGATGGTATCCTGTAGCGACTCCCTGGTACCTGAACGAGGTACCTGAGCCCTTCAGTCCCCTGAACCTCTCCCTGTGAGTGTGGTCCAGCCACCCCCAATGCTGAGATCCCTCTCCCTGAAGGCAGGGCTGGCCCCAGTCTCTCCATGACTACTCCTGTCAGTAAACCAGCCTCCACCAGGTCTTCAGCTCTTCAAAGCATGTTCTGTTTTTCTTTGCCCTCAATGCCTGCTTTGGTTCCTTGCCCTCTTCCTCGGTTCCTCATGGACAGGCCTACCCAGCTCTTCATGGGCATCTTGGGGTCTTGGATTCTTCTTCCTTTTTTCTTTTAAGATTTTATTTATTTATTTGAGAGCGAGAAAGAGAAAGAGGAGAGAAAGAAAGAGAGCATGCACAAATGGGGGGGGGCGGTGAGTAGCAGAGGAAGAGGGAGAAGCAGACTCCTCGCTGAGCAGGGAGTCCAACACAGGGTTTGATCCCAGGACGCTGGGATCATGATCTGAGCCAAAGGCAGACACTTAACTGACGGAGCCACCCAGGTGCCCCTCCCTAATTCCTTGACCTCATGTCACTGTGGTTTTCTAGATAGACCTGGAGCTGTCTACCTGTCACCTTGGACCTCCGCTTGGTGCCTGGTGCGGAGATCAGCCAGAATTGCCTTTTGGGGTGAATGGGCTGTTCTCCAAGTCCCAGTGAAGCAGCACCTCCTAAGCCTTGCCTCTGAGAAGCCACAACAGCTTGTTCGACTCTCAGAGATCACCCCGGTCTCCTATTTTCCAATACTATCATGACTGAGTCCCTAAAACTCAGAGGCTGATTGGGTACAAGAGGAGCCATAACTCCAATAATTTAAGCCTTCTTAACTAGGAGAACACTTGGGCTGTGTGAAAGAAACAGGCTGTCAGAGGCAGAGGGGATTTAGTGGGGGATGATAATGAAACCATTTTGATTGCTCTGTTTCCCCTGAAGCTATCTCCCTCTGTCGTGTTTTCCACAACCTCCTGGAAATAGTCCCAATAGTCAAATACTCTTAAAATAATGCTGCAATACCAGGTAAACCCCATGTGACCAGACAGCTTATTTTTCCCTTTTCTTTCATATATTAACATTCCACAGAACACTCCAATGTGAAATGCTAGAGGGAAGTTTGGATGCGAAATCGAGGTCAATCATAAAGACTCAGGAGTCCAGAGCATAGAAGCCCTCACTTACACCCAATGGTTCTCAAACCTTAGCTTGCATCAGAAACAACTGAAGGGCTTCTTACAGTATGGACTATTGGGCCCAGCTCCAGAAGACCTGCTTCTGCGGATCTGGGTTGGAGCCTGAGAATGTGCATTTCTGTCCAGTTTCCAGGAGCTGGTGCCTCATGTCTGGCACCACACTTTGGGAACCACTGTTCTAAGTGATAGGACTAGATGCCCTCACCAAAGAGAAAGCTTACAGAGATCACAGGAGAGGCCTAGGGATACTACTATGGTCCCAGCACAGGCTCCCGAAGTCACCTAACCAGGCAGAAGGGGCAGAAAAAAGAAAAGCGACAAATGTGAGACAACCCAAAAGAAGAGAGTTTCGAGGTGGGTCGGAGGCCATGAGGTCACACACCACAGAGGACACAAAGAGAATAAAGTAGGGTTGTCCGATGAGATATAGGACTCCCAGCTCAACTGGAATTTCAGATAAAAAACAATGATTTTCTTTAGTAGAAGTTTAATAAGTATAAGTATGATGCACTTATACTAAAAACATCATTCATTATTTATCTGAAATTCAAATTTAACTGGGCACTGTATTTTGGGTTTGTTAAATCTGGTAACCCTAGAACGAGGGCACTGGAAAGGCCACCGGATATGGCAAAAAGAAAGAACCTGGAGAGCCTTTCAACAGAGCGCTGGGGCAGGATCCAGACCATGTAAGTTACACAGGAAACAGTTGCTGAGCAACAGGGTTTAGGCGGGTCCAGTCTCGGGGCCACTGCGTGCAGGGTGTCTAGAAGCCAGCTTTGTCTTGCTGTGTCTTGTCCACAACTTCCCCGTGGTGGGAAAGCAGCTGCCACCTAACTGCTGGGTATTGTAACCCACACCAATGTTTTATAAATAGCAAGGGAAGAAATAAGCATCTGATTCCAAACTACCTGGAACATGGTGTGTAATAAAAATGTGTTGAACCAAATAAGCTGATTTATATATAACCTGCTCCTGGGTGTTTATATGGACATAGACAATTTTGTAAGGTTCTATCGATTTTTCTTTTCTGCAAAAGGGATTGAATGAAATAAAATAGTCAAGTGACCAATTAAGTCACAATGAGGGGGATTCTCTTGAAAAGCTGTAACTCTTTATGACATCTGAGACCATGGAGGATAATGAAGCAGGATTTTAATGTATACAAAGCGTCTACACACTGCCTGCCGTGTCCTGGGAATTGATCAAAGTTTCTATGTGTGTATAGAGGATACTATACATTTTGGGCCAGGAGAGAGGCTGATTTCTTTCTTTCTTTTTTTTTTAAGATTTTATTTATTTGTCAGAGAGAGAGAGAAAGAGTGAGTGACCACAGGCAGACAGAGTGGCAGAGGGAGAAGCAGGCTTCCCGCTGAGCAAGGAGCCCGATGTGGGACTCCATCCCAGGACGCTGGGATCAGGACCTGAGCCAAAGGCAGCTGCTTAACCAACTGAGCCACCCAGGCATCCCTCGAGGCTGATTTCTTAAAAACTTAGTGCATTGCAGTATTACGATAGTAATAATTACAATAATATTAATACACTATATACTTACTGCAACATATATGTAATATATAATACAACATACTTGGTTCACACTGTCAGGCATGGGATAATCCTTGGTCAGTGTAAACTAGCATTTTTGTCCTCAGTTCATATCTGACTTTCACTTGTTGGAATCAGTCTTTCTCTCTGTCCAAATTGTGTGGTGTCCTCCATGCACACACATGGCAGGAGAAGTGATGCGGTCAGGTACGGTGAGTTTCCTTCCAAAATCAAAGCCCTGTGCAGGGTTTATTAAAGAATATTCCCAAGGTATCAACACACTGGGCTTTTCTTGGGAAGTCAGGGTTTATTTTTTGTTGCATTGAGAACAACTGGGGAAGATTGTTCTTTTTTTCTCCAACAGTCACTGCAACTGCTTTTTGGATTTAACAAGGTAGTGTCTGCCTATTCTCAAAGAAGTGAAGAAAGGTAGAGTAACAGGAGGAAATGGGCCTTCCTCAATAGGCAGGCAGATAAGATGCTTTTGAAATTTAAGTAGAGCTCTTGCAAGCATTTGTTTTATGTAGGGACAGTATGAAGAATGACACACGTGCTGGATGGAGCAGTTTTACGGCAGGTCAAGCAGTTGGCTCTCTGAAACATTAACACATTTCTATTGCATTGGTTTCATTTGTCATTTTTTAAAAAGATTTTATTTATTTATTTGTCAGAGAGAAAGAGAGAGAGCACAAGCAGACAGAGTGGCAGACAGAGGCAGAGAGAGAGAAGCAGGCTCTGCGTTGAGCAAGGAGCCCAATGTGGGACTAGATCCCAGCAGCTTAACCAACTAAGCCACCCAAGTGTCCCATTTTTTTTCAAAGATTTTATTTATTTATTTGACAGAGAGAAAGAGTTCACAAGTAGGCAGATGGCAGGCAGAGAGAGAGGGAAAAGCAGGATCCCTGCTGAGCAGAGAGCCCGATGGGGGGCTCAATCCCAGGATCCTGAGACCATGACCTGAGCCGAAGGCAGAGGCTTAACCCACTGCGCCACCCAGGCGCCCTTCATTTGTCATTTTTTAAATGTCCCACTTTAACAAGAGCCCTTGGGGGGAAAAACCCCAGCAGCAAACGTCTGACATCTTCACGGCAGCCAACAGCCTGACTACGGTGTGACATTCACCAGTGAACTGATGGAAAATAGTGAATTTTATTATGATTTATGGTTTGAGGGTGCCACAAATTTGGCCATGAAACAAGAAATTCAAGGGAAGCTTTCTGGGAAACTCTACAGGACTTGCTAAGTTAACCTAGAATCTTAACTAACCTTTGAGTTTATTCTAAACGCTCGGTGTTCTCATGGTGGAAAACATATTCTGGAACTTCAAGAGAGTTCCCAGGTCAGCATCTCAAAGCTTTCACATGAAGACATGGGATCTCCACCACAACGTGTCAGAGAAACACCATGCCAGCATATGGAAAGTGACTTACTCTCTGTGGAGCTTCACTGTCAGAGGTTCAAGTGCAAACAGAGGTGAAGATAAAGAGCTTCTGTCCACAATTTACAATGTTCTAGATCTACCTCTTATGTATTTTTCCCCAGTGTTTCTGTTCTGCTAAGGTCCTGTGGATTCTTCCAGGATGAAGACTGAGGAGTATGGAGTATCACAAGACATGGCCCAAACATGAACTCAGCAGAGGTCAAGTCTTGTGACCTTGTGGCTCTAACCCGATAGAGAACATGACCCTGGAGTTCATGAGAGACACATATATAAATGTGTCAGAGCTTCCTAAATCACTGAAAATATCTAAGAGAATGTTTGGGGATGCCTTTTGTCCATTATTAGTAGGTAAAGCTTTTTTTTTTTTTCTATTCGTAATTTTTTTAGTTTTTTTTTTCCAATTTATTTATTTTCAGAAAAACATTATTCATTATTTTTTCACCACACCCAGTGCTCCATGCAAGCCGTGCCCTCTATAATACCCACCACCTGGTACCCCAACCTCCCACCCCCCAGCCACTTCAAAGCCCTCAGATTGTTTTTCAGAGTCCATAGTCTCTCATGGTTCACCTCCCCTTCCAATTTACCCAAATTCCCTACTCCTCTCTAACGCCCCTTGTCCTCCATGCTATTGGTTATGCTCCACAAATAGTGAAACCATATGATAATTGACTCTCTCTGCTTGACTTATTTCACTCAGCATAATCTCTTCCAGTCCCGTCCATGTTGCTACAAAAGTTGGGTATTCATCCTTTCTATGGAGGCATAATACTCCATAGTGTATATGGACCACATCTTCCTTATCCATTCATCCGTTGAAGGGCATCTTGGTTCTTTCCATAGTTTGGCGACTGTGGCCATTGCTGCTATAAACATTGGGGTACAGATGGCCCTTCTTTTCACGACATCTGTGTCTTTGGGGTAAATACCCAGGAGTGCAATTGCAGGGTCATAGGGAAGCTCTATTTTTAATTTCTTGAGGAATCTCCACACTGTTCTCCAAAGAGGCTGCACCAACTTGCATTCCCACCAACAGTGGAAGAGGATTCCCCTTTCTCCACATCCTCTCCAACACATGTTGTTTCCTGTTTTGTTAATTTTGGCCATTCTAACTGGTGTAAGGTGATATCTCAATGTGATTTTAATTTGAATCTCCCTGAGGGCTAATGATGATGAGCATTTTTTCATGTGTCTGATAGCCATTTGTATGTCTTGATTGGAGAAGTGTCTGTTCATATCTTCTGCCCATTTTTTGATGTGTTTGTCTGTTTCGTGTGGGTTGAGTTTGAGGAGTTCATTATAGATCCTGGATATCAACCTTTTGTCTGTACTGTCATTTGCAAATATCTTCTCCCATTCCGAGGGTTGCCTCTTTGTTTTAAGATATATCCAGGTCACTTAGTCATTGAAGGTAAATTTGCCTATGGGCCTCCCACTAACCTGTTAGTCACTGAGCACTCACCTGTAAGTGGCCACGATCAGAACTCACACAGGTCTTGTGTTCTCCAGGAAGACAGTATTAAAAACCCAGTTTCCTTTCTACATGACTCTTACAGGAGGGATTATAGGGGGGTTGGAGTCATTTGGGGCATGAGATTTGCTACTGTTGATCTAATAACCAGGTTTTGAGTCATCAGTTCTTGGAAGAAAAAAATGTTGAAGACGTAGAGGGTAAGAGAGGAGGAAAATAATTTATAAAATGCAATGAAGTATCTGATTCAATGCAAGCACCGTGTGTTTTAAATATATTGTTAAAAATCCGTAATGGTGGTTTATATAGTGTAGGAAACCGTGCCCTCACCTAAAAAGGATTTTGGTGTAGATTTTGTCTTCATCAATGGGATGTAAATAAGTAAGTTACTTTTACTGCAAATGGAAGAATGGGCCATTGCCGGCCCCCATGTGTTGCTGCTGTGTGTGTCCCTTTCTCGAGCCCGCACCCTAACTGGGCCATCAGCTTTTTAGCAGATGTACGGTAAGCACTAATTTCCAGGCACAACAGAACCCAAGTCCACAGACACTGATAATTGATTTGTCTGGTTTTCCCTATTTTCTTTTTTTTTTTTCATGACCAACATCTATCGTGTCGTCTTGATTTATATGCATAGCCAGGAAAACAGGTCTTATTGCAAAAATAAGTTTTGTGGTTTATCTAGGAATAATACAGACATTTTCCACAGTTTATTTCAATCTAATAAAATGTGAATTTTGTTTGAAAAACAAAAAAATACTGCAGAATAACCGTCTACATTATTTAGATCCCTTTAGGTGAGGTATGTGTGATATACATGCCAACTAAGAACAGACAACTTTTGTCATAGGATGGATGATATAAATGTGAGTATATTCCACTTAGGTTGTTGTCAAGGACATCATACGTATTGTTTCTGAGTATGCAAATATCAGCTTCATTTCCTCTTCCTTCTCAAGACACATTAAACTAAAGAATCCTCCAATCTGAACATTCTCTTTATTTAAATAAATTTGTATTCCAGAAAGAACATAAAAAAATTTACAAAAATGCCCAAAATAAGATAAAAATTAAGTTAATGGGGGAAAGTAAGAAATAAATATAAATGAGGGTAGATAAAATAAGATTATACCAGGGAGAAAGTGAGGACACAAAACTCATTCCCGGTGTCTGGTTAGGAAGAGTACATGATTCACAGCAGACAGGAGAATTCATCCTGTGAGTACTCCAGGATGATATCCTGTAAGCTAGAAAACTAGTCTTTAACAAAAATCTTTACAGCAAACAGTACTCAACTTCATGAGGTTTTTTCTTTTAATGCCAATGAAAAAAACTACTCCATAGCTGGAAAATGATAAAATGGGGATTACTTGTCAGAGGTTGTTTGTTGTTTTTTTTTTAATTAATAGCACATATTTGGTAGAAGTGACAATTTACAGCCCTGCAGGTGAGAAGTTACACTGTGGAAACTGATAAAGGATTAGGATTTTATAGCCCAGTAGAAATGATGTTACAATTCAGCCTGAAGAAAGTTAACCAGGAATATTATATTGAGGGGGTTCAGAACAAGCCACCTCAGAATGTCCTGCTTTGGTATGTGGATTATTTTGAGCTGACGATAACCAAGGCCTACAGTCTCAGTAAAAGCTTTTTACCACCTTCTTTTTAAAAAATTTTTTTTAAATTTATTTTTAGTGTTCTAGAATTCATTGTTTATGCACCACACCCAGTGCTCCATGCAATACATGTCCTCCTTAATACCCACCACCAGGCTCACCCAACCTCCCACCTCTCCAAAACCCTCAGATTGTTTCTGAGAATCCACAGTCTCTCATGGTTTGTCTCCCCCTTCCAATTTCCCCCAATGCACTTCTCCTCTCCATCTCCCCATGTCCTCCGTGTTATTCCTTATGCTCCACAAATAAGCGAAACCATATGATAATTGACTGTCTCTGCTTGAGTTATTTCACTCAGCATAATCTCTTCCAGTCCTGTTCATGTTGATCCAAAAGTTGGGTTCTTAACTACCTAAAAAAATTAGAAAAAGGACCCCTACCAGGAAGAAAGCTATTACCAGAGAAAGCTTTTTCATCTGAGAGACCTATCTGCATGGCACAGCAAACAATTGCTCCCTCCCCTTTGAAGCCCCAAACCTCTATTCTTTTCCTTAGCTCAGGATGGTATGTAAGTCTCAATTGCCTGGTGGGTTTTAAGTCTCGTATCTTTGTGGGGCTCCCTTATATACGTAATTAAAAATTGTTTGTTTTTCTTGTTAATCTGTCTTTTATTACTGGGTGAGAGTGTTCTCAGCCAAGAACCTAGAAGGAGGGAGGAAAATTGTTTTTCCTCCCCTACAGTATTAGCTATTTTACTTAAGAATCCCCTCCTCTCCAAGTATTTAAATCACTCTTCAAATACATGCCAAACTAGGTCTCAATACCACTGGGGTTTCTCTACTATAAGCCAAAGGAAGGGGTGAATTAATTGAGTCGTATCTGTCAGTCGATCATATTGGCTGTGGCTGCTCTCGTGATGTATGCTGGAGATCCCAAAGCCTGAAATATTTACTCTCTGACCTTTAAAAAAGTATGTCAACCCCAAGCCAAATAAAACTTTGATCCTTGTACTTATGTCTTAACCTGTATGTAAATTTTGCTTTTTAACATCAGCTAATGTTGGTAGATAAGGTGATACCAAAAAGTACTTGGCAGAAGCAATTCTACAGAGGGCCAAAATACTACTGCTAAACACCAGAGACTCAGAATCTCTAGCGGCTAGCCCTTAGAATAGGGGTTTTAACGTCATAGTCTCTGGGTGACATTTACGCATCTCCAAGTCTGAGACCCCCTGGAGCCCTCTGGTCCTGGCCAGCGGTTTTGTCCGGCTTCTGGTTCCACAGGTCTGAAGTGGGGCTCATGATTCTGCATTTCTAACGAGCTCCTCAGTGACACTGATGTTGGTGGTCCGAGGGCCTTAGTTTCCTCGCCTGTAAAATGGAGAGGACAAAAGTCTGTATCATAGAACTGGGAGTATTAAATGAAGTAGTGCACGCTTGTATCCTGCTCCCACATCTTTCAAGCTATACTGTTTGGGCAAGTTCCTCCATGTCTTGTTCCTCTAAGTAGTGATAATAATAATGATACCCACTTCACAAGGCTGCTGGAAGATATAAACAATATGTGCAAAGTACCTAGAACTTAGTGATATAGTAGATAGTAAGATATTGTTGTTACTGTTACCATTTAAGGTGTCTGATACACAGCCGATACTCCATCAGCTCCCTCTCCATCCCCTCCCGTTTGGTCCCTCTAGTGTCTTCTGTTGATTCCTAACATGTCTGATTATAGAACCTCTTCAGGGATGTTGATTGAGAAATACTCAAACCAGTCCAGAGAGCGCCACACAAATGGGGACCCAAGAGTGGCATGGATATGGCCCAAGGTGGCCAGGCCCACCTGCCCAGCCTCTGCTGGGCAGCCTTGTGGCAGAGTTGCCTCCAGACAGAACGGGCAGTGGGCTCACCAGTTTTTCCCACCTCACAGGAGTCCCTGCAGGAGTTCCCAGGAGTTCCCAGGGTTCCTGCCTTCTTACTTTGTAGCACATTCATCTCATCATGTGGCACCAAGTTTACTTTCTTGAGGACATCATTTGGGACAACATATGGTAAGCCTGAGAAGACATTTCTCTTTGGCAGCACTGCCCTCCGTAACAAAGAGAGTGTTCTGAAGGGCGCCTGGATTTTGTTTCTGGCTTCTCGTTGCTTCCTTGGGGTTTAAGTGTTGTCAGGAACTGCCTTCTGAGAATTGTTTAGGAAACCTTAATTTCGGGATTCAGGGATTCATTAGCTTAATTTCGGGATTCAAGCAAACATCTTTGCTTGAAATGACCAAATCTGGGCCCATCCTGTTCACAAGGGTGCACTGGCCACCAGCAGTCCATAGCAGTCCTGTGGCCACCTTATCTCCAGGCCTGCGGAAGACAGTCACTGGTCACGATGTGCCTTCCATGTCTGAGAGCAAGACTGAGTGTGAGGTACACGTCCCTCTACAAGTCGGGTATGTGGTCTCTGCCAATACCAACAGTATCAATTAATCCAGTATAGATACCATGTCTTAAGATCAGCTCCATGGAACCCCAGCTTGTTTGCTGTGAGAAGATTCTGTCCAAATAAACACACTGCTAGGACTAATATTCCCAACATAGGACCTAGGATAAAAGAAGTTTCAGTTTTCTAGAGAGAATAAGCAAATGAAAGACAAAGAAGGGAAGGACAATAACTAATGATATTGAGCAACTATTCTTTGCCAAGCACTGTGCTACTTGGGATCATTTAGTCTTCAAGAAAAAAAAATTTTTTTTTAATTTTCTTTATTTTAAAAAATTTTTTCTTTATTTTTCAGAGAAAGAGACACCAGGGTGGGGCGGGGGGCGGGGTGGTGCACATGCAGGGGGTGTGGGAGAGGTAAAAGCAGGCTTCCTGCTGAGCAGGGAGCCCAATGTGGGAATCCATCCTGAGCCACCCAGAAACCAACTGAGCCACCCAGTCACTCCTAGTCTTCAGGAAAATTTGTGATAAACCTATTACCACTGTAGTTCCCTCCCTCCTTCCTTCCCTTCCTGTCTTCTTTTCTTTCTCTGAACAATTCAGTCAAAAAGCCATCTTACAGCCTCCCCCTTCTTCCCTTCCCTTGCTCTGGAGGCCGAAGGGGCTATGGAGGCAGCAGCAACAGGGGTGGGAAGACAAGGAGGCAATGAGTGTGCTAGAGAAATAAGATTAGAGGAATTGGAGGCAGGGTAGAAGGAAAGGTAAAGAGAAAAAACTATCTTGAGAATAATGGGAGCCAAGTTTCTTGCTGTTTGAGAAGAGATTAACAAATACAACAAAGGGAGAGGCTAGAAATAACTGATATGCTGGACTTCGGAATTGAAAGTGTTGATGTGAACTCTTAGAGAGACATATAGCTACTGAAAAAGATACAGGAGTATGTCTAGTCATAATGACATAGCATACTTACTGCCGAGATCTTCATTTTTAAACACTAAGAAGAACCAGGGCTCCTTGGGGAAATGTCGGCTCTATGTCTGCTTCAGGAAATGTAGAAAATGAATTCCGGAGCATCTTGTTGCACTACAATGTAAGGAAGTGCTCAAAGACTTACAGGGATGTGTCGAAAGGATAAAAGAGACAACTTGAGGATTTCATCAAATATGGGACAATTTGAGCACTAAAATAAATGATAACAGATTACAGCTCATTGAATAAAATAGAGAAAACAAGTCCATACAGATATGAATGAATGAATGAGGAAGAGGGAAAAACTCCTCCTTATTATAGAATGACAACTATATGTAGGAGAAATGATGGAAATAAATCACAACTGGACAGCCATCACAATGGTGTTTAATTCACATGGGAATCACCAACCGATGTTAAAGTTGGTATGTGGAGGTTTAATGGGTATAGGACATTGGTGTAACTTGGGGGATTTCTCTCCACAAAATACGGACTCATTACAGAGGAAAAGATTATGACTTTGTTAGTGACTTTAGAAATTTGAGCGGTGCTAACTTGCCAGGTGAACAAGGCTGGTGTCACCATGGCTGGGATATGTGAACACTGAGTTGCCCCCTGATATGATCCATGGAAAAAAAGAGCAGATTATCACTTCTGTGGCATTCCTATCAAGAATGAATGGCCTGAGTCTGGTTGTGAGGAAACATCAGAATGATCCTGGTGGAGAGGAATCGTAACAGAATGAAAAGCCTAGAGCCTTTAAAACTGTTAATGTTGTGAGACAGGAGGAAGGACCAAGGAATTGTTCCAGGCAAGAGGAAAATAGCAAGGGTCAAAAAGTAAATTGGGATGGAATACTGAACCAGAATGGAAATGACGCATGTTGAAACACTTCAAAATTTGAATGTGGATTGCCCTGTAGTGACCAATCAACGCTGATTTCTTGTTTTAGACTGTTGGATTAGCCTGTTAAGTTGGAGTGTCCTTGTTCTGGAGGAATATATACTGGAGTTTTTTAGCTGGGGGGGGGATTGGGCATAGTCTCTGTAGCCTGCTTTTTTTTTTTTTTAAGATTTTATTTGATACAGAGAGAGAGAGAGCACAAGTGGGCAGAGAGGCAGGCAGAAAGAGGGGGTGGGAAGCAGGCTCCCTGCTGACCAGAGAGCCTGATTTGGGGCTCAATCTTGAGATTATGACCTGAGCCGAAGGCAGAGGCTTAACCCACTGAGCCACCCAGGTGCCCCTGTAACCTGCTCTTAAATGACTCAGAAAAAGAATGGCGTGGGGAGGTGTGTAAATGTAACAGAAAGAGTAACAAAAAAATGGCATGAATGTGGTAAAATGTTAGAAACTACAGATTCTGGAAAGGGGGGGTGGGAGGTTCTTTGCTCTGACAAGACATGAAGTAGCAGGCAAAGGATCCATGATTAGTAAAGCCAATTTACTAATATTGCATTGTTGTTGAGATACCTGCTGAACCTGCCTTTCCAGCATGTCCCTGAAACAGGATTATGCATCCCATCTCATGACAGGAGACTTGCTCTAAGGGTCATGTAGTTCTGCCATCTTTTTTTCGCCTGCCAGGAGAAAAGAATATCCAAAGGCTGCCCCATTAGCCTGGATCCCAGAGCCAATTCACAGAAAGAGTGCAGTAGCATGGAATTTGAGCCAGAAGGAAACCTTTGCTGTGGCAAGCCACTGAGATTTGGTGTGTATTTGTTACCCACAGCTAACAGAGTCTCAGCTAACTCATAGCTAACAAGTAAACAGTTTGGGTGGTCAGAGATGTCAGTTTCTCTATCTGACTGCAAAGTCCATGTTCTTTCCATCGATTATTTATTGATTTTTAAAACCATTTTATTGATTAAGCTAGCCTTTGTTGTGCTCACTTGAACTGAGCTTGTCCATGTCTAAGTACTTAGGTAGCATTTGTCTTATACTCCTTTTTAGTTTTTATTCATCTTTGCAGCAGAACTATTATTTCCAGTAATATTGTAGACAGGATAGCCCAAACAAATTTGTTAAAAAGCACCCAAAAACTCCAGATAAAATATGGCTGAACTAGCAAGAAAATAAAGGAAACAGAATATTTAAACAACTCTGAAATACTAAAGGACTGAAAATGGAATGAAAACAGCAATCTAAAAAGGAAGTGAGCAACAAAGCTAATGGTTTTTCTAGGGGTAGATTTTACTCATAGAGATTAAAGATAATTAATATATTGTATATATTAAATAATCACATATATACATATATATATAAGATACAAATACAAATATCTTTTTTAAATTTCTCTATGAAATACCTGTTAACCATTTTTCTCTTTGTTTCTTATTCATTTGTAAGCATTCTTTATATATTCTGGATATTCATTCTCACTTGGGAGTGTGTATGATAAATATCTTCTTCTGTTTGCCACTTGACTTCTCACTTACTTTATTATGTCTTTCAGTGCACAGTTTTTCATTTTAAAGTACCAAACATACCAATAATTCTCTTTAATGGGTGGGTTTTATATCTTAGTATCTTTATAAATGTCTTTCCTACTCAAGGATATAAAATATTTTTTAATATTTCCTCTAAATATCATAAGTTTTTCCTTTGACATTTACATTCGCATGCATGTAGAATTCATTTTTGTGCATTTAGTGAGGAAGGGACCCAATTTTATTTTCCATTTGGATAGTCAGTTAACAGCAGCACTATATCCTCATTGATATATAAGGTCACCTGTGTCATATCAAATTTCTATACACATATGAGCCTGTTTGGGGGCTTTGTATTGCCTATCACTTGTTTACTTACCTCCCTCCCCCCAAAAAAGATCTTATTTTCTTCAAGAATATCTTGGCTATTCTTGGCCCTTTAATCCTCTATGTAAACTTAGAATCATATTGTCACATTCCTCAAATATCCCACTGTAATATAATTAAGGAACTATAAGCCATACCCATTATCACCAAAGAGTACTACCTCAGTCCTTTACAAAATGATGCATTTTTGTAACTTTCAGCTTTTGCTTTCGAAAAGCTGTTTTTATGTCTTGATATTTGTCAGTATTTCAAGTTGTGTATTGGGTTGGTGAGGGAAACTGGGCTCTGAGTCACTAGCGAGGAGTTTCATTTTGAGTCATGCCTGGGACACTTAACAAAATAATCAAATGCACTGGGCACAACCCTACAATGTCAATATGGCACTCCCCATATTTTCCAGGTGCCGCTTGCTACTTCTTCCCACCCCCACCTTTCTCATAATCACGGTTGGACTTTTTTTTTTTTTAATACTTCATTTATTTGAGAGAGAAAGAATTTGAAACAGACCACGCTGAGTGCAGAGTCCGACAAGGGGCTCGATCCCAGGAGATAATGACCTGGGCTGAAACCGAGAGTCCGACTGCGCCACCCAGGTGCCCCTACAGTTGGACTTCTTGAGGTGGTACGTTTGATGAGCAGCAGAATGTCCCTATGGTAGTCTCTGGCACTGAGTTCCTAAGGACTGGCCAATATCTGATGGTAACAACCACCTGCACCGCCCAGCTCCCACCTCCCCGACCCCGCCTTCCCCTTCTCTAAGATCGCGGCTGTGACAGATGGGGCGGCATTTCCATTTCAGTTCCCCTTCACTCTTCTCACCAGAAATCTCAAGTCTGCGCAGGCCTTATCACTCTGTCAGAGTCCGCACAACCTGAGACTTCCAGGTCAAAAACATCGACAGCTGAAGTCAGGCCTGAAAGTATTTAGTGCACCGGGCTTTTCACCCATGCAGCCGCCGCTAGAGGGGCAGCCCTGCTCCACGGCCTCCACACCTCGCTGATGCGACACACAGGGCGCCCGGAAGTGGCGGTCGGGCTCTTACGTCACTGGCTGCGCCGAGTTGGCCGTTGCCGTACAGTTGCTGGGAGGAGGCGGGAGGTGGAGCCGCTAGGGCCAAGATCATGCCAGATAGCCAGAGGTGTTCTGGGCAGCAGAGGCCGCTAGGCTTGGGATGAAAGAAGCAGGGCAGATGCAAAATCTGGAGAGCGCGGGGGCCGGGCGGTCAGTCAGCACCCAGACTGGCAGCATGACTGGTGAGTGCCTCGGACCCTGCCGCTGCCACCCCAGCCTTTCGGCTCTGCCCTGAGCCTTTGCCTCCGCGTAACTCCGCTTTCCCTGCCTGCCCCTCTTCGCCCGCGCTTCTGCCCTGGGATATCGCATTCCCGCCCTAGACGCGTTCTCAGCTCGGTTACCAGGAACCCCTGGCCTGGCAGGACCTGCTGTTGAAGTCGCGCTCATTCCCCTTTTCCCCCACCCCCCGCCCTTTACTTTTCCTCCCAGGACCTAGAGCTGGGATCTGGGGTATTGAGCCTGAAAATTCCGCGCTTTTGACTTGATTTCCGAATTAACCACACACGACGCTTCCCAGTATTTCAGCTGCATTACCCGCGAAGGTCACCGCACTGTCCTTCTTGCAACACCACAATTTAAAGCTTGCTCCACGATGACCTCAGACGCAAGGACTTTTCATAACTTAGTTTGGATTTTTTCCCATAGTTACATGTATCAGATGTACCATTTTGTTTTCCTTGCCATGTGAGGGCTGGAGAAAGGGCCCGACTTTGAAAAGTGCCGGAGGAGGTCGCTCAAAGTGAGGTTGTAGCCAGACTCCTGCCCTTTGATTCTCTTGTCCTCTTATCGTTTTTTCTCTGCTTCCTACGAAAGCAGCCAAGTTAAGGCTGCAGCACCCAAATGGCATTGAGGGTGAGTTCCTGTTTGCATCATTAGTAAAATTTTTTAAGTGTCTGCCCTCTCTTTTGTAGGTCAAATACCAAGGCTTTCTAAAGTCAACCTTTTCACTCTGCTCAGTCTCTGGATGGAGCTCTTCCCAGCAGTCAAAGCCCAAAGACAAAAATCTCAGGTATATTTTGTTTCCATAGTCTTGCCCACTTAGTAGTGGTTTAAATTACGCTTTTCCAGTTTCTGCCACACTTAAAAGCAAACTCAAAAACCTTAAAATTCGTAAAATATTTCTGTGGTTTAGTGTGATATTTTTAACTTATAGCTGTAATAGCTCATCTTTCTAATCTAAAAATAGAATTGTTACTCTCTCAGATTGTGCCGTGTTTATCAGGTGTTAATGGTACTTATATGTTGGTTTGGACAATTGGATTGCATAATTTATCACCCAGTTGTGTACTATTGATGTTTCATGTGAGTAGTTTTCCCCTTCTACAGAACTATAAATTACATGAAAATGGAGATCATGCTTTATTTTACCTTATTTTTATTACTGTGTCTTATTTTATCTTATTTTACTGTGTATTTTTTTTTAATCCCCCTTTAGCATCTATTCTTGTAGTAAGTAATCTGTGAATGCTAATTGGTTTCTTGTTCCATGTAAATAGTCTCTTTTTTGGACCTAAAAGAGGTGATCAAAACAGGTTAGGAATATATAGAAAGAATAATCATAAAAGCCTGCATCTTCACTTTCTCCAACCCTTGGGCACCAAGGTGCTTCTCATCTTTTTCCTCCATGCTTGGAGTGGCATGGTCCTAGGTTCTTACCATTTGGTTTGATAGATTAGGAAGTTTAGTGTTTTTAGGGGGCCAAGGCCATATAGGGAAAATAGTATTAGGTTGTTTAAGCATTGAAGACATTTTTTGAAAAAAGGAGGGGGGGGAATTACCCATGGCTTCCCACCATTCTAACAACATCACTTTTAACATTTTGGTACTTTCCTTCAGTCTTTTTTTAAGCGCAGGATTTTTGCTTGTTTTTCTCTTACAAAATTGTGCTTGCATCCTGCCTATGCTTATGCAAGTTTCCAACTTGCCAATAATTGTGCTGTAAGATTGCCTCACATTTTCCACAAGATGACTTTTTGTAAATCCTTAAACACAACCATTCTCTTTCTCTTTTTTCTTTTTGGTGTCTTCGTTTCAGTGGATAAGGTTGTGTGCTTGGCTTTGGAGATACAAAAGAAAGATTTGGTTCTTATTTTCTAATGGAGACAAAAATTAGGTATTTAAACAAGATGCAGGAAGCAGAGATGCTACCGAGACTGAAGACTGCAGGCCAGGCTCTGCGTGGGGAAGTGAGAGAAGGATGCACAGGGGAGGCTCCATTTGCACAGAGACGTGAAGAATGAGTAGGTATTTACCAAGCCAAGGGACACCATATGGAAAAGCTTGAAGGAGTGAGAGAACTTGTGGTCCTCATGGGGGAGGGTGAATTTGGGTGAAGGGAAGAGACTGAGATGATCTTGGAAAGGTATACAGGAATCAGAAAATAAAAAATATTGTATGCCTTGCAAGGAAGTTTAGATTTTATAAGTAGGGACTACACTGAAGAAATTTTTAACAGGGAATTAAGGAACTAACTTTTTAATGATTAGGACTTTATCTTTTTAAAGCACTTATAGGTTCAGAGCTAAATTTCCAGGAAAGTACACAGATTTCCTGTATACTCTCTGCTCCTCCCTACATGAATAGGTTCCACCTTTAACCACATCCTCTCCAGAGTGGTACATTTGCTACAGTTGATGAACCTGCATTGACACATCATGATCACCCAAGGTCTATAGTTTACATTACAGTTTAGTCTTGGTGCTGTATATCCTGTGTACATCAAATGTATAATAACATGTATCCATCATTATGGTATCATACAGAATATTTTCATTGCCCTAAAAATTCTCTGTGATTCACCTACTTATCTTTTCCCCCACTCCTCCCAACGTTGGCAACCACTGATTTTTTTTTTTTAACTGTCTCCATAATTTTGCCTTTTCCCAGAACATTAATATAGTTGGAATCATACAGTAGTATGTAGTTTTTTAAGGTTGGTTTCTCTCACTTAGCAATATGCATTTAAGGTTCTTCCATGTCCTTTCATGGCTTGATCACTTACTTCTTCTTACTGCTTAATAAGATCCATTGCCTGGATATACCACATGTAATTTATCCATTCACCTGCTGAAGGATATCTTGGTTGCTTCCAAGTTATTGCAGTTATGAATGAAGCTGCTATAAATATCTGTACGCAGATTTTTGTGTGGATGTGAGTTTTCAGCTCCTTTGGGTAAATACCAAGGAGCATGATTGCTGGATTGTATGATAAAGAGTGTATTTAGTTTTGTCAGAAACTACCAAACTGTCTTCCAGAGTGGCTGTACCATTTTGCGTCCCCACCAGCAATGAATGAGAGTTACTGTTGCTTCACATCCTCTCCAGTATTTGGTTTGTCAGCGTTCTGGATTTGGGGCATTCTTATGGGCTTGTAGTGGTATCTTGTTTTAATTTGCATTTCTCTCAAGACATGTAATGTGCAGATTTTTTCTTATGCTTATTTGTCATCTATATATCTTCTTTGGTGAGGTGTCTGTTAAGGTCTTTGGCCCATATTTTAGTCAGGTTATTTTCTTATTGTTAAGTTTTAAGAGTTCTTTGTATATTTTGGATAACAGTCTTATATCAGATATGTCTCTTGCAAATATTTTCTCCCAGTCTGTTGCTTTTCTTCTCATTCTCTTGGCAGTGTCTTACACGGAGGAGAAGGTTTCAATTTTTATCAAGTCCAGTTTATCACTGATTTCTTTCATGGATCGTTCCTTTGTGTATCTAAAACACCATCACCATACCCAGTGTTATCTCGGTTTTCTCCTATGTTATTTTTTGTGGAGTTTTTTAGTTTTATGTTTAACATTTTGGTCTGTGATCATTTTGAGTTGATTTTTGTGAAGGGTGTAATGTCTGTGTGCATATAGGGAATTCACTTTTCCTGATAAAATGATATCTCTTGGAGTAGTTTTCTTCTCCGATTACTATGTGAAGTGTTTAATAAGTAGTAAAACATTATTTAAAATGTTTTGCATGTTTACTTCCTATTAATCACTCCCTCAGCCCCACCCTGGCTTCATGTATTATTAATGGCTTTGAGAAAGTCTTCACTTCCTTCATGATTTTGAAGTCTTTTATTCTTTCTGTCTCTTAGTAGCTTAATATTGTTTTATGAAAGTGGAAGATTTTCAAACCCATTGGGTTTTTGGGTTTGTTTTTGTTTCTTTGCAGATAAAATTGTCTTGAAGACACAGAAGCAAATGCTTAAGAGATTTAAGACTTTTTACTTTATTTATTTTAAAGATTTTATTTATTTATTTGAGAGAGAGTGCACATGCACATGAGCAGTGGTAGGGAACAGAGGGAGAGGGATAGAGAATCTCAAGCAGACTCCCCACTGAGCATAGAGCCTGTCACATGGCTCTGCCCCAGGATATATGTGAGGCTTGATCCCCCCTGAGATCATGACCTGAGCTGAAATCAAGAGTCTGTTGCTTAACTGACTGAGCCACCCAGGTGCCCCGAGATTTAAGACTTTAAAAGCACATTTGAAAAGCTGGGCTTATTAGAGATTGTGTACTAATTTTGAAGACTTTTTTTTAATATGAAGATTTAATCTCATTTTAATTCATATATATATATATATGCACATATATATTTCTGTATATATATAATATGTATCTCAAGAATAAATCCTCTGCTGAAATTAAGTTCTTTCTCAACAGAGATGTGTATTAAATGAAATAAATTCAGTATTAATCGCACATTATGTTCATAGAGTTGAGTACGATCTTTTTCCTATCAAGAGAAGAAAAATGTTCTTTAAGCTAAAATAATGTTTGTTTCACTTAAATTCTTTATTCTGCTTTTTCTATAAAAAGTAAGTCATAGAAACCCTAAGAGGCAATTTGACATGTAATTATATTGGAAATACTGCCTTTGACACTTAGCCAATCTTTTATCTTCTAAAATATTTTTATTTTACCCAAGTAATGTATGCTTATTATTTATAAAATGGACTAAAGAAAAATTTTTTTTTCATAATTTCGTTGTCTAGTGACTACTGACATTATTGTGCTGTTTCTCAATCTTTTCCTTTTCTCTCTTTTCTCTCTCTCTCGCGATGTTTTTTGAGATCATTCACTTCTGGATTCAGCCTTTTTCACTTAACATAGGAAAATGATTATGCTGTAATACTGTTATCCACCCTGGAGCAGGAAGTTAGTCTAATGGTTTAAAAGGAGCAGTGGTTTTGTAGTTAGCCTACCTGGGTTCAAATCTGGACTCTACCTCTGAGTAGTTGTGTAATCTTGAGTAAGTTATTTTCCCTCTCTCAACTTCCTTATCCATGAAATGGAATGTTACTGGTACATACTACAGGGGGCTTTTATGAAAAGTGAATGAGTTTACAAGCTCATGGATAGTGCCTGGCACAAACTATGGACTGTATGTGTTTGTTACTATGTTTTAATATTGGCGTAACAGTCCATTGTATTGATGTACCATGTATATTCCCTTAGTACTGGACATTTAGATTGTCATTCATTTTTACCAGCTTCAATGTATTTTAACTTAAAACCACTTCTCTTTTTTTTTTTTTTTTAAAGATTTTACTTATTTATTTGACAGAGACCACAGTAAGCAGAGAGGCAGGAAGAAAGAGGAGGAAGCAGGCTCCATGCTGAGCAGAGAGCCCAATGAGGGGCTCGATCCCAGGACCCTGGGATCATGACCTGAGCTGAAGGCAGAGGCTTTAACCCACTGAGCCATCCAGGCGCCCCTTCTAAATATGACTGATATCTGAGATTTTCTGTGTTGTAAAATATTTATACTGTATGGATGCTCTTTGAGGATTGTTCAGCAGAGTTTACATTAAGTATAAAATCCAATAATTTTTAAGAATCCAGCCCAAAATTAGAAAAGTGAGTTGGGAAAGAAACTAATTATTTTTGAGACTTCTTGGGAAAAGCACAGCTAACTCAAAGTTTTAGAACAGAAGTCAGCACTACTGAAAATGGCCATTGTTTCGAAATAATAATCTCTCCTATTGGTTCATAGCTTTTCATTTTAGTTAAGTTAAGCATACCTAAATTGCCTGAATGTTACTGTAAAGTAAGAACTAGAATAAGTGTATCGTTGCCTCATTTTTTTTCTTTTTAAGATTTTATGATTTATTTGACAGAGAGAGAGAGATCATAAGTAGGCAGAGAGGCAGACAGGCGGTGGAGGGGGAAGCAGGCTCCCTACTGAGCAGAGAGCCCAACACAGGGCTCAATTCCAGGACTCTGAGATCATGACCTGGGCCAAAGGCAAAGGCTTAACCCACTGAGCCACCTAGGCACTCCGCCTCATTTTTTACATATCAGTTACTGTCCCTCTCACCCAGTTCTTCCCATTGTGTACTCATTGTACTTTTCCAGAACAGTAGCAGGATAACGTAATGGTTAAGACAATGGACTTGGGGCTCAGGTCCTGGTTTTCCCATTGACTAGCTACAGAGTTATTTAATCACTCTCAGCCACAATTTCTTCATTTCTAAAATGGAAACAATAGGGGATACTTTGTAAAGTTATGAGGATTAAATGAGATAGTTTAGAGCCTGGTGCTTGGGAAACACTGTTAGGTACTTTATTATTATCACTTATGTAATAATCATCATCACCACTACTACCATCTCCCTCCTACCATTCTACTACCAAGATCATCACTTTTCCACTTCCTGTTCTGCTGGGATAAAATGTGATTCCTAGGATATGGCTTTTCTTGTAAACTTTTTAGAGGTTTTTTTTTTTTTCCTAGCATCCAACATTTGTTTCAGAAGACAGAGTTCAAACATTCCCACTTTCAAACTTTCTCCAGTTTATTACATATCCCATCTACCTTCGGGCTCACAGAATCCTGCTGTATCATTTTGTGTCAATAATCTGCTCACTTCCTAGTCACTTTCCTGTGTCTATAAGGGCTGCATCCTTAGCAAGTAGGTTTGTGGCTGGCACATAGCAAGGATTCAGTAAATATTGTTGAATTAATAAATGAAGGAGTTTAGCCCTGACTCAAAACTTTCTACTTCAAGTTTACTTTTAGAAAGACTTGTGTACTTCGTATGTTAGTGTCCTATTGCTTCTGTAACAAATTACCACAAAGTTGGTGACTTAAAACACACATTATATATAGTTATTATCCTGCAGTTCTGGAAATCAGAACCCCAAAATGGGTCTTACTGGACTGAAATCAGAGTGTCAGCAGGACTGTTTTCCTCTTGGAGGCTTGAAGGAGTTTCCATTTCCTTGTCTTTCCCAGTTTCTAGAAGCTCCCCAGTTGCCTTGGCCCATGAACTTTTTCCTCCATCTGTAAAGCCAGAAGTGGCAGACTGAGTCTCGGGCTGCATCACGCTGGTACTGATGTGCCTCTCTTTCACTTTTAAGGACTCTTGTGATTACAGTGGGTCCACCCAGATAATCCTCCCCATCTCAGGGTCAGATGATGAGCAGCCTTAATTCCATCTACAGTCTTGCCATAGTAACATAAACAGAACCATAGTCTCCAGGGACTGGGACAGGCAAGTCTTTGGGGGACCATCATTCTGCCTACCATATCTAATGCCTTAGCTGCATAGTTTCCATATCTTCCCAATTGCAGTTAATATACCCTTACTCCCATTTAGCCCTTTTAAGTTATGGCCACATTCTAGACTGTTCCTTAAAACTGCCCAACTCCAAATCTTTAACTACAGAATTTTATTTTCTGACCACAAGTTTCAGTACTTCTGTATTTTGGAAAAGTATGGAGGGGACTATATATGTAAAGGCATTATATACTAGGTTAAGTAGTCTGACCTTGAACCTGAAAAAAGGGTGAAGTCAATGCACTTTCATCAGGAAGAAAAAAAATGATTTAAAACCAAGAAAACCAGCCTTCAAATAGGAAATACTGAATTAATTCTATGTTTTGTGCACTAATTTCCCCCCCCTTAATCTGCTTTGAATTAGGACAAGGAAGAGGGAAAGCATGGACCCTTAGGAGATAATGAAGAGATGGCCAGGATATCTACTGACAAAAAACAGGTGAATTTTTTAAAAATTTTAAAAAGACATTTGTAATAACAAAGCAAAAACAATGGTATAAAGTAGAATAAAAGTCCTTCTTATACTCAAGTTTCCCATTTCTACTTCCAAGGCATGTTCTTACATACCTTTCATATTCTAAAAGTTTCAATGCATTTACAAGAATATACATGTCTCTCCTGTAAAAAGGAAAACAAATCCAAATTGTTGTATGATATGCTCCTACGTCTTTTTTTTTAATTTTTAAATTCAGTTCCTGATACATTTCCATACTAGTTTGCATAAATGTTGTTGAGAAACACACGGTTCTCTTGTACTCCCAACACATCTTGCTGGTTCAAAGTATGCAAGACCCTAACTGCTCTTTCTCTAGCCATTTCTTGGAGTTGTGTTTGTAGCAAGCAACCTTGAAGGTTGAGCTGATGTCTTCCTCTGGGACAGAGAGGAGGTTTGCTTACTGTCTGTGATAAAACAGCAGTGCCCAGGCTTAGTGTTCCTTTCCTATAACACCACCCACTTCCTGTCTCGGAATCCCTCTGGGCCATCTGCATGACCCCCGTGGGACTTGTAGGCAAGGGAAACATCACACACATGGTGCTGATTCTGCTTGCTGCACTGTGAATGATCAGGTTGTCTCTGACCCTGGAGCTTCATGTGTTCTGCCAGTATCTGTGAAACACTAGTGGGCTAATTTACTAGAAGGGTAAACTCAGACCCAGACCTGATAAGATGAACTTTGTTCTTTTTAATATTGCATAGTATTTCCTTGTTATTTTAATCTTCTGAGTTTTCCAGAGAGATTCTAATTTATTGGGTGTCTAGTGGAGACAAAACAAGTATATTATGAAAAAAGTTACCTTCATGATTCTGATGTACATTCCTGGAGATCTCCTGATAAGTTCTGAGAGTGAGTCTCTAAAATCCCCAACAAGAATGTAGAAATAATTTGTCTCTGAATATTTAGATGTTTTTAATTTTAAGAAAGGCAAAGACAAAAAAAATAGTGACTCACCACTTAATATACTAGTTTGTTGCTTAAATTGTAATGTAAAACCCTGTGACTAAGATAACACAGGACTTGCCAAGATGTTAGGGAAGTGACGCATTCGGGATCCAGAATGGTGATTCACTGAAAAGATATAGTCTCCTGGGAGTTGCAGTGAGTGGAAGTGCAAAATGAAATGCAACTTAGGCTTTTATTTGCTTTGTTTTGTTTTAAGTTTGGGATTTAAAAATCTTTATCTCAAACTTGACATTTTGACCTTAGTTAAAATTGAAAGATAAAAGATATTTTCTGAGGTGAAGAGGACTCTAGACAAAAAAGTGACAAATTAAACTTAGCCTAAAAGTTTGTTCGTTCTTTGTTGTTGTTTGTTTTGTCTCTGTGCCTATGCTGAGGGGCGGAGGAGGGATAAAAGATTGTTCTAATAATAAATTGATGAGCATACTTCCCGCTTATGAGGAATAGTGTTGGGTTTTGGGGTCTTTTTTAGGAATTGTTTTTTAATATTATTTATTTAGAAAGAGAGAGAACACAAGCAGGGGGAGCTGCAGAGGGAGAGGGAGAAGCAGACTACCTCCTGAGCAGGGAGCCCAATGCAGGACTCGACCCCAGGAACCCTGGGATCATGACCTCAGCCAAAGGCAGAGGCTAAACTGACTGAGCCACCCAGGCGCCCTAGGGATAGTTTTTTAAAAAGTCTTTTGTGGCCAAGGTTTCTGGCTTTATTTCTGTTTGCTTAGCTACTGAGAAAATCTAAAGCTAAAATCTTTAATTGCAGCCATTTCCATTTGTCACAATTGGTTCATTTTATTTTATTATTATTATTTTTAATTTTTTAATTTCTTTTCAGCGTAACAGTATTCATTGTTTTTGCACCACACCCAGTGCTCATGCAATCCGTGCCCTCCCTAATACCCACCACCTGGTTCCCCAACCTCCCACCCCCACCGCCACCCCTTCAAAACCCTCAGGTGGTTTTTCAGAGTCCATAGTTATTTTATTTTATTTTTTAAACTATTTTTTTTTAAAGTAATATCTACACCCAGCGTGGGGCTTAAACACACAGCCCCAAGATCAAGAGTTGCATGCTTCACCAAACAAGCCAGCCAGGTGCCCCACAATTAGTTCATTTTAATAAAATGAACTCTAGCATGCTGAGATCTCTCGATATGGCTTTATTAGTTATTTTCCAAAGTTGTAATTTAAAAAGAAAAACTCACTGGAATTATTCAGAAGTAGATACTAACATATACTTTGTATTTGGGGAACATAAAACTCAAGAAATTCTGGGATGGGAAGGGGAAAGGGCTTATAAGTTCACGGTAAATTTAAAGCTTGTTTTAAAGGCCAATATAGATCTTTCATGTTTTAGATTTATTTTTGGAAGTATATTTTGCAAAGGACAGATTTTTGTATTCCTTTTAAATGTCTTTATAGTTTAGGAAGTGGTTAGTTAACTCAGAAAAGGAATTCTATAAACTTTTCTCTATTCTTTCTTTTTAGACATTTTATAAAATATCATTCTCCGTAGTTGCAAACATTTATACTCATAACTAAAACTGAAACTTGACTGTTTTGGTTAATAAAGCTCTGGTCTGTACTTTAATTTCAAGATGTGTCCTCTTGGGGATAACTGTAGACTGAAGCCCTTTGAAAGGGAGTAGGGAATAACGGGTACCCTTTTCTCAGCCTAAGTTCCCCAAGTACTGTAATAATCAGTCCCAAACCCAAAGATTGGATTTACATTCCCTACCTCAGAGCCCTTTCCTGTGAAAATGGTATAGACTATTTTGTCTACATAGAACTTATTTTTAAGTTCTATGTTTCACCTTACACAGAACTGATTTTTAACTTAGTCCATTTTATTTGACATTAATATTGTCACACCAACTTTTTTAGTTAATATCTGTGTAGGTAAGGACACGTTACGTTTAAAGTAACACCTCTTTAGAATGCCAGCCTCCAGGGCTTGGAAGCAGAGTCAGCCCAGTCCCCTACATGGGTGGGATACTGCTCAGGTAGCTCAGACTTACTGCTCTGGCTTTGAGTTCTCTTCATTTGTAACACCTGAGAAGGTGTCTTCCTTTCTTTTGAGCTTGACTATGCATTTAAAACTTTTTTGTAGGGGCATCTGGGTGGCTAAGTCCTTAAGTGTCTGCCTTTGGCTCAGGTCATGATCCCAGAGTCCTGGGATCAAGGTGCACATCTGGCTCCTTGTTCAGTGGGGAGCCTGCTTCTTCCTCTCCTACTCCCCCTGCTTGTGTTCCCTCTCCCTCTGTCAAATAAATAAACAAATAAAAGTCTTTAAAAAAAAAAAAACTTTTTGTAAATAATCTACGTATTTGTAGAAGGTGGGACCTACCCACATTAGTCTAGACTGCCATAGTGTGAAAAATTGGGAGAGTCAGTTTTTAGAAAGAAGTTGAGAACTATCTTTATTTAGTATTTGAAATATTTTAAAAATTTAAGATGACCTTGCTTTATTTCTGCCTTTTACCATCTGTGGGTCTTTCAGAAAGCCACATAATCTCTTTGGGCTTCACTTATCCATGTATAAAACCACAGGGTTTCCTACATTTTTTTGTTATTACCACATAGAAGCTTAACACTAAATAGTTATAGACTGGATGCTGTAAGAAACAAGTCAAATCAACTTGGTTCTCACCCTTTCCTAGGTTAAAGTGTATTTATTTTTCAGTCAGAAAAATTAATGGATAATTAAATGGTTCATTGTTTAGTTAAGAATGCCTAGATTTAGAAAATTTCTGGTATAAAGCCAACATTAAACTTTCAGAAAAGTCTTTGGACCTAATGAGAAATGTGCTTTTGTTCAAACTGGGTTCAGATCAAGAACTAAATAGAACTTTTATTTTATTAATAAATCAAGTATAATCTGTGATATAATCATTAGATATGTTAAAAAAAACAAAGTTCAACTGAGTAAACTTAAAGATCTAATTGCTTTATTCAATGATTCATGAATCAGGCAGCATCCCCTCTAGTAAATAGAGAGGAGCTCTTCCTCACTGCAAAAAGGGGAGGCTTCTACAGGCAGACCAGGCAGGAACAGGGAGTGTCTAGCAAAAAGTGGATAGTTTCAGGCAGGGTTACCTTCCTTTGGGGAACTGCAGGAGTTTATCAGGTGGATTTCCTCACTAGCTGACCAGGAAATTCAGTCTGACTGGTTAAGGTTATATTCCTGGGAGCGGCCAAAGCCTCAGTTAGGTGAGGCATTAAGTCTCATGAGGTCTGATGGTGTGGGCTTAGCATGAGTGACTCCACTTGGGGCCTGCTGTTGGTTGCTGAGACCCCTCTCCCTGAGAGATGTGATCAAAACTTAAGGCATTCGTGCCATCCCTGGCTGTTGCTCTGAAATTCTTTGAGTTTTTGTTGATCCTCTATGGTGGTATTCATAGGACATGAGTTTTAGTTTTGTTTTCGCTGTGTTTTTTTTTGTTTGTTTGTTTTTTGTTTTTCGAATCTTTGTGGTATTCACAGACCATGACTTCAAGTTCACATTTTTAAAGGCAGTCATTCTCTTCATTCCTTTTCTGATGTTCCAGTCTCAGGTAAATGATTTGTTTGGTGGTTAGTGGCTGCGAACACACATTTAAAGCTGTATTTGAGAGAATACAGCAAACCAGAGAGACCACTATGATTATTACAAGCAGGGTAGTCCCCAATATCTAGAGTGTGTTTCGAGCTGCAGTCCCCAACACCCAAACCAGTCAAAATTAAGAAAGTTAAAGGAAGACCCTACTGTAGGAGTCACTTTCTTAAGCCAGGTGGCTCATTCGGTGGTTTCACAGCTGAGTTTCAGCTTTCCCACAGCATTAATCCATGTGCAGCAAGTGGTGTTAGTCACAGTACAGACAGCTCCTTGTTCAGCCAAAAAATAATCAAGGGCCATCCCATTACCAAGAACAGCTTTGGTCAGAGGGCCCAAGGATTTTGTTGGGCAGCTGTTTTTTAAACAGCAGATTCTGTAATACTTTGAAGAGTTAAGGAAAATTTCCTGATCATAGCCTCATTCATACTCACTCCTAACCAGGGAAGGGAGTTAATTTTTAATCATGTATGCCTCCTGTAATTCCTTTTTGAGTCTTGGCTCAGAACTGGAATGGTAACAGCCAGGGAACCAGTACAATTTAAGGGGCTTAGACTGTACAGGCAGTTTTTACTCTGGTTGCTCTTGCCTTGTGTCCCTTCCTTTGTACAGAGCTTGGATGAATGTTTCCCTGGGTTTGGGGTTGTTAACAAGAGACAGGGTTTGTTCTGGAGAAATAGGTGTTGGAAATCAGGGAGAAGTTTGTGACAGGCAGAACTGCAGAATCACCAGCATCAGGGCAAGTTCAACAGTCATTTGGAAGTTGGATTAACAATGACCCGAGATACAGGGCCAAAGCAAGGCAAAATATGGACAAAATCATAAGGACCTTCATGCTGTAAGAATTAGGAAAAAGGATGGTCAGAGAGGGAAAGAGGAATGGAAAGAAATGTTCTTGATCCCACATTTTGGGAGAGAAAGCAGTGGAGAAGACATTTAACATTTATATTTGTCCATGACAAACAATTTTATGAAAGCTGTGAACTAAATTCTGGGCAAGGGAGCTTCTGTAGCAGTTTGTATTTATAATACACCTCCACCCTCTCCCCTTTTTTTCTTTAGTCTTAGGAATTGGGGATGGTTTAGATTAGAGTTCCTGGGGAAGATCCGGTAAAACATGTGCATCTCAAAGGCACAGGGAAAGAATGTTAAGTTCCTCCAAAACAATTTATAAGCCTTTTGAGATAAATATGGGAGGTTTGGGGATTGGTAAAAAGAATAGGTGGATTTTGAATTGTTTCTAGAGCTGCATTTCTGGTTCTGTAAAGATCTGTAAGATAAGAACAGTTGCTTTTAATTTCTCAAGGAATTGGGTTGTAACTTAAATGACATCATAGGTTGGTCCCCCATCCAACCACATTATCTTCAATTTGCTTTTTTATATCAGGGAAAATATTTCCAACTCAAGATGGAAATCAAAAGATTTCTGTATTACAGATTTAGAGCTCTTTGTCATTGTAATTTTTTAGTAAATCCATAAAAGCGTGAGAAGGTTTTTACTTTTCCTCTGGGTTCATAGTTTTTTATTTTAGCTTAGGGGAGAATGCCTAAGAAAAACTCTGATCAGGCTTTGAATATCAGCTTTTAATCTGGCCAACTTCTGACCACAGGACAAGCTACTTAAAAAAACTCCTTTTAAGTATCGTATCAATTTTCAGCTGAGACAAACAGTAAATATTCCTGACAGTATTAAATAACCCCCTGGACTCAAAGGCGTCCACAGAGAGGGCTCAAAAGATTTTTTTTTTTTTCCTCTCTTTCTTTCTCTCTCTCTCGCTTTCTCTTTCTCTCTACCGGTTACTGTAGACAGAGATCCAGGAGAGCTGACTTTGGCCAGTTTTTCCTAGGATCCCTCAGCAGACTTGTAGTGAGGTGTAAAGTCGGTGTAGCTTTGGTATATATCAATTTTGTCAAGGTTTTCAAATCATTTTCATTTCATTTTCCCTTGGCCTTTTAAGGGAATAAGGTAACAATTTACCTGACACTTCCTTGGAGCCCTGTCAACCCTCCTTCAAGGCTAGTTCTAGGGGTCTCTGTAAGGCTACCTACTTGGTGGACTTTTGTTTATGGTCTTGTAGTCTCCTGAAGATTGGAAAGAAGATTGAGGCAGAGGATTACTAGAATGAATGTATACTCAATTAAAGGAGGATAGAGGGTGACAGTAGGAGTTACCTCAGTCTTAGAGTTCTGTTGTATATACCTCTTGTGTCTTTAATTTTTCACAAGGGATTTGCAACAAATCTTTCAGTGAAGGTATTTTGGAATTTTGAAGCCTTTTGGAGCCTTCTGCATGCCAGTTAAAACAGGTATATACCACTGTGTTTGTTTGATTTGGAAACCCTTTCTTCTTGAATGATCTTATCTAACTGGACCATTCCTCACCATGTCCCATCTCATTCTAGGCTGTTAGTTATCTGAGGGCTTCTAGCAGTTTGGTAGGACTCTAGCCAGAAACGGAGTTTAACCCATATTTTCTCTCCAGCGGTAGTTAGTGGTAAAGGAGGTACAACCTACATTTCTGTCTGGCCGTATCTTGGGGTCCCCAACCTGATGGTTGTTACCAAGCCAACTTCTTAGGGTACAAAAAAGCTTAGGAGGATTTTGTCATTTTGTAGATACTTTTAGCTTCTAGGATTATAATTTTTAGATTTATAATAAGTAAGGGTGCCAGAAGGTGGTATGCTTTGGAATTTAAGGATCTCTCTCTCTCTCTCTCTCTTTTTTTTTTTTTTTCGATTTTATTCTAGAGAGAAAGAAAGAGTGGGGGGAGGAGCAGAGAGAGAGGGACAAGCAGACTCCACACTCAGCATGGACCCTGATACAGGGCTCAATCTCAGGACCCTAAGATCATGTCCTGAGCTGAAACCAAGAGTCAGATGATCAACTGACTGAGCCACCCAGGCACTCCTCTATCTGTCTTCCTATCTATCTATCTATCTATCTATCTGTCTATCTATCTACTTACTTTTAAGCTAAGTGGGTTTCTCAGAGCCAAACTAATAGCTAAGAGGAACATGCTGCTGTACCGGGGTTGGGAGTTGTGTGGTGTTTTACCCTATACCTAATTGCATCAAAATTTTCTTGAGGTTGGCGGGTGACCTAGTGTCATTGTAACCCACTCTATGACTAGCTTATCCTAACACGGGATTCTTAGAGTTCAGTGGCAATTGCTCTAACAGCTTTTAAGTGCTTAACCCCTGTCCACCAATTTGGCAGCTTTTGGTCAGCCAAGAGTCCGATTAGCAGTAGCTTTTACCTACACAATGTAAGACAGACATGCTCACCTTAACATACCAGCAGTAATCAAGAGATTTTAGCTTAACCTGACCAAAAGAAGGCCTTGTGCACACCACTATCAATTCTTAACATGCAATCTGGGACTGGGAAAAGGACTGAACCAGCACTCCTCAACAAATAGGGACTATAGCCTGGGATTCCACACAATGGGGAGTTATAGACTGAACCACAAGGAGTTCTCAATATGGAATCTGGGGGCTAAGTCAAGGGGTGGGGGTTCCAATCAAATGGGGGATTTTGGACTGGAAAACCAATCGGATTAAGAGCTCAGTGCAAAGACATTTAAGCCCAGAACCAAGAGAAACTCACCTATGGCCCTTAGATATGGCAAGAAAGACAGAGGGTATCATGCTTGTGTTTCTTGTTGTCCCTGAAGCCATCAGGAATTTTCCTTTGTATCCAGATGTTTCCACCAAATCTGTTAAAAACCAAAGTTCAACTGAGTAAACTTAAAGATCTAATTGCTTTATTCAACGATTCGTGAATCATACAGCATCTCTAGTAAATAGGGAGGGGCTCTTCATCACTGCAAAAAGGGGAGGCTTCTATAGGCCTCTACGGACTTCTACAAACGGGACAGGAAAAGGAAGTGTCTAGCAAAAAATGGATTGTTTCAGGCAGAGTTACGCTCCTTCGGGGGGCTGCTGGAGTTTATCAGGTGGATTTCCTCACTAGCTGACCAGGAAATTTCAGTCTGACTGGTTAAGGTTATATTCCTGGGAGAGGCCAAAACTGCAACTAGGTATTAAATCTCAGTCCAATGATGTGGACTTAGCTCGAGTGACTCCATTTGGGGCTTTTTAAAAATAGATGTTAGCACTAATACAATATTATTTTGTATTTTAATGTAGGTGAAGAGAACTGGTCTTGTGGTGGTGAAAAACACGAAAATTGTTGGTCTCCACTGTTCTAGTGAAGATTTACATGCTGGAAAAATTGCTCTTATAAAACATGGGTCAAGGCTGAAAAACTGTGATCTTTATTTTTCCAGAAAACCCTGTTCTGCTTGTTTGAAAATGATTGTAAATGGTAAGTGTAGATAAGGCTTGGTTGGGGATTAATAGTATTTATCTAAGAATAACCAAGATAAATTGCCTAAATACCACTATCATTTAGAAATATGAATACATATCAGAATATAGTTTGATACTAAGAAAAGTCAAAAAACACGGATTCTGGTCTCAGCCCTGTCACTGTTTAGATGAGCCTTTGTGTATTAGTAGACTAATGCTAGCTACTATAATAAACACCGAAATTTCAGTGGCTTAATATACTAGACCTTTATCACCCATGTAATAGTCCAACGTAGGTGTTGCTGAACAGCAGGCGGTTTTTCTCCATGTGGCTGTTTCATGGGTGTAGGCATCTTCTGTGTTTTGCTACTGTTGTCTTCCAGAGCCTTGAGTCTTTTGCATCCAGAGGTAGACTGAGACAGAGAATAGAGAAGGCACACTGCTCCTAAAAACTAAAAATGCTGGCCTGGAAGTCACTTGCATCATTTCTGTTCCCATCCACTGTGAGCTCTGTAGCTCCTGTCTGAGCAGCTGTCTCCCAGGGACTGCTCTGTACTTTGGACAGAGAAGCACAAATTATTAATGTTTAACTATCCATCTCTGCTACACCAGGCTGCTCACTAAAGCTATGCTTATGATTCTGTTTTGTATCCAGGTAAGTATGCATACCATTCTCCCATTTTAAATATATTACATCTTTTACATAGGCACTATGATGTTGTGACTTAGAATATGAGTTATATATTTGGTCTTCATCCCATTCCTGGTACAAAGCAAATAAAACCCTTGGAATTTCCTGGGTGATGAGGGTGATAAAGGTGTCTTTTGTTATTCTTAACAAGCCCCCTTCAGCCACACTTGAGTTTGTTAGTGAAGGGACTTTTGGGAAGCCCCATAAATGGGAGCCCGCTTGTCAGCAGAACCAACCAGGTAATTAAAGGGTTGGCGCTTTCAGTCTCACTTCTCAGACCTCTGAGGTTTGAGTTCAGTTACCAATGGCCAATAATTTAATCGTTCATGCCTATGTAATGAGGACTCCTCCTCCAAAAAGAGCAGGTTTGGAGAGCTTCTGGAGAAGAAAAGGCTTATATAGTTTTTTGTTTGTTTAAAGATTTTATTTGTTTGACAGAGAGAGAGCATAAGCAGGGGGAGCGGCAGACAGAGGGAAAGGGAGAAGCAAGCTCCCCGCTGAGCCAGGAGCAGATGTGGGGGTCAATCCCAGAACCCTGCGACCATGACCTGAGTTGAAGGCAGATGCTTAACCAACTGAGCCACCCAGGCATCCCAAACAAGGCTTAAACAGTTTTAATCCATTCCCTCAATTTTCTGCTTGGGTTATTTGTTACAACTTAATGTAACACATCATCTAGTACCAAATGAGTGATAAAGGCTGTTAAGTGATAAATGAATTGAGGGGTAAAATGATCTATACAGGTTGTCGTGTAATGAAAGGCTGGGGCTTAAACTGGATCTTGATGGGTCAGATGGAGAGGAAGAAGAACACATTCCATGGGAGCAGCACATGCGGGATCATTGGTTTGTGAGAAGCAAGGTTCTGGGGTCAGTGTTCATAATGGAGAAATACTCTTGGAAAGAGAATCATTTCAGGCCCCCAGCTATGTTCTTCTCTTTCTTTTTCTGGGGAGCCCGTAACTCTTTAGGCTTATATTATAAACTGAATTATTCACTTTTTTTTTCATGGAACACTGCGAACAGACAAACTGTGTGGCAGATGTTCTCTCAGAAAGGAATAAGTGAACCTATCACTCCTAAGAAAACTGACAGTATTTGTTGCCAATGATAAAGTTTGAGTCTTCAAGTGAAAATTAGAATTTTGAAAAAGTTACATCCACCGTCATGAGCTTACAGCTTCCTAACACTTAAGACCAACACTAAGACTCTAATGATGTAATATTAATGATGGTCATGCTAACGAACAGTACTTTGTCTTAATATCGTAAAGTCGGTAAACCAGTATTTTCCAAAAGACCAACGTAGGATGCTACAAAATCATGCATGAGTGAGAGAGCCATTGTAAGTGCACAGTAAACCAATGGACTTTAACATAGTTGTATGGAAAGTTTGTTGATATATTTCAGATTTCATACTGTAACTTTTAGAAATTACCCCTCAAATTTTTATGTAGTGTCAAAGAGGAATATTCAGTTATCTGAAATGTGTGTTAAAATCCTCCTTTTTCAACTATACATGTGTGTGGAGCTGAACACTTTTCATATACTTCAGTGAAAACAACCTATCACAGCAGATTGAAAGCAGGAGCAGATTTGAGAATCCAGCTGTCTTCTATTAAGCCAGATAATAATAAAGAATTTTGTAAACATTTAAAACAATGCCATTCTTCTCAACTAGTTTTTCTGCTGTTTTGGAAAATAGTTATTTTTTATTAAACTGTGTTATATTAAAGTATAGTAGGTTCTCTATTGTTGTTTTTAATGAATTAAAAAATATTTTTTTGAAATTGTTTTAAGTTTCTAATATAATAAATATCAGTAGGTATAATCTATATAAACAGAGCTCTTTGGGGTCCTCAATAATTTTTAAGAGTATAACAAGTTCTGAAACCAAAACATTTGGAAACCCCTGCTGTAGCATTTGCCAGTGGTACATGAACATTTGTTCAAAGACTAGTCATCCCCTCTTCTTCTTAAATCAGGATTGCTAGAAGCAAACCAGATGCTTAGGTAAAAGATTGACTATCACCACTGAGTAGAAAATGGATTGTAAGAACTCCAACAGAGGGAAGGTGAAATGCAGCCAGAGGAAACGTTCTGATATCAGCTCTGAGCCTTCAAAGCTGATTTATAACCCAAGCTACAGTAAGAGTCAGGATGAGCAGGGTGTAGATAGAAATGTGTGTTTGTTCAACTAAGACTTCTTAATTCATCTATTACTTGGAATGCAGGACACTCTGTGGGCCATCTGTCTTTTCCCTTCTGGGCACAATCATAAAAATCTGTCCTAGCTGAAATTCCATGAGATAACTAGCAAAGGGGTCTCTTTGTAAAATACTAATCAATTGATAAACATTTGAGTGCTTAACCCTGTGTAAGGGATCGAATTGTTCCCTCTCAAATATAAACTATTTTTTTCATCTGTTTGTTATCTAGTTTTATTTTCTCTTTTGTAAATTGTCTGATCATATTGTTTTTTTGTTTTTTTGTGTTTTTTTTTTGATCATATTGTTTTGTCTGTCTTGAGGCCTTATTGTTCTTGTCACTTCTTATGTATTGTTAATGAATTACAGTTTTTTCTCTACATTAAAGATTACTAACCTTCTGTCACATTAATTGAAAAGAAATTGTTTTGTCTTTAATTTTGTGGGCTTAAAGAAATTGATATTGCTCCCCACCCCCCAACACATTCATATAAACTGCTGCCCTCACATTCTTTTGGCCATTTAGGTTTTTTCTATATGTCTACTATTTATTTATTTACTTACTTGAGAGAGAAAGAATGAGCAGGGGCTGGGGGCGGGAGTAGAAGCAGAGGGAGAGGGAGAAGGGTACTCTGTGCTGAGCAGGGAGCCCAACACAGGAGCTAGATCCCTGGACCCCAGGTGAGCCAAAGGTAACACTTAACTGACTGAGCCACCCAGACACCCCTATGTTTTTACTGTTTTAAACAGTGCTGCACTAGATATACATGCATGATTTTGTTTGTTTGTTTCAATTTAGAATTTTTCTTTTTTTTTTTTTTTTTAGAATAGCTTCCCAAAGGAAGAATTCCGACCATAGGTACATTTTTAATGTATGGATGAATTGTTTATTTCAGATACGAAACTCTCAACAATATCAGTTGTCAGCTATGATCTTTCTAAAAGCAGCCATTTGATTACTTATAGGACTACAGTATGTAGTTCTGGTGCTGGGCTTTGGGACCACACTGAGCAAAGCCTGTGATTCCACAAATATCTTCCAAGCACCCATCTTTTCCCATAAAGGGCTATATAACAAATCTCTTAGGCTTTGCAGACAATATGGTGTCTGTACAGGTACTCAACTCCACTACTTCATTGTAGTGCAAAAGCAGACAGAGGCTATGTCAATGAATGGGTGAGTCTGTGTTCCGGTAAAACTTCATGGACACTGAAATCTGAATTTCATAAAATGTTCATTTGTCACAAAATATTATTCTTTTGATTTTTCCAACTATTTAAAACTATAAAACCCATTCTTAACCTACAAGCTGGGAAAAAAAACAGGCAGCGGGACAGATTTGGCCTCTGGGCCGTAGTTTGCCAACGCTTGGGCTATATTATAGTTGACTTCATAATAGACATTTATTATATTGGGACCGCTGGATCTACCACAATGATAAGGTGGATTTATTAAGAAAGCCCTTAATTTCAACATGGATCTGATAACTGCCTTTCGTATTTTTTTTTCAGCTGGAGTTAACCGAATTTCATACTGGCCTGCTGATCCAGAAATAAGTTTGCTTACTGAGGATTCTAGTTCTGAAGATGCCAAGTTAGATGCCAAAGCGGTGGAAAGATTGAAGTCAAACAGTCGGGCCCATGTGTGTGTCTTACTTCAGCCTTTGGTGTGTTATATGGTGCAGTTTGTAGAGGAGACCTCTTACAAATGTGACTTTATTCAAAAAATTGCAAAAACATTGCCGGATGCTAACGTTGACTTTTATTCTGAATGTAAACAAGAAAGAATAAAAGAATATGAAATGTTATTTTTGGTTTCAAATGAAGAAATGCATAAGCAAATACTGATGACTATAGGCTTGGAGAACCTATGTGAAAATCCATACTTTAGCAATCTAAGACAAAACATGAAAGACCTTATCCTACTCTTGGCCACAGTAGCTTCCAGTGTGCCCAACTTTAAGCACTACGGATTTTATTGTGGTAATACCGAACAGATTAATGAAATTCACAATCAAAGTTTGCCACAAGAAATTGCAAGGCACTGCATGGTTCAGGCCAGGTTATTGGCATATCGAACTGGTGAGTTATATGCTTAGTGCATAAATTGGGGCTGACTGATTGGGTTGTATTTGTCTCAGAAGTAAAATGGTATTCGTCTCATCTATTGTAGAGTTCATTTACTCTTAGACACTAAGGTCTTGCTGTTCATTATATGTGTGAAGTTAGTGAAACCCTTGAGTAGGCAACTCTTAGAGCAGTTTTAGGATTCCTGTGGCCTTATTTTCAGTGCTACATTTATAAATCAGGGACTGATTATCTAGACCCTTCCACTTCCTGCTTCTGTCATCTCATTAATCACTGAGCCCTCCACTAGAAATGGGACAAAAAGAGAAAGGAGGGAGAACTAAAATCATTCATTTTAGTTGACTTGTCAATATTTTGTATGTATTCAGCATTTAATAAAAACTTTAAAAATTTTTATAACAAAAATATGAATTCAAAATAACAAATAGCTTTGTAGTAAAGGAATATTAAATTCTTCCAGTTGCTGGTATGTCTTTAATCAGCAAGTTGAAAAAGCAGATGTTTTTACTTCATTAAGTTGTCCATGAGTGTATATGTGAAAAAGGAAAGTGTTACTTGGGAATTTTCGTTATTGTGATGAAAGATGGCATCTGTATTTCCAATTATAGAACAATGTTTTCACATCTTACCAAGCATAAGATTTTTCAAAGCAAAATCATGATCACTTTTAAATGTAACTTTGAAAGCAGGGGGAAAAATATAGGCAGGAGGAGCAGTAGAGTAAGTTTTGATGAATGGAGGATATTTTTTATCTTATCCCAAGAAAGAAGGAGAAGAAAGAAAATCACAAGAAAAGGTTCATACAAATGCCACTGGTCTGCAGTATATTCTAAACAAAGACCATAATCAAAGTACTTTCACTAGAATGGAGATTCTCAACTGACAGTATATCAGAATCACCATAAAAAGTTTTTTTTTAAGATTTTATTTATTTATTTGACAGAGAGAGATCACAAGTAGGCAGAGAGGCAGGCAGAGAGAGAGAGGAGGAAGCAGGCTCCCCGCTGAGCAGAGAGCCCGATACAGGACTCAATCCCAGGACCCTGAGATCATGACCTGAGCCGAAGGCAGCGGCTTAACCCACTGAGCCACCCAGGCGCCCCCAGAATCACCATTAAAAATTTTATTAAAAGTACAAATGCTTGAGTTCCAACCCAGACCCACTGAACCGAGTCCGTAAGGATGTGGCCTAGGCCTATGAATTTTTAAAGTTCTCCAAGGGATTCTGATCTTCAGCAGGGTTAATAATCACTCAATTTTTATTAAAGAATTTGGTTCTACTATAGGCACAAACTGTATGATTCCAAACAACTGTTGTGTAAAAGTCTGATTTAATGTCATTATGTTGTATCGTGGGCCATGCACTAGTGTCTTGGCCAAAAAACCAGCTTTCTAAAGAATTTTTCTCTTAACCATTCTGGAAGGACAGAAATAAATGGGAATAGCTGTTACAGCCATAATTCACTAATTCCCCTTTGCTAATAAGAATACAGCTGATTCCAGAGTGAGATGGGCATGCACTGTTCTTTTAATTGATCTCAATATCTCCTCAGTATTCTCATAGGAGAATCATACCATGTATGAATCATGAATCATACCATGTATGAATATAAATACATATGAATATGTATGAATGTGAATCATGAATATGAACCATACCATGTGTGATTCCAGTGTTTGAAGATGTGGTAAAAAAAAAAAAAAGAGGTGGTAATGTATAGATACAAATTCGTCCCCATGTTCTTTATAAGATACTTATAAAGTATCTTATAAATTTGTAATAAATTATAAAGTTATCCACTATTTCTGTGGATAATTATAAAGTTATCCACTATTACTGTGCAGAGTTTTGTACATAACATTGTGCTTTTGCACTTGATGGGTAACTGAAAAGATTTTTCAAGGTTAAATTTTTGATTTTGCGTGACTGTTTGCCTGGAACCCAATCCTGCCTAGGATGCAAGTCTTGGGGATGCAGTCCGCTCCGCTGTCACCTCTTCCGGGGAAGAGAGCCATGTGTTCATCACCGTTTCCTTAGCACTGAAGCACAGTGTGTTGAATGGATAAAGGAAATCTTTTAATATCCAAATGTAGATGGTCCACAATCCCTTCTCCAAAATACTTGGAGCAAGATGAAAAGGAGTCCAGAATTTTTCAGATTTTAGAAAGGTAATATGGTTACCTTTAGAAAGGTAATATGGTATTGTATTGCATATGACACAGCTCTCCAAGAGGGGCCTGAAGCAGTACATTGTAATCAAGCACATACATATGGAGTAAAATGTATGAATATTTGCACTAAATATTTGGTCAGGTGTGGCCACAAAAGAAGTACATCAGGCTGTCCCAAAAAAACATTTGATATAAGGGATTGATAAGGAATTCTCGACTTGTATTCTTCACTGATGATGAATTATAACAGTAACAGTTTATTGAGCACCTGGAATTTGTAAGGCACCGAGCCAGGAAATTTATATATGTATCTCATTGAACACTGAGGACAATCCTGCAAGGTAGCTATCCGCATGATAGTGTGTGCTCCGAATAACCCAGAATTTTAATTTCACTCTGTTCAGTTTGTTTTGACTTTATTTCACAAAGTGAAGACACCATTTCTTTAATCCATTTCATTCAAAAATATGCATGAGTAAAATGAATTCCAAAACCTCTAACAACAGAATTCTAAAAGTAACTAAGAAGTAGATGCCTATTTGCTTTTTGAATGCTGAATAAATAGGATCCCCAGAGATCTTGTTAAAGGACATTTTGAATTAGCAAAAAAGTGACAGTGTTCATTTAGACTCTAGAGGGGGATAGAAGAGAGGAGGACATTGCCTCTTACCCATCTGGTTCAAGTGTGATTTTTTATCTTTTTTGAGTCCTCTTTTCCCTTAGACTAAGTGCTTTCCAAAGCTGAGGATTATGCTTTTCTCCTCAACCACAACTTTGGTGATGAATATAAGCTGGAGTAGCCACAAAAGTGAACTGTTTCAAATCATAACTTGGTGATTCTCAGCTTGCAGTATGCCTGTGAATCAGAGGGGATGCTCATGAAAAGTATGGGTTCCTGAGCCCCGCCTGACTCCTTTGGAGAGGTTGCTTCAGATTTCCATGGGAGCTGGGAGGCCTCCCTTTTAACAAGCCTCCAGTGATTCTGATGAAGTGGGCTATGGACCGCACATGGACATACTCTGATGTGACCCCAGAATCAGGGGCTAAATAGCCACACCCGTGTTCAGAGCCATGGGATAAAGAATTCTCTGACTTTCAGTGATCAGAGTCTCGGGAATTAGGCTCAGTGATTATAAGTTGACCTTTCCTTCAAAGGATGTACAGAGAAAACCTTGTGAATGATCAGATCATGGGGAGCAATTTCTGTAAAAATTACAGATACAAAAAGATTCTTGAGAAATGATCTCATCTGTCATCCAGCCTTGGAGCCATGGGAAATCTCCATCTAGCATGGATGAAATTTATTCTGATCTTAAAAGGCACAGTAAAGGATATTCTGGTGGTGTAACTAGATTTAGCTAGACAGTTAGAGCTGCATACTGATGGAAAATCACATTTTCCCCCTCCTGACAATGTTTAGTCTGTCCCCCGACTGAAACAGAAAAAGTGGCTCCTGAGACTGGAAAAACACAACATGAAAAATACTTGTGCCAATGGTAGGAAAAATAGGCCCTTAGCATGAAGAATTTCTATTTCAGTCTCTCATTTTTTAATTTCAGGTTTATACATATATTAAGCATAATTTTGCTTAAAGATTTTGGTGTTTCAGACAAATATAATCATGTTTTTAGCTTCTGCCACTTGCCTTAGAAATGAGCGTAAAGCTATAATTGTATTCTTTCCCCCACATGTTATATTCTGAAGGTCTTGGAAGGAACAAAATTTTGTTTACACCACAATCTCTTTTATGAATCTCCACTCTAGAACAAGCTTTCCCAATACCCCCCACTCCTCATTTCCTACCTATCACAGCACGGCAAACAAGTGCTTCTGTGTTTGCCCCTTTCTGTCTCCCTCCCACGTCGGACTGTACATTTCACCAATACAGGGACCCTCACCACTGTCTACTTGGGCAGTCAGTGGAGAGAAATCTTTGTTAAGAAATTCTTAACCTCACCACCTGGTGGTGGGTATTATAGAGGGCACGGCTTGCATGGAGCACTGGGTGTGGTGAAAAAATAATGAATACTGTTTTTCTGAAAATAAATAAATTGGAAAAAAAAAAAATTCTTAACCTCAGAGGGAGGAGTAGGTTTCATCTGGAGGGCTACATTTTAGTCACTTGATTTCTTGGCCTGTTTTCTCATTTAGAAAAGGAAATAGCTGCTTTACCTATAGGGTAAAAATGAGATGATGCATAAAAAGTGCTTCAGATAAATTGCACAGATGCTTTGTGATATAATTTTGAAAACCCGAGCTTACTTGAACTGAAGATGGGGGATTTCATTATGTTATCATAACTTCTAAAATTTAACTTATTTATGAAGCAAACTCATTTTGAATGCCCTGGGTAGGATAAAGTTATCACTGGGAGGGATTAACTTTTAGGAAATTATAGGGTAAAACTATAGTTTCATTTACTCCTTACCAATATGAGTAAGTTCAGATGATTGGTACCATCGCTGTGTAAGTGTACCTACTTAACTACATCAGTCCCTTGTTAAGATTTTGATAAATGCTGTTTTTGTTATTAGTGTATAATTGTCTTAGAAATTTGAAACTTATCCTAATACTAGTAGAAAAAGTCAATCCTTGATATGCAGAATTTCTATTTTGGTTTTTTAAAGCTTTCTGTTTCAGATTAATGGTTTTAAAAAATACAGCTTTATTTGTTGCAGAAGTTTGGGTTCTACAAGGAAATTATAATCTCATGTTTATAACTTCTGGCACTTGATTCAAAATGAGCATCATTCACTAATTGCCATTCTTTTCCCCTTCTGGTAAACTCTGAAGGTCAGGAAAGGGTTTTATACACAAATATAAAACAAATAAAAATTTGGTTTTGTTTGTATTAAAAGTTTGAGCTCCTTCTTAGCAAGGACATTTCTGCAAAATGTATTTTCCATGGCTAGAGTGTTTAAAAAATGGTAGAAGACAGATTTGCGTGTTGTGATTTATTGTTACATTAAGTTCATTCGTTCAGAAATTTCTTTTTAAATCAATTTCATCATCTGTTAGAAATAGTCTTTTAGATACTGGCTTAGTGGAGAATCTATAACATTATACTCTGTTCTGGCAGCTTTGAAGTAATCTGACTATGGGCATTGCCATTTTAATGAGCTCTGCATATAGATCATGTGCAACTGGGTTGGTAGTGACCCTGCCTAGTTAATTAGTACCTAATTCCATATTCCATGTGTAAAAGTATTTATTTTAGTGGTAAATTTTTACTAAATAAGTTTATTTAGTAATAAAAATGTATTTCTATAATTAGTGAAGATGTCAAGGATGGTTGCTACATTATGAATTATGTTTCAATAGTATGTATTATTTTTGGAAATGTGTTTCTGAAACTAACAAATTAATCTTTACTGAGTTAAATGTCATTTATCTTTCAGAGGATCATAAAACTGGAGTTGGAGCAGTCATCTGGGCAGAAGGAAAATCTGTAAGTATGAAAACAATTTCTTTAAGTTTTTATTTATTTAAGAAATCTCTACAACAGGGGTGCCTGGTGGCTCTGTGGGTTAAGCCTCTGCCTTCGGCTCAGGTCATGATCTCGGGGTCCTGGAATCGAGCCCCACATCAGGCTCTCTGCTCAGTGGGGAGCCTGCTTCCCACCAACCCAGCCCCCCGCCGCCTGCCTCTCTGCCTACTTGTGATGTCTCTCTCTCTTCAAATAAATAAATAAAATCTTAAAAAAAAAAAAGAAAGAAAGAAATCTCTGCATCCAATGTGGGGCTCAAACTCATGACCCAAAGATTAAGAGTTGTGTGCTCTTCTGACTGAGGCAGCCAGGCATCCCTGGAAATCATTCTTTAGACATTTAACCTTGATTTTGTTTAAACATAGTTTGATCTTAAGTGCATTACATTTTATTGACCCATTGGGGTTAATATTTTGTATGGGTGCTTTTACTAAATTCTATAAACAGTTGATCATTCCTGGGGTGCCTGGGTGGCTCAGTGGATTAAAGCCTCTGCCTTCGGCTCAGGTTATGATCCCAGGGTCCTGGGATGGAGCCCCACATCGGGCTGTCTGCTCAGTGGGGAGCCTGCTTCCTCCTCTCTCTCTGCTTTCCTTTCTGCCTACCTGTGATCTGTCTGTCAAAATAAATAAATAAAATCTTAAAAAAAAAAAGCTGATTATTCCCTCAACAATTGTCTAGATAGACTCGTTCATTTAGCAAACATTTATTAAACACCCCTACAGGGTAGGCACTGTGCCACAGTAAACAGGAGCTAAAGACCACATTTTCTGCCTTTGCTGGCCTTAAATAGTTTATTAATGGAGACAGGGGAACAAAAAAAGACTGGTATATAACTGTAATTATAACACAACACTGGGAGAGCATGGAGGAGCAATCTCTCTGCTGCTTGGAGAAATGAGTAAAATATTCTTGGAGGAGGTAGGGTGCTATTTATTAGTCTTGAAGAATGCGTAGGAAGACATCAGACAGAGTAAATTAGTATGACTGGGAGGATAACATGCAGAGGGAGAGGGTATGAGAGAGAATGTGGGGAAATTCAAGTGACCTGGCATATTGTATGCACTCTACGTGCTATACTGTGCTCTGTAGTAGAGTAGCAAAACATTAGACTGGACCATGAAGAAATCTATATGCCATGTAAAGAGTTTGGACTTTATCTTTTTCAACAGTGGGATGCTCTAGTGCTAACCAGTAGAAGTAAAAGGCAAGTCACACACATAATTTTAAATTTTCTAGGAGCCACATTAAAAAAAAATAAAAAGGTGGGATGCCTGGGTGGCTCAGTCAGTTAATCGTCTGTCTGCAGCTCAGGTCATGACCCCAGGATCCTGGGATCAAGTCTACATTGGGCTCCTTGCTCACCTGGGAGCCTGCTTCTCCCTCAATCTGCCCCTCCCCCTGCTTGTTCTCTCTCTCTCTCTCTCTGACAAATAAATAAAATCTTTAAAAAATAATAAAAAAAGAAAAGAAACATAAATTTAATTTTAAGAATATATTTTATTTAATCAAATATCCAGAAATACTCTTTCAACATGTAATCAATATAAAAACTATTAGTAAAATATTCTGCATTGAGGGGGGAGTAGTAACTCTCCATAATCCTATGTATAGTTTAAACTTACAGTACATCTCAATTCAGAGTAACCACATATGGCTAGTGGCTACTCTGTTGGACAGTACAATCCAAGAATATTTGAGATGAGAAAATTATTTGATCAGATTTATACTAAAAGGGGGAATGAAGTGGGGATACACAGCAAATAAGGAGTTAATAAAGAGGAGGTGATGAGGACTTGGAGGTGTGGGGGTGGATTGGAAGGGCATGGAGTCAAGAGACACTTAATAACCACAAGTCTGACTGAAAGAGGAGTAGGAAGCTGAGGCTTTGCCTCACTAGACTTAATAGCAAGTAATTTGACTGTTTCCCTGGATATATCAACCTAGCCAACAATCTAGTATCCTCCCTGCTAACCTATTTCTTCATCAGTGGTCACCATCCCGTTCCCTGTTACTACACACGTATAATCAACTACCAAGTGCTATGAATTCCACCCTCAAAAGATCTTTTGACTCTACTTATCTCTACCCCAGCTATGACTACCTACCGGAATAGATTCCTCCACCAAAAACTCCCGTAGCATTCTGTGTAACTTTTTTGTTACACTCATCACAGTTGAAATTATGTGCACAATTTCTTATCTCCAGATTATAAGGTTCATGAGGGCAAGGATTCTGTGTCTTGTTCATAGCTGTATTCCTGGCACCTAACACAGTGCCTGGCCTATGGTTGGAACTCTCATTTGTTTATATGAAAGCCCAGCAGGCTTTGGCTTAACATCTGGTTCTCAAGTGCTTGTAAGAATTTAAGTTTCCAGTCCAGCTATCTATATAGTAGGCAGCATGGTAAAGTGGAAAGACATGGGTATGGAGTCTAGCAACTCGGGCTTGAATTCTGGCTGTGTTGCTAAGCGTTGTGACCCTAGATAAGTTTCATCTCTCTGGGCCTCAGTTTCCTTATCCATAAAGTGGAAAAAGTAATAGTATTGCTGTCAAGGTTGTTGTGAGGATTGATTAAATTAAATAATACATATAAAACTCAGCATGATGTTTGACATGTAGTAAATGCTCAAGAATAATTTATTATTGTTACTAGGGAGATAACATTTTATTTGTAAGCTTTTGTTGGCTTATCATAACAAAGACTTTTATGAAGAGGTCATACTGGGGTCCCTGGGTAGCTCAGTGAGTAAGCCTCTACCTTCGGCTCAGGTCATGATATCTGGGTCCTGGAATCGAGCCCTGCATCAGGCTCTCTGCTCGGTAGGGAAACTGCTTCCCCCTCTCTCTCTGCCTGCCTCTATGCCTACTTTGATCTCTCTCTCTCTGTCAAATAAATAAATAAAATCTTTTTTTTAAAAGAAGAGGTCATAGTAATGAGTTTGTTGAAGCTATCACATGAATAGTTAGAATATATTGAAATTTACCAAGGTTTATAGCATATTCCAAATTATTATAAACACTTATGATTTGTACAGTATTCACTCTAGTAACTGATATACCATTCATATTATATGTAATAGGCCATTGACTATGAGAGATAAAAAAGAGCTGTTTAAATAAAAAATTCCATTATAAATATTTACATATATATATAATATGCCTATAATATATATATATAAACATACAATAGAGGCTCAGTAAATATGAATATTAAAGGAAAGTACATTTGCAGGGGGCATCTGGACGGCTCAGTCAGTTGGCTGTCAGCTCAGGTCATGGGGATCAAGCCCAGCATCTGGCTCCTTGCTCAACAGGCAGTCCACTCCTTCCTCTCCCACTGTCCCTCCCCCTGCATGTGCTCTCTCTTTCTCTCTCTCAAATAAGCAAAATCTTTTAAAAAGTTTTTAAAAAGGAAAGCACATTTTTTGTTTTTCAGCTGTGTCACAATAGCATATTTTTAGTTTAATAATAGAACTTGTTCAAAATATTTTTAGAATTTTTGACTTTGTTAACTGGCAGAACAGCATATATGAAATTAACAATTATTTATTGAGGACCTGTTATATATGGAACACTCTAAAAGGTTTACTTCAAGGCACAGAAAAGAGGCATAAAACATGGTTTCCATTCTCCAGGATCTTGTAACCTATTTGGGGAGAGATGTCAGAATCAAATGAAATAATTTGAATTAAACAAGTGTTTGATTAAACTAGTGTTTAATTCAAGGACTGTTTAATCTCAAGCTAGTGTTTACTCTCAAGGACTACCTTGAGATTGTATATAGAAATGATCAGCCTTCTTGAAATTTAGCTTTGACAAGACAATACTGCAGTAGAAGGATGTAAGATTGGAATTAGTTATATAAAGTGTGATACCATGCTTTAAAATACACTTTCAGTTGCTTTTTTTTTGAATGTTGACAACTCACCTTTGTTGGTTTGCTCACTATCACAGAGGAGTTGTGATGGAACAGGCGCGATGTACTTCATAGGATGCGGTTATAATGCTTTTCCTGTTGGATCCGAGTATGCTGACTTCCCACACATGGATGACAAACAGAAAGACAGAGAAATAAGGAAATTCAGATACATTGTACATGCGGAGCAGAATGCCTTGACATTTAGGTATGAAATTCGTTTGCATGTCTTTTTTTGAAAGCATAGCAAGGGCTTAAAAAAAAACAAAACATGGCAAGGGTTAGTTGAAATTAGTTTTCCTTTAGATTAATTAATTAGTTAATTAATTTTAATTCTAAGAAATATTCTTTTCAGAAGTATAATTTTGGTTATATCTGCTGTTTGCTGCCTGACCTGACGCCATTGTCAGAGATCCTCCAGGCCTTTAAATTTGTTGAACGAGCCTATTTTTTTCTTATCTTCCTTGTCTCCAATATACAACTGCTTGAAGTTTGTCATTAGGGTCTTCCCTATTTCCAAATTGTAAGATAGCCTTTATTTCCTAGATCTAGAGCACATGTATCTATGAATATATAGATTTTATTCTGAACCAAATTGCTTTAACATGGTTTTTGTTGGAGATGATAACTTGCATTATCTCCCTTCAGATGTTAATCTAGATCATTTCCACAAACATTTCTCCACATTTACCATTAAGGGAGTGATCTTAAGGGATTCAAAACTGAGTAAGGCATGGCTTTTGTCCTTGAGGAGGTCATAGTGCTCCTCAGTGTAAAACTTTGTTCAAGCTAAGATGATGGGTTTTCTGGGAAAGGCCAACACAAAGTCCTATGGAAATTCAGGGACTGTGACAGATTGAGGGGAGTAAGAAGGTAAAGCTGCAAGGAGGAATGACATTTGAGCTGAATTTTGAAAGTCTGGTAGTCACCACTGTGGCAATTGGAGATGCTTACTTGAAGGGAAGCTATTCTTGCTTCAGACAGCACCGGATGCTTCAAGACTATCTTGTAGGTATATTAAGTAGACAAGATGCATAAAATTCTGTTGCCCTGATCTAGACAAACAGAATGGGTCTGAACTAGGGAGATGGATCTGGAAGGCTGGCAGTGGTATAAGACAGCTGACTGAGAGCAGTGGAAACCACAGAACAAGCAAATGCAGATGAGAGCATTCCTTAGTGCTAAACTACCCCAGCAAACAATTAATTCTCTGGTCTTGTCCTTGGGCTCATCGTTACAGATTGACTTGCTTCATTTGTATGGAGGCATGAATCTGTCAAAGCCAAATGTTTGTTAAAGTAAAGCATCCTGTCTCAGGGAAGAGGTAAAGTAATTGTAACTCAAAGCAGATTTTATGTATTCATTTAGCAATTTAACAAGCATTTATTAAATATCCAGTAGGTACTAGGTAAGGGTCAGATCTTTTGGCACCCATGATGAGCTAATGTCTAATCTCCCATGGTGAACTTGTAAGGAGGATGTTAGTTCTAGCCCCTAACTGTGGCATTACAGAGTTCTTAATGTAGATAGCACTGTTCTTGTTCTCCTTCTCTCCCTCTCTCTTTCAGTGTCTGTCTTTGCCCATTTTTATTTGTAATCTAATACCGAACATCTTACTGATTGCTTAGAATAAATAAATGAATTTTAATTATCATTACTGTCATGTTCAGGTTGTATATTAACATTTCGTGAGTTTATATGTTTTGTAATTCACTAATTTGGCTAGAATAAAGTTTACTATTGTTTATAACATAAATCTGTTCTAAAATCAGCTCAATTTTAGTAATTAGGATTTCTCTAAATATAACTCTCCTTGTGGAAGCCAACTTTCTAATATTTATACATCTTTCGTAGGTGTCAAGAAATAAAACCGGAAGAAAGAAGTATGATTTTTGTCACAAAGTGCCCATGTGATGAGTGTGTGCCTTTAATTAAAGGAGCAGGCATAAACCAGATCTATGCCGGAGACGTAGATGTTGGAAAAAAGAAGGCAGACATCTCTTACATGAGATTTGGGGAACTTGAGGGTGTTAGCAAATTTACAGTAAGTAGATAACACATTTTTTTTTTCAAGTATGCTTTCTATTATATTGTCAGGTACCCTGCTGAATATTTTAAATTAGTGATTCCCACACCTTTAAAGAGTTCCAACAAACTATTATTACTGAGTTTATTTTTTATGTGCAAGCACTCACCTTATTACAAATGTTCAGCTTAAACTTTCTGTCTTAGGAATTAATAGGTTTCTAGAGAATTGCAGCCTTGATCTTACAGATTTTAAATTAATAGTCCCTTTGGTGCCATCTGGTGGCTAACAAAAGAAAATCTCTGACCTAACCTCTTCCCTTGCCCTTCTGGTGTGGGTGGTAAATAGAGGTGAAAATAGGTTAGGATTACCCAAGAGAGGGACTTACACACACACACACACACACACACACGCATGCACTCATGATAAGTGTTTCTCATGGGAAAGATCAGAAAAAGAAGGGATTTAATATTAAAAAAAAAAAGTACTGAAGTAGTTCATGGAAAACTTAGAACTTTTAACTGTTCCACTATGTAGCTTTCTTTTAAAACTTCTTTTCAGAAACAATCTCAAACATACAGAAAAGTTACAGAATGTTACAAAGAACTTTTTTCCCCCCAGAAACCTTTGAGAGTAGCTTGTTGACATGATAACCAGATCATTGTCAAATACCAGTAGATTTTCCTACAAAACCATAGTATAGCCACAAAACTCAGGAAATTGTCATTGATACATTACTGCCATTTCATCCACAGGTGCCAATAGAAGTTCATCAGCTGTCCCAGTGTTCTATAGAGCAAAAGGATCCTGCTCAGAATCATATGCTGCTTTTTAATAATAATTCTGACATTTAATGTAACACTTAAATGCAAGAATTTGTAGTGGGTATAAAAAGCATATAATTGTTTATAAATGTCGAGTTTACCGGGGCACCTGGATGGCTTAGTTGGTTAGGCAACTGACTCTTGATTTCAGTTCAGGTCATGATCTCAGGGTCATGAGTTTGAGCCCCACATTGGGCTCCATCCTCAGTGGAGAATCTGCTCAAGATTCTTTCCTTCTGCCCCTCTCCCTGCCCCAACACTCACTCTCTCTCTCTCTCTCTCTCAAATAAATAAGTAAATCTTTAAAAAAAAATTCCAGTTTACATTCCTGTCTTGAATCCACAGTCCTTGGAACATATAAGGCACCAAAAAGATACTTTTTAAACTGTCTCTCTATATATGAATACATACACTTATACACTTATATATTTATATTTATAATTTATATTTAAAAGTTTAAAACTATAAAACATTGTCGTTTCTCTGTGTGTACAGTATTATAAATATTTACCCTTTTATTTTTGTCATTTATTTTTGTTTTTTTATTTCCAGTTTTATTTAAATTTATAATGACTTTTTAAAAGATTTTTATTTATTTATTTGACAGACAGAGATCACAAGTAGGCAGAGAGGCAGGCAGAGAGAGAGGGGGAAGCAGGCTCCCCGCCAAGCAGAGAGCCCAATGTGGGGCTCGATCCCAGGACCCCGAGATAATGACCTGAGCTGAAGGAGGGCCCTGAAAGAAAGGAGAGATGAGAGAGGTTCCTCTTTTGTAAAAGTGAACGGAAACTTACATGCAGCTAGTCAAAGGGAAATCTCCAGTTCTGTTTTTGTTTTCTATGTCTTCATTCCTCCTGAAGAGTGGGAAGAAATAGGTTTTTCACATTCTCTCCACAAAGATTAAATGACCTAGCTCTTCAGGAGTGTGATTTACAGATTAAGTGAATTCTGAAATATGTTGCTTACTCGTGGATTTGAATAGCTTTGCCACTGTGAAGAGCATGAAGAGATGAGAAGAAGGGAAGATACAATGACAGGAACAAAGGCATTGAGTCCCCTGGGCAGAGATGGGCCAAGATCCACTAGGGGTACCCTGCTCAGCTGTACATGGTTCTCCTCTGTGCTCCTTCCAGTAACAGTTAGCTCTCTCCATCTTCTCATCCTTTCCCTCCTCTGGCCTGGTTGCAATATGGTGCCAATTGTTTCAACTACCAGCTTCACTAAATGCCTTCTTTTGTAAATACCAGTGACTAACATGATATAATTCATTCTAAATGTGAATATCACTAAGGATGATACTTATTTTTAGATTGTCCAGAGTAGTATAGGAGTATCCAAAAAATGATATTTTTTAAAATTAAAGCAAATTGAAATTAATTTTGTTTGAGAAAGTTTTGTTTTTCTCTTTGGTGTGTTGCCATATACCTTGAGTTAATTGGTATGTTCTGTGGAATTGTTGCAGACTAGGTTAGGGCTGAGAAACAGTATTTTCAAGAATAGATTTTACCAGTGTAGGCCCATGTCCATTTATTTAGAATCTTTTTTTCTCTATTTAATACATGTGGCTTTTGCTTTATTAGGTCATATTACTTTTTTTTAATTATAAAAGTGATATATGCTCATTGTAGAGGACTAGGAACATAAAAAAAGAACAGATATTCTCTGACAACTTATAACATATAATGACAACTTATAACTTACAACTCTGACAACAGATAACCACTGTTAACATGTTGTTTTATTTTTCCCGTCTTGATAATTCTTCAAAGATAATGTTTAATGATTCAATATATTCCAACTTGTAGATATAACTTGTTTAAACATTCCCCTGTTGTGAGGCACCTAAATGGCTTCAAAGTTTCTTACAGTTAGAAATACTCTTTTTATGGGGCACCTGGGTGGCTCAGTGGGTTGGGCCGCTGCCTTCGGCTCAGGTCATGATCTCAGGGTCCTGGGATCGAGTCCCGCATCGGGCTCTCTGCTCAGCGGGGAGCCTGCTTCCTCCTCTCTCTCTGCCTGCCTCTCTGCCTACTTGTAATCTCTCTCTGTCAAATAAATAAATAAAATATTAAAAAAAAAAAAAGAAATACTCTTTTTATGATTATCCTTAAATATACATTCATGGTTATTAGTTTTTACTTTGCCCAAATTAATAGATTTTAATGGTTTGACATGATTTGAAACATGCTTTTTTTTTTTTTAAGTTCACATATAATTTCCCACCCCTTATAAAACCTCTTTTCTCCTGGTGCCCCCATTTCTCCAGGGGACCAACCAGTTCTAGATGTCCTTCCTTTCCAAAGACTTTTTTGCACATGACAAAAGATTCATCTGGTATCTTATTCCCCTCCCCACCCCCGAGCATCATGATATTCGCTAGTTGATCTGTTGAACTCCCTGGTGCTTATGGAAGAGGACCCAGGCACTGTATACTGAATTGTGCCTCTCTAGAGATAGTGCCTAATGAGGCCTTTTTGGTCAAATCATTAGTGATTCTGACAATGGGGACTTCTAGCCAAGTGAGAAAGGAAGGGCTGTGCCATGAGGTGCTGATCACACTCAGTTTTTCTTCTCCACTGCTCCAGGCTTCTCTCTTTCCTTCTGAATGGCTAAGATGGAAAACTGAAATCAGAGGAGATATGACCTGTAGTGTGATATGACTATATTAAAATACAAGATAATAGTGGTCATATTTTCATTCTTTAATATCTAGGCCTTCTGTAGCTATTGTTAGATGCTGTAGAACCTGGAGACAGAATGTGGTATAGCAGAAATTCTATAGTGCTGAGCAGGCCGACTCAGGTTTTAACTCTATTGCTGCCCTCAGTGTGCAGCCCTGGGCATGTAGCTAGCTATACTTAGCTGGTTTTCCACTTCCTTACCTCTAAAATGAAGGTAAAGGATTTTAAAGTTTCTTCCTTCTCTAAAAATATTGATTCTGATCGCAGAAGTTGTATCATTCAGGGCCATTATTAGGGCTTGGTTGGTATGAACATGCCAACTCTTTTTTCCGACATAAAAAAAAAGTTTTGATATTCTGACAACAGAGTGCTGAAATGCTATTTATTAAATCCTTGTTAAACATACATGTAAAAAGTTTGTGCTCTTTTACAGTGGCAGCTGAATCCATCAGGAACTTGTGTTGGTGAACAGAATGAGCCTGAAAGCAAGGAGAGTAAGTATTTATAAAGTTCTCATTAAGCTTAACTTGGTTGTTGAGAAGAAAGTTACAAAGCAAGTTCTAATGATGGGATGTGGGAGATTATTGTGGTTGTAGACAGAGCCTGCACTTTTGGCTGGCTAGATTTTTTCCCTTCAATTTGTTCACAAACATTTGTGTATCCAGTATATGCCAGGTTCGCCAGGGAGTGCTGGTGTGTAATCAGTCCTGTAGAATCTGCAGCTTAATACAAATAATCATGTACACATTGAATATATAAATTAAAGGTATAGGAAACACTAACAACCATGCTCTTCTATACCATACTAAAGCTTGGCGGACAGTTAAAAAAGGAAAATGCGTATAATTAATACAGATGGCTGTAGAGCCCAATTAGAGGGTGTATACATTTTTGCTTGAGTAAAGGCACATTTGTAGAGATTGGCCAGAGAATGGAATTCCTCTGGTTATTTGAATAATCTAACTAAAGTCATCACAGCGATCATAAATGCTTACTAGTCTTCACAGTTTTATTATTTGCATATTAACAGGTATTTTTAATGTAATGCCATCTTGGGGAGATCTTGCAATTCCTTAGTATATAACTTTGATCATTAGTTATGGCTACACGGTATTATCTTTAGAGACTTATTTATTTATTGAGAGAGAGTGGGGGGGTGTTTGGGGGAAGGGCACAGTGAGGGGAGGAAGGGAAGAGAAGGGCAGAGAGAGAGGGAGAGAGAGTCTCGAGCAGATTCCGTTCTGAGTGCAGAGCCCTGCATGGGACTCAGTCTCATGACCCTGAGATCACGACCTGATGAGAAACCTGTGGGTCAACCGTGCCACCCAGGCGCCCCCACAGTATTAGATTTAAACATAAGCTGAGTTATCAGCTGTTTGGATTCTAGGTAAATGGAAGTTTACTATAATAACTGAAAAGTTTTTGATAATAACAAGTATTTTATTAATCTGAAAAATCAGGAAATGAAGAGGTCTTTATGAAAATAATTCCTATTCTGTAGTTTCTGTGTAAATACCTTGATTATTTCTGTTCTGAATTTAGCTTTATTTATTCAAGTAGTAGATATTTTTTTTGCAATCTGGAATAAAATAAATACCTACCCACTCCATCTTTTGAAAAAATTAATCAGGGGAAAAGATTGAAAAAATAGAAAGAAAAATATAGATGATCTGATTAAAGAATATATTTTCAGTAACAATGTTTGAGGGGGTTATAAAATTAAGAACATCTGGTCATCAAAAGATAACATTGAAAGAGTACAAAGGCAAGCCATATACTAGGAGATCCCTGCCACCTACAATCAATAAAGGACCCGTATCCAGGGTTTGTTGTTCCTGCATCACTAAGGAAAGGAAGACATGCTGCTGCCCTTAGCAGTCCTGAGATTGGAAGGAGAAGTTGTGGTAGGGAAGGGGCAAGAGGAAGGCTTCTGCTTTGCTGGCGGTATTTTCATTATTGACCTGGATGATGGTCAAATGTAGATTTGCTTTGTGACTGTTCACTGAACTGCAAGGTCATGTTTTGTATATATTTTTGAACAAATGTTTTATATCAACAAAAATATCGTCCTATCGCTTTTTCAATTTTTGTAACAGCTTTATTGCGGTAGAACTCATATATCATTAATTTGCCCTTTTAAAGGATAGATTTCAGAGTTGAGTGATCCACTTCTTAACAGCACAGGCACCATAGTGCCTGAATGGGTTATCTAGATAGAATCTGTTCTTCAACAGTTGAGAATTTGAAGGTAAAATAAAATGAATGTCCCTTTTTAAAAAGATTTTATTTATTTATTTGACGGAGAGAGAAATCACAAGTAGGCAGAGAGGCAGGCAGAGAGAGAGGAAAGCAGGCTCCCTGCTGAGCAGAGAGCCCTATGTGGGGCTCCATTTCAGGATGCTGAGATCACGACCTGAGCCGAAGGCAGAGGCTTAACCCACTGAGCCATCCAAGTGCCCCTGAATGTCCTTTTGAACTTAAGCATTGTTTTGATCTTACAACTGCTATGACTTTAATAACATGTGTTTGAAGTGACGTTTTCCTGATATGAAGTTATTCTTGATCACCAGATGGTGTGTTGAGACCCTTACCTCTGGGTGAAGAACAGCACCAAAACAAAAAGCTGTGTCTTGGAAACCACTAAGAAATCCTGTCTAAACTGGATTGAGGCCTCGAGAATTTGTATTTGCACTTTTAAAATTCAGCCTTGTTAACTCAGAAAATAAGGGTGGATTTTGTGAATAACTGAGAAAAATTGTAAGGAAGATAATTTATTACTACCATATGGATGGATGAGTTAATGAGAATATTTTTATTTTAGATTGGTGTATTTTGCAGAATATGGTGGTGTGTTCTTTTATTACGTTAAATGAGGTAGCAATGATTTAGTAAGACAAATTTAATCAGATGTAGAGGTTACTTTCTCCTTGTCTTGGGTTTTTATTAGCCAGTTTTTTGAAAGGGACTGGGTCACTGGAGGTCACATCTCAGCAGAGAATTATACATCTTTTAAAAAATTTAATTCCTTCAGATTATGAAGGTGATAGTAAACTGCTCCAGGGCAATAAATGATGACCTGGCCATTTTTAAGTCAGTGTGTGACTCACCAAAAGCTCACATTTATACCTAAAGCTTTTTAATATTCAGAATTTAATTAGGATTAAATCATAAAATATGATGGTGGCATACCAGATCCCCATTTAAAAGTATATTCCTAACATGTTATTAATTTTTTAAAAATCTTTTGATATGTAGAAATAACAATGATTGTTGCACTACGGTGTTAGATCACTGATTTGGGGTAGTGACAGAAAGAGACTATAATTCTGAAGCAGTATTGCTATTTGATATCACAAACAACACCAAATTTGTTTATGATGTTAACGGTGAAGAAATATTTTAGTCTAGAATATTGAAACAACTTTTTGTCAAATTCCATTCATAAATGCTGCCCATTTTTCCCTTCATGCGGTTAACAGAGTGTCTCATGGCTTTCAATGGGAGATCTTTTAAAAATATTCGTAAGGCTTAAGAATACTGAAAATCTCCAGTAAACACTATGATCAGTTCCTTTATATTCCAAATTGCTATTTGTGAGACCTCTCATTTTTACTTCCTGAGAAACTTTCAAAAAATTAGTCCAAAGCTGAAGATACGTGTTTTGCACTTTCCTAGAGTTAGGGAGGGAATGCAGAGCCTATGGCCCACAGTCCTGTGGGGGGGACTCCCCACGGAGCACCTGCCTTGGCTGTATAGAGATCATGAGATTTGCCTCTGCTGTTGTCCCCAACCTTTCCACAGCACCACATGGCCACACAAGACCTCCTTCCCATTTCTCAGAATTGTACACAGGACAATCCAAATGCTGCCTGATGTCCCTGTTTGGACAGCAGCCAGCTTAGGTCCACTGGAAGTTCTAAGTCCACATACCAGGCAGTTGAGAACTGCCATAAATATTGAGAGGGGAGGAAAAATATTCTTAGAGAAAGCTAAGACTCATTTGAAAACGAGTAGTTAAGTATTCTAAAATATTTATCAATATGAAAATACCGAGATTTGTTCACATCCTCCCAGTTGCTTCAATATATAATTTATACAAGCTTAAATTCACGTTAGGATTGTTGTTTTTTATTAATATGTCATCCACATCAAATGTTTTATAAACCAATCAGAAAATATTTCTTAAGACCCAAAAGCCTGGAATAATGTCAGGTTTATGATTTATGTGTTGGACATTGAAGGAATATCAGAAGGGGGAAACACAAAATGGGAAAGTATAAAATGGGGAAAACTAGGATTAGGAACTGGGAAAATTGATATTTCCATACACTATGAAACTTTACATGAAAATGCCATATTTCCTTCTTTACAACTGGTCAGTTTTCAACACTTATTGAGAAATTCCTGTGCAGTACCAGAGAAAAGCTTAATGAGGGCAGGAATGTACATACACACACACACACACATATACAGGCACACATTCATATTTACATACATATGTTATATATACATATGCATATACATATAAATTATATGTATATAAATTTTATATATATAAAAAATACATAAATTTTTTAAGCTGATGAATCCAGTGCCTATGATAGTTGCCTGGCACATAATAGGCATTCAATAAGTATTTGTTGACTGACTGAATGACTGCTGGACACTGGCTAGACCCTGGAGATGAGATGTGTAAGAAGAAGCTCACAGTCTAGTGGAAGACAGAAGCATGTAACCAGGTAATAGAGACTCAGTTTCAGAGTGGGGTCCCTAGACCAGCAACATTAGCATCACCTGGGGACTTGTTAGAGATGCAAATTAAGTCCACTAAGATCTGTTGAATCAGAAACTGGGCGTGGGGCCCAGCAATGTATGTTTTCACAGCTCTCCAGGTGCTTCTGATGACCTTAGAGGTTGAGACCCACCCTGTGAATGCAACTGTAGGAAGCTTCGAATATATGTAATTAAAACTACTAGAAATAATAATAACAGCCCTCTATTGCAAGGAAATCAGGATGTGTTTTTAGTTAAGGAAAGGTATGAGGTATAGAAATATATTTTAGCTAAGGGAAAAGAAAGTAAATTTGGCCCTAAAGTAAAGCTGATTATTTCAGAATGGTCATTACAGAATGGAAAAGAGAAAAATAAAGGACAAACTAAGGAAATAGAAGTTTGGGGAAAGAAAAAGAAGGAAGGAAGGAAGAGATAGCAGGAAGGAAGGGAGAAAGGGAGGGAGGAAAGAGGAAAGAAGAAAGGAAAAAAGGAAGAAAGAAAATTTATGAAAAAGAAAGAAAAATTTACCTTCTGTAGTCAACGTTGGCTAAAAATTGAATTGTTATAAGGATTTTTAAAAATAATAAACTTGCTTTTTTGTTTTAATAGCTTGCTAATGTAATTTTCTTTGATTTGCTAAAAGGACAAAATTTTCTTGAACTATTAGTCTGCTCTTGATAAGATATCATGAATCGTTTTCTTTACCTTTTAAACAGTCTGCCTGGAAAGCAAAGATGTTATGTTTTACTTAAGTAATTTCCTGTGCTTCATGTTGTTTTTATCAGATCTTTGATTACTTAACTGGGTGTTAGCATTAAGAGCTGAATTTTCCTTAAAACGATGTAACCTTTTGTATTTGCCTTTAAAATCTTTGTCACTTAGTTAAATAGGTAATTAAGTATTATTTCAAATTATCTGTGGTCCTATTTAGTCAAGTGTCCCAACTTTTTTATATTTTTTACAAGCCTTTCAAAATCAATTTCTAAATAAAATTTTTTGATGAGGAAATTAAATTGGAATTTTCCAGAGGATCCCTGGAATATCTCAAAAGATTTGTTTTCTTTCTTTATAAAAGAGAGATGCTAAGTGAATTGGTTTATGTGATATGCTAAATTACATGGGAAATGTTGTCAAATAAGAAATATCAAGCTTTCTTTATGTTGTGTTTGTACAGTTATCTGTTTTAAGTGTTCCAGATATTATATGACATTCCTAGAAATCAGATGTCCAGGATGATGTTATCACTGTAATTCTAGTTATTATCTTAAAATGTTGTATGTCATAGATATAATCAGATTTTCTTATCAATTGCATTGTAATGAAATCTAGTAGATCTTTATGGCCATTTTTAAGTCTTTTATCATTTACAGACAGTTACTATTTCACTCGGATGGTTTTATAAACGTTTTCCTGCAAAAGTGCTTCATCTTCAAGGAAATTCATGAATGGACTCTAACAAATACTGTAGGATACAGGTTTCTGATAACTTTTAGAGCATCCAGCTGACCTGGGTAAGAATTTCCAGAACTAAAAGAAAAACTGGATTCAAACAGAGTAAATATTAATTACATGGGACTGAAAGAACTTGGGACTGAATGAACTGAGGAAGATGATCATAATTGTTTATGACTTTTTTGTTTGGTCGTTGTTGTTTTTAGCATTTGGTTTTTCCAGATTTCAGAAAAACTTCTCTTTTCGCTTAAATTACCTATGATTTGTACCAATTTGTTTAATTATTCCTTTATAAGCAGAATTGAAACAATTACTTTTTCTCCCCACCTCATGCCTCCCTCATTTAAAAACTGTTAGTATTCTTATTTTTATGGAAATACAGTTATTTGCATAAGTTCATTAAGAATCTTTTTTTTTTTTTAAGATTTGTTTATTTGACAGAGAGAGATCACAAGTAGGCAGAGACGCAGGCAGAGAGAGAGAGGAGGAAGCAGGCTCCCCACTGAGCAGAGAGCCCGATGCAGGACTTGATCCCAGGACCCTGAGATCATGACCTGAGCCGAAGGCAGAGACTTATTAACCCACTGAGCCACCCAGGCGCCCCAGAATCTATTCTTTTAATGAGGATATGTGGAAACATTGTTTACGTTACTAAGGCTTTGACTGGAAAGTCATATATGAGAGATACACATAGACTCAGATATGACCAGACAACTTTAAGAAACTCAGATTGACTTTATAAAGCTGATAATCAATAAAGCCCCTTGGAGAAAAAGGTCTAATACGTTGCTTACAGCTAGCAGCTTATTAGGTGAGTGAAGAAGCACTTCCTGGCAGGCTCAGGAACCCCAGGATGATTTGGGGACCTTGAGAAAAGAGGAATTCACCCAGATTTATAGGTATTGCAGGTGAAGTCTAATGGCAAGTCCTGGACTTGGCTTCCTGGTCTTGAGAGGCTTTTAATAGTTCCATCTGAAAAAAAAAAAAAAGTTCCTTCTGAGATTCCTTTTGAAAAATTCCACCAAAGCAGATTTAGAAGAGTCTATCTCATCAATTGTTATTCTTGCTATACTTATGTAAATTGGCCACATGTATTTAAATTAGATTTAATTTGCAAATGAATTAGTCTTACTGTGATTATCTTTGATAGATATTCAGTGATACACTATGTAAATATCAGATTCTAGTGCTGTTAATTAGTTTGAGGTTTTGTTTCCCATTTGTAAGATGGAAAGATCCACTGGATCCTGAATTCTGGTCTCCTCTGATATTTGGCTATAGCTGTCCAAACTAACCTTTCCAGTTTCCTCCCACTTTTGACTTGGAATGGTGAAGAACAGAAACTGCCCTTTTCCCCAAAGCCTGGCAAACTGCAGGTGAACAACTTGATACAAACTTCAGAGAAATGGCCACAGTAACTCATGTTTAGACAGTCTCCATGCCTGCTGCTGTGTGTGCCACTCAGAAAGTTTACCTGAATACCTGGTGATGTTACCAGAGACATTCAAACTGCAGAAGATGCTTTGACCCTGACATCTAGAAATTTTCTTGACTGGCTGCCCCTGGGCTCAGAAGCTGGTTTATAATTTGTTCTAATCATTAACCCGTGTTTTTCTTTTGTTTCCATAGAAATGCCTTATTAAAAATTTCTCGCATATAGGCCTTATGTGGGGAGCCCAGTTACATCACCACCTCCTAAAACGAGAGACACAACTGTTTAACTGAACTGAACTATTTTCAAGACTTAGAGATTAATTCAATGAAATAGTAAAACAATCTACCAACTCAGCTTCTGGATTATGAAGCTCCTTGCAGTTTCAAAGGTGGGTCTGAAGAGGAGCAAAATATGCCACTCCAAATATGGATTACGTTGAATTAAAATTATTTAAGGAATATCTATTACAAGAAGGACACTCCTTTGTCCCCCTGAAAGCAGGAAATAAATTCCCTGTGTGAAGGGGACCCTCCCTGCACCTGGAGGGTAAAAGCACCCTCATCTCCCAAGAGAGGGGGTTCAGGACTGAGAAGGCTGTATGCACCACTTTGTCACTTCTTCAGTAATTTGCTACCCCAAGCCAGTTTGCTACCCAAACCCCTTTGCCAGTTCTTCACAAATCATTGTTTCTTTGTTTTTTGAAAGGTATAAAAGCTTCCTGCTTGGTCAGTTCTTTGAGTCTCATATTTCTATGCCCTCCTGTTTGTACAGAATTAAATTTGTTTTTCTCCTGTTCATTTGTCTTATGTCAATTTAATTCTTAGGCCAGCCAAAGAATCTAGAAGGGAAGAAGGGAAATTTTTTTTTTCCTTACACGTCCTTGCTACATTTGCTTTCAAGGGCACAACATGGGTTCCTGAAAGAACATTCATGCTTATTGCCAGACCAGCATCGTTTTAAAAGCCAAGCCTCTCAGGACCATTTCCCAGAAAGCTGTGATTATGCCCGCTTCTAAGAGAGACTTAGAGCCAGTCTGTTTCATTTACTTTATTACCCTTTGCCAAATTTCTTCATTCTCCATAGATGATACTTTTCCTATTGGGAATATGATACTTTTCCTATTGGGAAAAGGAAACTAGCTGCTCTAACCTGGGTGACCCAGTTCTGGCTAGCAGAGAAGGCTTATTGGGCCAGAGTCTATGTGCGTTTTCTAACTTCTCTGTGGTTGAGCAGACCGGTCTACCAGTGACACTATGGCCGTTGTGCTAACATAGTGGAGGAAGTGTCCTAACTTGGATTATGGATGGCTGCCTCCTCCTCTACCCTAAGAAGGGATTCTTAGTTACAGCTCAGGCCACCTTGATAACTTACTGATTCTGGAACTTAGGCCCCTTATCTCGGACCACCATGTAGATGTATGCTACCATTTATCCATCTCCTGAGCACCTACATGCTAAACACTGGGCTAGGCTCTCCACTTCCAATGGAAACAGTGTAATTTGCTTTGGACAATTTTTAAAATAGAAGATATTAAGTTTTCACTGCCAAAAATCATAAATTGAATTTTGGGAAGTTTAAGGAATTCGTTCAGCAGCAGACTGAATGCATAATCTTTATTTTCTAGAGCTAACCATGTACTTTACCTCTAAGCACAAGTTTAAAGCTGTGTGTTATTCAAAATCCTACCTGAACAATGTACCAGAAAACCCTTTACTGATATTTTAGAACGGTTGTACTAGCTTTGCTAGATTTTTGTCTTTCGTTTTTTGAACACCAGAAAATTTGCGTAGATGAGGGTTTCCCAAACCTTGATTCTGTTGGCATTTTGAGCCAGATAATTCTTTGCTATGAGGGCTTGTCCCCTGCACTGTAGAACATTTAGCTGCAGCCCTGGTCTCTCCCCACTAGATGTCAGTAGCAACTCCCCATCCAGAAGCCAACCAAGTGTTCCTTGGAGGGTAAAGTCACAGACACACACACACACACCCGCCCCTGCTGCAAGTCACTGACAGAAGCCATCAAGTAAGTGAAGTGTGGGTTTTACTACACATGCCTTGGAAGGACAGATGGAAGGACCATTTCATCTAGTATAACCTTGACACCCGAGGCCATTTTTACAGCCAGAATTTAAAGAATTTTAAATTCTTTACCAGAGTTTAAAGATGACAAATCCCACTGTATCATCTTCAAATCTTTTAAAGATTTAGCTGTAGGGTGAATAAATCAAAAGCAGTTTGCAATCTTCTCCAGTTTTAAGTTAGATGGAAAATTGTTATAACCTATAGCTTCTGCTTGGTTTCATTTGTTCGTTTTTCAGATTACTGATCCATATGAATCAGCCAGACCAGTTTTTTAAACACCCTCAACCTGCAATAACTTTCTCCACCTGTTTCTGAAAGGTAGTGGAATATCTACAGAGTTACACCTAGCTGGGCTAGTCATCAATCAATCAAAAGTTCACTTGTGGGTGGGATTTGGTCATAGCTTGGTGTCCCATAGAACCAACCCGACTTACTTCCCTCAGGAGCAGAGAATTGAGTCTATTATAACTGTCTCTAGCATAGAAAAGGCCATACCTACATGGCCTCAGTTGGCATACATGCTGTGGCTCCTTTTGCAAGGATAGAGTGCACTGCTCGGCATGATCGAATTTTCTCTTATTGGCTGACCAGTAGGCCTCTCTTTTCTTGTATCAACATTTGTCATGTATCTTAAAGTCATTAAAATTTTTTTTAATTCCTTTTTTTTTCCTTTTTTTTTTTAAGCAGGCTCCACACCTAGCATGGGGCCTGAACTTATGACCTTTACATCAAGAATTGCATGTTCCTCTACAAAGCTGGTTTCACATCTCCTCATTCAATTTTGTTCAGTTATTTACTAGCAGTTCCAATAAAAGAACATGCTTAAAATTAAAAAAAAAAAAAAAAAAAGAATTGCATGTTCCACCCACTGAGCCATCCAGGTGCCCCTAGAGTCATTGATATTTTTCGTGCAATTACTTTTGACCATTAAAAATCCAGTAGATCTATTTAATACTGTGCAGAACTTTTTATCATTTAGGCTGATTTTTTTGAATATCCTGTTCCCAAGTAAAATAAGCTCCATTAGTAAGTACCAGTTGAAAATGAGGCCCATTTAAAATGGAACATCCTACATTAACATAAGTAGAAGTTGGTCCATAAGTGTATTCACTGTGTTCATGAACTGCATTTAAATAGACTCAAATTTCAAAGGAACTCAGATCTCATCTGCGTAGCACACTCTCTCCAGATCTTGAAGTAGGAGAATCTAGGAAGTGAAATGATTTCTTAAACACTAGTTAAGAATGTCCCAAGGACCTAATCAGTGTCAGGATTTTTTCACCCCACTTTTTCAGTTTTGTTTCTAATGTAAGCACACATTTGACATGTTGGTTGATTTTACAGTAATAAATTCAAGGACTCCCATTATTGTCAATTTAGTAAAAAAAAAATTGCTAATTTTTAGTAAAATTATACCCACATATCTTAAATGATAAATAGCTCTATAAACCTTACTTGAAAACAATAGCCTTCCCCTATCCTATACATCACAAAGACAACAGCCTTAAGTATTTTAACTGATTCTTTTGCATTTATCTCTCTATGCCCCAATAATGTGCTTGTGTTGTCCCTTACTAGTTTTCAGTTCTAGGCATTGTCTTTTGAATTTCCATCATGGAAGAGCTTTCTTTCACCTCATTTCCCTCTCCACACACTTCCCTTTCTCCATCTTCCATACTGTTCCATTTTTGCTTTGGTTGAATTAGTATTCACTGTTATTATGACTATGTAAATGCTAATCACAGCTCCTCCTGTCGTGCACTAGGATTCCTTTTCCTTTCCTTATTGAATTTTCCTGAATTTAATAATTATCTTTTGGAGTGCCTAGGTGGCGCAGTCAGTTAAGCAACTGACTCTTGATTTTGGTTGAGATCATGATCTCAGGGTGGCGAGATGGAACCCTGCATTGGGCACCACACAGGGCATGGAATCTGCTTAAGATTCTCTCTCTTCCTCTCCCTCTGCCCCTCCCTGTCCCACTCACACGTGCTCTCTCTTTAAAAAAAAAAAATGCCTTTTTTGAGGGTGTGGTTTTCCATTTTACTACTAATCTGTAGCCAAACTTGTCTCGAAGTTGCGTATCTCGCAATACATTTAAGCACACTGGGTATCCTAAAAAAATTCTTACTGAAGAAATCCCTCTTAGAGCCTCTGTCCACCTCCAGTCTGGACCAGTTGCTCACCAGATGTGCTGCACAGGTGTCTTCTGGGACCCACCCTTTGCAACTAACCCTGGAGATCCCCTGTTCTAGGAACCCATGTCTTTCTCTATTTGGTGGGGCATAGTTTTCAGAAGATTCCAGAGAAAGGGGAATGTTTCCTGGGAAAGTATGACTATCGGGTAAGACTGCTGATGAGCAGTTTTGATACCAGGCATGGGTACCTGCCAGGGTCTGTCTTTATTCTACCTTCACGCTTAATTGATAATTTGGTTGGGTATAGAACTGTAGATAGGGGATAATTTTCCCTTAGAAACTGGAAGGCATTGTTTCATGATTCTTGTTACATGACTAGAGTGAGTTTCAAGGTCTGGGTTGGAACTCCATAAACTAGGATACAGCACCAGGTGTTCTGAACAGTGTAGAACAGAGAGCATAATGTCATGCTGAGTAGCAAGCACCCTTGGCCTCACCTTCACAGGCACAGCTTCCAAAATTCTGCTGTTTCCTCCTCCATTCTCTTTGTCCTGTAAGGTTATGTTTAAAATAAGACAAAAATCCTTTACTTTCATTTCAGTGGTTTTGGTGAAGAAAAATAGAGGTAAAGTCATATCTTCCCATCTCCATTTTTGTCTTTTCTGTAACGTTTTTGGCTTTAAGCATCAAATTCCTTTCCCACAGACATTTTGAATATTTTTCACTAATTTATTTCATACAAATAGCCACCCCATAACATCATTCTACATCTTTTCCTTGGGGATGAGCCCCAAAGACACTGTGTTAGAGCAGTGCTCTTCCGCCAAGGGCTAGTTTTAAGGCTTGACAGAGATGAGGAGTACCTGAGAAAGATTTTCTAAAAGCAACCTTTGCAGATAAAGAGTCAAATCTTGTTTGCTATCCCTGTAGCATCTGGATGTATTTTCACTTGTCACTTCTGATTTCTCCCTCTGGTTCTAGTGTTGAACTCTGATCTGGGCTGGAACTGGTCCTCCAGGTGGCTTCAGGCTCCAGTTTAATTCAGAGCGTGGCTGGCTCACACTGTACCTCCCCGCCACCTACCCTGGGTACTGAACTTCTCCTGAACACTGAGCATTTACTTTATGAATACTTTTGACAATAACTGACAATATGAAAAGGAAAATATTGGCAAGGGAGGGCTTCAGTATTTAAAAAAAAAAATGTTTCTGAGACATCCGAGTGAAGTTTCAGTATGCAACAAATTCGTGGAATTTCAGTGATTTGTAATGATTATACACAATGGAAAAGCAGTGAAATGTTGTTTCTTTTCACAATGGTACCATCAAGCTTGAGTTTCCTATGTGGTAGTAGAAAGAATTCGAAAGAGTAGTGAGTATACATATCTACCAATATGTAGCAGTTTTTAATTGAATTTAATTTAAAATTTTTTAAAGATTTATTTATTTATTTGACAGAGAGATCACAAGTAGGCAGAGAGGCAGGCCGAGAGAGAGGGAGAAGCGGGATCCCTGCTGAGCAGAGAGCCCGATGTGTGTCTCAGTCCCAGGACCCTGAGATCATGACCTGAGCTGTAGGCAGAGGCTTAACCCACTGAGCCACCCAGGTGCCCTCAGTTTTTTATTTTAATTTACCACATAGAGTTAGAGCTCTCATTTCTATAAGAATGACTATAACCGGGCGCCTGGATGGCTCAGTGGGTTAAGCCGCTGCCTTTGGCTCAGGTCATGAACTCAGGGTCCTGGGATCGAGTCCCGCATCGGGCTCTCTGCTCAGCAGGGAGCCTGCTTCCCTCTCTCTCTCTCTGCCTGCCTCTCCATCTACTTGTGATTTCTTTCTGTCAAATAAATAAATAAAATAAAATCTTAAAAAAAAAAATGACTATAACCCAGCAAGTTACTGTTCCTATAAGCCTCTCTTGCCTTCCTTTGTCTGCCAGATCTTCTCAGTTCCCCCCTTCCTTCCTTCCTTCACTCCTTCCTTCCAAAAGATTTTATTTATTCATTTGACAGAGAGAGTGGGGGAGCAGCAGAGGGAGAGGAAGAAGCAGACTCTTCAAGGAGCAGAAAGCCCAATGTGGGGCTTGATCCCAGGACCCTGGGATCACGACAAGAACTGATGGCGGATGCTTAGCTGACTGAGCCACAGGCCCCCCCCCCCAGATCTTTTCAGTTTGGTTAGCTTTATTTCTGTGCCAACACTTTTTTCTTTATAAACATGAATTCTATCTTTAGTGACACTAAGATACATGAGCATTGCTTCTCATGAATGTTATTCAGTGCTCTCATGAGCATTGCTTTCCTGAATGTTATTTCTAAGTCCGTATAGCTTTGGGGGAGGAGAAAGAAATAAGGGGAATGCATGTTGGTACAGAAGCTTTTTGGTGATATAGCACAAAGTAATTTGTTAGGGACACCACATGTCTTTTAGAAGGGTATGAGCCAGGACTTTTCTGGAATAACTCTCCCTGCCCTGCCTCCAGCCACTCTAGATGTTAAGGCAGTTGTGTTTCTGCAAGTTTCTACACTCAGAAATTGATACCCAGGCCAAGTTGAACCAGGAGAAGCTGTGATCCCTCCCAGTGCTGACACCCAAAAAAAAAAATGCTCAGCTTGGGGTGGTCGGGGGGGGCATGGGGAGAGCCTGGGTGGCTCATCAGTTGGGCAGCTGACTTTTGGTTTAGGTTTTTGAAAAATACTACATGCGTAACCAGGAAATATTTGGGGAAACATCTAGAAGGAAAGAAGAGCAATGACATTAAAAATGCAAATAACTATACTTCAGATACAAGTATTTCTGCTGACAAGAAATTCTGCCATTCCTGGTTCGTTTTGACACTGAAGCAGCCTTATTAAAGGATCCCGTTTCTCCTGAAGTGACACACTTGATTGTCATCTATGGAGAACTCAGATGCTTGTGGGGGTATTAGGTGGAAAAGAGTGTTATCTTTTACAAAAAGCAGAATTTTGCTGTAGGCCAGGCATCGAGGCGACACAGAGCTAGGCAGTTGCGCTCCCCACAGTGCTGGCTGCAGTCACTCATGCCCACCCACAACGGTGGGTCAGCCATGAGCAGGGCACACTAGGCCACCACGGGACAGGAGGCTGGAGCAGCTTCATTCAGATTTCTGGTGTCTTAGCTCAGAGGCTGACACACCCGGGGGCTTGCCAGGCATCTGTCCATGTGGTCTCGCCAGCAGGGTAGTCAGGCCCTGTTACTTGGTGGCTCAGGGCTCCAAACGGGACAAGGCCTGTGAGCACAAGCTCCACCAGCCACCCTTGTTCAGGCTTGCTAAGATCTCACTGGCCAATGCCAGTCCTACAGCCAGGCCCATAGTCCCCATGAGGAGGGTCAGCACAGGGCATGAGAACTAGGAGGTGGGGATCACTGGAGGTCCTGAAAGTAACGGTCTACCATAGCCACTGAGCAGATCACAGAAGCTGATGCCAGTTGAGACTTGAGCCACACGTCCTGGGCTCTAGGCAGAGTTCTGTCCCCAAGATCACTACTTGAAATGGAACTCAAACTTTTATAATGATAATAGAACGAAGTACCTTAAATCTGAAGCTTTTCTTTTTGTTGTTGTTAGGGGAGATACCTTTATTTTTTTTTTTTTTAAGATCTATTTGTTTGAGAGAGAGAGAGAGAGTGCATGGGGGGAGATGCAGAGGGAGAGGGAGAGAGAATCTCAAACAGACCCCTAAGAAGACAATAGTTCAATCTAAAACCCAAATTCTAGTTGGTAAATGTGGGAGAAGGTTCTGGATAACACTCCTGCTTTGTGGCACACATGTGTCTTTTTGAAAATCTGTTTAAAATTTTATCTTAAACCCTGGGGGGGGCACCTGGGTAGCTCAGTGGGTTAAAGCCTCTGCCTTTGGCTCAGGTCATGATCCCAGGGTCCTGGGATCGAGCCCCTCATCGGGCTCTCTGCTCAGCAGGAAACCTGCTTCCCTTCCTCTCTCTCTGCCTGCCTCTCTGTCTACTTGTGATCTCTTTCTGTCAAATAAATAAATAAATAAATCTTTAAAAAAAAAATGCTGGGGAAAGCCACCATTCATACTGCTGTAATGATGTCCAAAGGATGCCCTAATTGATGAGTATAATTTAAGATGAATACAGGGCTGGGAAGCTCTACCCTTCTTGGCCAAGTTTGCTACCAAAGTGACAGACAGACCTCAATTCTTCCTGCCTACTTGATCCCTGGGAATCGGCCAGAATCCGATGCCTTTCGGAACTCTGCAGACTCTTCGTTCCGGGAACTCCTTTTATGAAGTCCTTCTGAGTGACCGGGTTGTGGCCTGACACCTGCAGGGAGGGTAAGACCCTCCTCCAGACATCCTCTGGCCAACAGCCCCCTGCCTTTCTGTGAACAGACTCTGAATAAGCTGAGGCGAGAGGAGGGCGACAGAGAATGCAGGGTCAGACCTTCACCTTCCTTTAAAAAATGCCTCCGTAAGAGAAACACCATCAACAGCAGAAGCCAATATTTACTGAATCTACTGCTTTGACCCAAGCCCCCAAATTGAGAAAATGTGAATGCTGGAAGAAAGAAGAAGAAGGGGGAGGCAGAGAAGAAGAAAGTTCCAGTGCAAACTGCCTGGACTTTTTTTTTTTTTTTTTTAAATAGACATCTCCAAAGAAACTTTTATGTTCTAAGTGGCAAGCAAAATCTGTTAAAAATGGGACATGCATTTCTTGGGACCCCTAAGATTAGCACTTAGAAAGAAGTCATCTCGTCCAATGTTTACCAGCAGGGACACCGACAGCATGTTGAGTACAGTCACTTCTCATCATTCAGGACTGTCGTGAGCATCGTCTGAGATTTCATGCCCTTGGCCCTTACCTACCAAATGCCACTTGAATCATCCAGAAATGTGACAACAAACATCCCCCATGGAGGGGGTATGTAGTAGGGGGCAGCCCTGAGAACTGCCGATCAGTTCAATGACCCACGAACAGCTGCATGTCCCCTTAACTGTTCTCTAAAGATAACAAGGTCAGCAGAGCTCTGTCCACCACCCCCAATGGGTGAAGAGATCAGCACCCCCTAAAGCCACATTTGAACTCTACTCATTACTAAAATGTTATTTTTTTTTATGACCTAACTCCCCCACACCCGTTTCCATCATTAGCCCTTGGTCTGTAACACAGACCTCTTTGTATCTCCTCTCCTTCCACATGAATGCCCTTCAGTCTTTGAAAGTAGCCATTGTGCTCCTGCTGTCTCATGACCGCCTCCCACCTCTCCTGGAAGCTTACTGTGTCATCGTACGTGGGTCTGCCCTTCACAGTAAGGCACTTTTTCTAGTACCTCATTTAATTTTCACACCAAGATGGAGGGGTGATCACTTCCTCTTAACAGGTAATGACGTGGCGTCTCAGACCCAGTGACTGACCCAAGGCTGCTCTGCTGGTCATTGGTAAAGCAAGAACATGAATGCAGTTCTTCTGAAAATTTAATGCCGGTCACACCTTTCCCAGCATTCACTGAATTTTGTCCAGTCTTTCTATTTTGGATCCCTTCTTTCTTTCCATCTCTGCTTGCCTCCCATAGTAGAAGGCATCATGGCCCCAATTTTTTACCCTTTTCTCGTATTCATATCCTTTACCATATGGCTTTGCATTTCCTCCCAGCAACAGGTGGAGTATATTTCTCAGCTCTTCAGCTCTTGATTTTAGGTCCAACAGAATGATGTGAAAATGCCATTATGCCAGTGCTGATACTAGGGCTTCAAGAAGCCTTGTGTTCCCACTTGCTCTTTTGCATTTCTGCCCTCATCAGACACAAGGAGCGGAGCCACCTCAGCCAGTCCTACCTAGATGAGGTGACTCCAGCCAACCCAAGGACCTGCAAGAAAAAAAAAAAAAATGGTTTTATTTAACTTACTGAGTTTGGAAGGATTTGTCATGCGTCAGTGGCTAGCTGATACATTTCTCCAACCTTCAGAAAACAAAGACTCCCCTTTCCCATTGTTTTTCTTTCCCTCATTACATGGAAGCCTGTACTAGTTTTCTCAACGTCTTTATCCTTTGTTTATTCCACAAATCCCTGCTGCCTTTCTGCCCCACTGTCCCAGTGGGAAGGGCCCCCAACTCCTAATGGCCAAACACTACTTGGTCCCTGTAGCATTTAGAGATTTGAATCACCATCCTGCCTTTCTGAAACTTCTTCCTTGGCTTTCAAGATGTGTCCTGCGTTTCTCTTCTGCCTCCTCTCCTCCCAGGAGTCTCCTCTCTGCCCTCTTTGCCTCTGGCTTTGCTTTCCTCCACCTGGGGGATCCCAGCCTCTCACAAGACTTCAAGGACCACAGAAGTCTTGGCAGCTGTTTGCAACTCCACAGCTCTTCGAGGTTCCAGCTGTGTGTGTGTGTGTGTGTGTGTGTGTGTGTGTGTCTGCTTGACAGTCTCCCAGGACACCCACGCTGTTTTTCACAGGGAATGAACCTGTGCAATGGATTGCACGCCTCGTGGAAGAGGGACAGGGGTGGGGGAGAGTTCTGTGCCCAGGACTCCAGACTGGAAGGAACTGCAAGAACCCAGGCAAGAGGTGATGTAGCCAGACTCAGGGTGTCAGGGTCACCAGAAACCCTTGATGAGCACCTGTGCTTCCTCCTGCAGAGTCAGAGTATTGTTTTTGGACCCAGTGTAGAACTTCATATTAATCCTTCTTAAATCTAATCATAGTTAAATTTAGCCCATTACTGCAACCCCTCACACTCCTCCTCAATGTCATTATACCTGCTTAATTAGGTATCCCTCCCAGACCTGTGTTGATCCAGTCTTCTGGTCAATGTATTACTTCTCTCCTACCCAAGGCACAGATCACACTGAAAAGAAAGGGCCTAGCAGGAAGATCACAGTAAGGCCTGTTGTTTGTGTTAGCCACCAGAGGGCTGCCTGTCCCAGAAACTGATGCAGATGCAGCTTGTAAGGGAAACTAGAATTTGAGCATTATTGGATACGTGGGGATTTGGAATTGGGGGGTGTGGGAGCATGGAGGGGACATGGAAGGAGGGTATGGATCCCTGGAACTGCATACATTGTAGTGTCAGCCAGCAAGGAGGAGGAGGCTGGCAGCACAGAATGAAACCAGGAAGGGCGTTTGGAACAATTCTGAGGTGCAACAGGGAGCCATAGAGGGGTGTAAGCAGAAGAATGACATAATCATATTTGTGCCCTCAATCACTCCAGCATGAGTGTGGAGAACCCATCACTGTGGCGTGGGTGACGTTTGTGGGGAATGAGAGGAGGGGACAGAAGAATGTGACTGAACTGAGCAGAAATAGGGCGGGACTTGCAGGGAGTTAGCAGGATCGGCCCAGTCATGGTGCCCCTGAGAGACACGAGTGAAACTGTCATTCATAAAGAATGAATCAGTTGTTTCTTCAAAAATATCGATAAACAAATAAATTTTAAAAAATCTATAAACAAACAATATATATATATATATATATATATATATATACACACACACACACACACACACATATGCAATCTATCTCGATTAAGCATTACTATGTTCCAGGCACTGGGCTAGACCCTGGGGATGTTTCTGTGAAGAAAACAGACATGGCCTGGCCCCAGAAGGTCTGCCACCGGGTATGAGAGGCAGCGTGAGATGTGGCCCGCGGGCTCCTAGCGCGCTGGGGGAAGCCCAGAGCAGATACTGAAGCCGGGGATGAAGAACCAGGTCAAGACGCGGCCATGCAGGGAAGGCTGGTAAGATAGTGGCAGGCGGAAGGAACAAACAGCCTGGAAGGGGAAAGCCCAGGGGGGAACAGAAAAGCAGCCGGGTTTCGCTGGGATCTCCTGGGAGCCAGAGGAGGTACTCGGTGAGCTGAGGACAGGGCCGGGGGCCAGGGTTTTCTTGCGAGTGTTCAGGGCGGGGTAGGGCCGGGGCTGCTCTGAATTATGAAAAGTTCTGTGTGGACGTGCGCGGAGGGGCCTGGAGGGCGCGCGGAAGCGTTCGGCGCTGCAGCTGCGGTCAGGGCCGGGCCGCAGAGCAGCACGCGGGTTGGCGCAGGACTGGGGGGTAGATCACGCCAGAACGGCTGCGGGTGAGGGCGCCCGGGAAGACCCCTGAGGACCCGCGCGCCCCTGGCGGGAACAGCGGGGGCGGCAAGGGCGCCCAGCACGTGCCCAGCTCTGCTTCGGGCTCGTTGCCTTTGCCAGCGAGCAGGAAGCCAGCTTGGAGGTGAGAAAAGGGGCGTGGGGCCAGAGGGGCTGGTGGCTGGCCTGCACGCGGTTGTGCAGGTAGCGGAGCGCCCGGGGGCGGTTCAGGAGAGGAGCGGACCGAGAGGAGGACTGGGCAGGACGGGGTCCTATGCGCAGCCAAGAAAGCTGAGCTGGAGGAGCTGAGAGGGTCAATGGGGAAGAAAACCAGGAGAAGGAGGGGCCGGAGCAGGAGAGGACAGGGCTTTGAGAAGAGGCCGCCTGTCGCCTGCAGCCCGGACAGTGAGTTAGAGGGGGACGGACAGCCGCCCCTTCGACCCGGCGACAGTGAGGTCTCGGTTGGCCCTGGGAGGAGTGTTTTCAGAGACACTGGGGGAAACCAGGGGCGGCGGGGACTGGTACGTGCCAGGTGAGGAGGTGGGCCCAGAGAGGTGCCTGTGGGAGTCGGAGTGCGCGGGCTGAGGGACATGCGAAGGTGTTTTTGTCTCGGGTGATGGTGCTGGTATGGAGAGAGCAGAGGCCAGGGGCCGTCCAGGGACGGCGAGGGGCTGTGGACACTGTGTGATTGAGGGCGACAGCGACTTAAGCCAGTGGGATCAGGGCTCGCTCAAGGCAGTTCATGGGCAGTTGTTTCTCTCTGGTGGCCATTAGGAACTTAGGCCTCCTGGATTTATCTGATGGAGGCGGAAGAAAGGGAAGCATGAAAGGTCACTTCCATGTTTGTAACCCGAAGACAGAGGATACCAGCGCCACCAACAGAAGTTGGGGATCTGTTTTTGGTGTCTCCATCTGGTTTAAGTTTAGAGGACTTTGGGGTTTATGGCTAGGTCTAAAAAAGTGAAGTCCAAGAGGCAGTTGAACATGGAGAGGGAAGTGGAATGTTATGGCTAGAAACACACACTTTCTGCCGAAACTACCTGAAAACTTGGTGTTGGGAAGAAGAGCCAAGACCCAAGCAGAGAGGTAGACGTTCTCCTAAGGAGACAGTGGGATAAGTGAGAGATCTGGAAACAAAGCAGTTCTTCAGTGCTGGTGGCAATGGCATTGGCAATAGTAAACTCAGAAAACTCAGAAAGTGTGTGACCATTTGACTTCAGGTATTTCTTACAATTACAAAGAAATAGTCATGGATGGGTGCAAAATTAGTTACAGTGATAGTCATTGTGGTATGATTTATAAAAATGATATTCTGGAACCAAGTGGAGATTGGTCTGGTAAATTATGCAGTGGAATACTACACAGCCACTAAAAATGCAGAACATTATTAAGTAGTGTATGCATTCATGAGCTGTTAAGTAATAAAAACAGTTTATAAAACTGTATCTATCATGATTCTGTTTTTAAACTTAATAGCTTTGTTGAGATATAATTCACATACCATGCAATTCACTCTTTAAAATGTACAGTTTGGTGATTTTTAGGTATATTAAAGGTATCTGCAACCATCACTAGAGTCAATTTTAGAACATTTTCATCACCTCAAAAAGAAACACTGTGTCTCTACTATTGACCTGGTATCTCCCTATAACCCTCCCCCTGCCCTCCTCAGCTTATGTAACCATTAACCTTTGTCTCTAGATTTAATGAATAGAATCATATAGTGTGATCTTTTACAGCTGACTTCTTTGGGTTTGCATAATGCTTTCAAGGTTCGTCCATGTTGTAGCAGGTACCACTCCTTCATTTGTATTTGTGGTTGAATAATGGTTTACTGTGTAGCATACCACACTTTGTATATTCATTTATCAGCTGATGGACTTTTAGCTTGTTTAGAACTTTTGACTCTTATAGACATTTGTGTACAAGTTTCTGCATACACATACATTTTCATTTCTCTTGAGTATATACTTAAGAGTGAAATTGTTGGGTCATATGAAAGCTATGCTTAATCACTTGAGAAACTGTCAGTTTCTTTCCCACAACAGTGACACCATTTTCCATTTCCTCCAGCAGTGTGAGAGGGTTCTGATTTCTCCACATCCTGGCCAACACCTGTTATTATTGGACTTTTTACTTCTAGCCATTCCTGGAAGTGGTATCTCATTATGGTTTTGATTTACGTTTCCCTGATAACGAAAGATGTTGACAATCTTTGTAGGTGCTTACTAGCCTGTTGTCTCTCTTCTTTGGAGAAATATTTATTCAAGTCCTTTGCCCGTGTTTTTTTATTTGTCTCTTTATTAAGTTGCTTATCATGATTCCATTTTTGTAAACAAAAGTTATGCATCCAAAAAGGCTGAAATGATAGCATGGTTGACAACTGTTGCCTCTGAATAGTGAATTACATGTTGATTTAATTTTTTACTTTTTGCTTCTTTGTATCTCCTAAGTGTTTTGTAATGAACATAGGGGTAATAAGATAAACTTTATGAAGAATAGGAAAAGGGCCAATGAAAGCTACAGGTGCGCTCAGTGGGGCCAGAGAGCTGGGCTTTTGCAATGGCGGGTAGTGGGGACTGGAAACCTTATGACAGCAGGAATCATTTTGCCAGACACTCTTCTGGACTTTTCTGCAGTCTTGAAACATCCCATAGAGGGAAAGGGTTGGCAACAGAGACAGAGCAGGCGCAATTCTATGTGAGGAAAGATGAGTGGGGTCAGCATGTAGAGAGCCCTAATCATTCAAATGAGTGGGAAACAAGTGTTCATCCCAGTTAAGAAAGATGACTTCAGTCTTCTGTCAGTATCCTCTTCTTGGGGACCCATTCTGTCCCCACTAGAGACAGTGTCAGTGGGACATTTAATGACAGTGCCCTTCCTCCATTCCCCAACACCTTCTCCTGCTCCCCAGCCCGGGAGGGTGGGCATGTGACCAAGCATATCTAGAAATAGAAATAGAAATAAAAAATTTCCAGGGATGAGCATGAGACACAAATAGAGACCGTTAGAGTGCTGTTAGGAGATGTGACAAATGGGCACTGGGGATAGAGGAGTGTTTCTCTCTTCCTTCTAAATCATGTGCCCAGAAGCATGTTGGTTTGGGAACACCAGTGGCTACTTTCTCACCATGTGGACACATCCTGTCCGAGAATCATACACAAGAGAGAAGGGGAAAGAGTGTAATTTGAGTAATCATGCCTGAAACCGGTATACAATTTGTGGAGTTCCCAGTTATGTGAAGTTTTTTTACATATGTATGTATGTATATACGTATGTGTGTATGTATATGTGTGTATGTATGTATGTGTATGTGTGTGCATGTATTTATTTATTCATTTATTTTTGCTTAAGCTTATTAGAAGTGTGTTTCTTACCTGCAGGTCCTAACTAACCCAGGTCCCTTCCAGTCCTATGATTTGGTCACTCTGAGCCAAGAGAAGAGATTGCTCAAAGATGGGTTAGGGTACTGTAAAAGATTGGAGGAGAAAAGATCATGGCTAGAAAGTAATACGGTCAAATGATAGATTTTTTTTTCAGTTAGGGCGACCTCTCCAGGTTGGATGGCAGAGCAGGAAAAAAGATGGTGGAGAAAGAGCAACAAAGATGGTGGACTGTGATAAGCTGGAGAACACTGTCTGAGGAAGAGATGAAGGAAAGACCTTCAGAGTAAATACCTTTGGGTTAATCCAGGAAATGTCAGGATGTCCCCTCTCCCAGCCCGAGGAAAATAAAGCACATGAGCCTGTAGAGCGGGAAGGGGAACAGAGGCTGTGAACTCGGGGTTAATGGGCTGGGGTTTCCCTGGTGGTCTACTGCTTTTGGACCCTCACAAGCAGCCCCCAGGCAGGGTCAGACCAAAAACTTGTTACTGGCCCCGAGTTTAGGCAGTGTTCACAGTCTCCCTGTCTCTGACCCCCTTTCCCGGAGTGCGGAGGGAGAGAAGGGCTGACAGTGGGAAGGGTTTTGTCGGGCTGGGCAGGCACTCCGAGCATGGTGCAGTCTCGAAGTCCACAGCCCCAGCCTCGGGGCCATCCTGGAAGAGCTTTCCACAGTGAATTGATTCCCACAGACTCCTCCCTGGTGGCCGGGGGACGGGGGAGGAGCTGCAGGGACACCTGGAGATCAACTCCAATGAGGCTGCCGGCCAGCTCTTCACTGTGTCCCCACAGGCAGCTCAGGGCAGACTCTAGCTCCCCACCACAAGGCCAGGGCCAGATACTGAGCCTTTCCTGACAGTGACAGTGTGACAGTGTGACCGTGCGACAAGCACCCTCCTTTCCTGGCCCCCACCTCTAGCTGCCCGGGATGCAGACAGGCACAGCAAACTGACAACTGAAAACAGCCACTCTGCTTGGAAATGCCCCGGTCAAGGTTAAGGGCGGCCTGGTGCTGCCAGACGCTGCCCAGCAGCTGCGGGCACACCCTCCTCCTTCCTCCCACACGCTGGGCAGCACAGAGTCTCATTCATGCTGCTGGGCCAGGTCGCAGCCACGTGAATGTCATGCTCAGTGCCCAGAAAAAGGCAGAGGCTGCCCCCCCCCCCAGCCAGCAGGAGCAGCAGTCTGCGGTTGGGCCTTGCCTTTGTTCCTGAAGCTGGTGTCCTGGCGGGGGGCCTCTCTAGGTGGGAGCTGGGGAAACAGGCCTGGCTGGGAGGTCAACCACTTGTTGTCCCAGTGGTACTTTTTGGAAGGTATGTCAGCCTGGTCTTTAAGGCAAGGGAAATACCAAGCCTCTTACTAACCAGCTCTGGCCAACATAGCTTACTGCATGAGACAGACTCGGAAGGATGCGGCCGTGGGTGGGGGGGAGCTGGCGGACAGCTAGGAAGAACGGGAGGCGTCAGGGAGGAAGGACCTAGGGGCGGGGGTGCAGCAGCAGCAGCCCTCACCCCTCACTGAAGAAAGGGGGGAAGGCTGCAGGGGAAGAGCATGGGGGGTTCCTCCTGAGCCTCTGCTAGGAGGGAGGAGAAAGCCCTCAATCAGGAGACAGCTACAGAGAACGGAAGAGTACACATGGAAACTGGGTGAAGGACTGGGTGCATTCTGAGGCCCAAACTACAGACAGAGTGGATGCTTCCTCATCACACGGACTTTGGGGACCCCCTAGATCAGAGTGACTGGCCCACATGGAAGCAGGAGAGCGAGGTTCTCGTCTCACACAGTTGAAGAGTAACTCTCACAGACAAAGGGGGAGTAAGTAGCATGATCCATTCAAGTTTTACTGAGCAAGGATAAAAAGCTCTCAGGAGAGGGGTCCTGATTGGGTTGCCAGGGTGGGGACTCTGCTGACAAGTCTTCTATTTAGAACTGACCGGGGACCTTGTGTCCTTAACATTCTTGTGACGTCTGCGTCTGAGTAAGGACTGGTGATAACAGCTTTAATGGCTTACCTCTTCTTTGGGCTCTGGTTATTCTTTGTTGGTAACAGGTGACGGTCATAAAACAAGACACCCCCCCCCTTCTGATGCCTGGAGCAGGGTGTTCTGGTTTGTTCCCTTATCTCTGGTTCCCTTACACCTCTGCATTTTGGGGATTTCTGGGAGCCTGATCATGTAGCCCCTAACTATCCTCTCCCTACCTAGCCCCTCCTGTCCTGTACTCAATACCTTTCTTGAGCTCCAGACTCATGTGTCCACCTGCTGCACAGACATGTCCACACCAGACTGTCCAGAGCTGCCCTCACCATCTCTCGGCTCTGCCCCTCGGTTGGGCATGTTGTTGGGCATGTCACCACAGCCACACGTCTGTGAGGCACCCTCTTCCTCACCCTTATCTTCTAGAAATGGTGCAGCACTAGGTATGGTCAATATTGAATCGCAGCTCCTGCCTCTGGGTTCTGGGTTTGAATCCTGCTCAGCCATGTGCTCACTGTATGATCTTGGGCAAGTGACCCTCTCCATGCCTCTGTTTCTGCGTCTGCAAAATCAGGATAATGAGCAATGCCTCCTACGGGGGTTCTGAGGACTGCGTTTAGTATTCATGAAGCACCTAGAGTAGGGCCGACCCAAAGCAGGTGCTAACTCAGCTGCCTTGATGATGGTATTAAGCCCTTAGGATGCTTTCAAGACTCCCCTCCCAGCCTACCCCGCGTGTCCACACACCTGACACATAGGACATGTGCCTCGTCATTCTCTGACCATGCCACGTTCCGACCACACCAGGTTCCGACCATGCCAGGCTCCGTACCCCTGTGGCCCCTTCTGCCTGGAGAGCCTACAGGCCCTGGGGATGGTGGAGGGAGCGGGCAGGGGGCACCTCCTGCGCTGGCCCCTCGCATAACGTTTGTGAGTGCCTCCCTTCCAGAGCCGCCCTCTGAGGCAGGTCTCTTTGCCTCACTTTTTGGGCAGGAAGCTGAAGCTCAGTGATTCTCAGAATCAAAGAGCTAGTAGTGGAGGGGGCCTTAAGTCCAGGTGAGGCAACCCCCAACCCTGTGTCGTTCCACTGTGTGCAAAACTCTCCATCATTTGAGAGAGAAAGGAAAGTAAGTAGATGTGGAAACAGTTCCCTTAGTGGTGGGTTTGCAATGTGTTGATTCAGCAAAGCTGAAACATGTTTCCAGGACTAATGAATTTGCACTGGTTTCAAGGGCACGTTGTCAGAGTTGCCAGGGGAAGAGAAGTGGCCACCATGTTTACACCGGGAAGGTCAGCACAGGGGATGTTGTAGCTCACCTTGCATTGGGGTGTGGGGGACATCCCCCTGCACCTCCTTCTTCAGCTTCTGTGTGTCTGGGTTCAGCCTGGATAGCTCCACCGTGAATTGTGCCGTCCTGTCCTGAGGTCAGCCGCATTCAGGATGATGGAAGATTACAGAGCTTCCTCATGACCTTCAGGTTTGTCTGCCTGCCCTTCCTTTGCTGACTCAGGGACAGTGTGCAAGGACGTTTCCCTGTGGTAATCTGGGTGTGTCACTCTGTGATTGTTCCTTGATCAACCCCTGAAGGTATGGAGAATTAGTTCAGTGGATGCTAGGTTAAAGGAGTAAATACATGATTGGATAAAGAAATATTTCAGTTGGGCTTTATTTATTTTTTTTTAAGATTTTACTTGTCAGAGAGAGAAAAAGAGAGAGCACAAGCAGGGGGAGCAGCAGGATCCCCACTAACCAGGGCATCTAATGTGGGACTCAATCCCAGGACCCTGAGATCATGACTTAAGGCAGATGCTTAACAACTGAGCCACCCAGGTGTCCTTGCTTTGGGCTTTACATTTAAGAACTAAACTTGAGGGGACTCGTGGTTTCCAACCTTCCCTAAAGGACAAATTAATGTGTATTACAACATGTTCCCCTAATGATCCCCCATGATCACAGTTTTTTAAAGTAACATAGATGGATCACAGTATAGTGATTAATCTATGATCAGTATTGAATTAAGTGATGGTAATGGGGTTGTGAATTTTATGTGGCCTTGTGACTTGATGGTACGGTGTCAGTCGTCACACACCCTCCTCCTGACAGGCATCAGATGTGTGTCCATCAGACTGTTGCCTCATGGCGGTTCTGCGGCACTGGGCCATGGGATGAATGTGAGATGGAAGAATGGCTGGCTGGGCAGCAGCCACTCCTATCAGGAAATCTAAGCCAATCTTATGTCCAGCTGAAAAAGCAAGCCAAGAAAACAAATGCAGGTGCAGTATTACAGTCTGAAGTGAATACTGGCGTAGAATCAAGGGATTGCTCAAAATGGCGGAGAAATTCAAGATTGAGTTCCTTATCCTATAGGTCTAATTTGATCTTCCAAACATGAGACAACCAAGAGGAACAAATCTGACCTCCTTCAATGAATCTAGCTTTTGACGTCTTTTCACTGAGTTACCCTTGAGCCCTGGAATTCAGGATTCTTGCTTTTCCTTGGAGGCCATGATGAGGGAAGGTTCTGCCCCTCCTGGGGTGGAGAGCTGAAGAGCAGGTCTGCCGGGAGAGAGGCTGCCTGGGTATGCATCCTAGTTTCCAAAGATACGGCTTTGGGGTCAGACCTCTCCCTAAATCCTGGCTCTGCAGCTGGCTGTCTGATATGGAGCAAGGTCCTCACCCTTTCTATAATTCAGTGTCCTCCTCCGTGAAGTGGATATGGAGGCCTAGTGCCAGCCAGGCTTATCATGCTGTTTTTCTTTTGCTTCACTATAGTAGTGACATGCAAGCACTTTCCGTATTTTAAAAACAACACTGTATCCTTGCTCACATCCCTCTTCACTTTTTTTTCAATCTTCTTAGGAAGACCACAGTCTAGCTTTATAGGTTTTGGACCTTTGTCCAACTGCACGGCCCACTGCTGTATCCAAAACCTCCTGAAAGAACATAAACAGAAAGTTGGTGATTTCATGCCACACATAACATACATAGTGTTTTGGAGAAAACAAACAAAAAAAATAGAATATATAAAATCTTAATTTCCTCTAATACAAGTAGACTAGAAGGATCTGTGAATCTACTTTGAAACCTTTCTCTTTTCATATTCAAAAATTGTAGCAGCTTTCCAGTTTCATTTTCTTTTACATTATTATGACCTCTTCTGGGTCTGGTGTACTTTCCAGACGGCACTATGGCTCCATGCAGCTTTGTGTCACTCAAACCAGTCTGGCTGGTCACAGAGGCTTTCAAAAGGCTCTGCCAGTCTTCCTCAGTGTATATGCTGCCCCAGAACTGCCAGGATGAGAACCTGTGGAGGCCGACAGTTGAGAAAGTTTGCACAAGGGCCGTGTGCCCCCTGACCTTTTCTCCAGGAGTAATCCTAACATCTGGGCAGATGCCTGGCTTTAGCCCAGAGTCTTGTCCAAGAAAATCATGATCTCAATCCCTGATGGCTCACTCTGGGACTGACCCCCAGGAGCCTCCTGGGCCGCAGTGAAGGGCACAGAACACTTCCTGACACCCTGGACCTCCCCTCCTTCCCAGGCTGAACAGGGAGGAAGAGCAGACTTTGGCCTCAGGCCACCATCAGTTTGTATCCAGGTGTAGTCCGTGCAGTCTGGGAGAGTTAAACTGCTCAGAGCCTCAAATATAAAATGGGAGTGCCTCTGGCTGTGATGTATTTGGTGGCAGGCAGGTACAGCTCCGGCGGTGACAGCCTCACTTGGATAACAGGACAGCAACAGGGTCATGGAGTTAACCAAGTGCCAAGGAAAATGGTGTGGGGTCTCCGGGCAGCCCGAGCACCCCCCCAGAGGCCAGCCTGCCCTCTCCCTATGGTCCCTGTCTGGAGTGGGGGCAGGAGCTCAGACCAGCCACATGCAGAGGAACGGAACTGACCACGCAGTGTGTGGCACCTTTTTATTTAGTCAGTTTTTATTTAAATGTGTGTTTTGAAATAGCTTATTAAATAGGACGTTCTCAATTTTGATTCTCACAATATTTACAGTGAATTTTGTGCAAACATATTTTGACTGTGAGCGTCTTGCTCCCCCCCTTTCCCATTAATAATTTACAAATTTGTATCACACAAAACCCCAGCTACTTCATTAATGCCTCTTAGGCTCCAGTTTCCTGTCTGATGGGTACTGAACTAGAATAAGGACTTGCAAGCAAAGAACTAATTCAAGCCCAGAGGAAATAAAACGTTTTATTTATCAAAGGCCTTGCTTTCCAAATAGAAACATGTGTCCTAAGATGTTGTGGAACAGAGTTAGCAACCAAATGAACTTCCAATGGTTATTGAGCCTTCTCTCTCTATTTAATATTTACGGTCTTCTCTTTCAATCAAATAAGTAAAACCAGAAAAGTCAGATTCTAAGCGACTCTGGACTGTCAGGAAACATTATAAAAATAATCTGACTTCAGTGAGGAAAGAATGAAGGTCATCAGTTGGCTGTGGGCTGACCCTCCACGTTGACGCTGGCCAGAACGTGTCCCTCGGGGCCCTCTCTATATGCCTCAGGAGTCCACGCTGGGCCCCTGCCGAGAGGGGTGAAGGCCTGCCAGCTAATTCTTCAGATAGAAAATCTACAGAGGGCACTGATCCTGGAGAATGACCCCCGGAGAAGCACACTTCCCCTCTTGTGGAGAAACACCTGGTTGAAGAACACAGCACACGATATTATATAAAGCAAGCGTCCTTACAGAAGGCCACAACTCACAACTTGGAAACAGAATTCTGAAAAAATACACATTAATCATTAATACCCCTAATGTCTTGTAAATATAGCTTTAAAATTTCTTTTTATACACTTGATGTCTGAAACAAACCATAGCCTTTTTTGTTGTTTTTGGTCCATGCCTTTTTTAAAGAACACAAATTAAGTCCTTACTCATACCAGTATGCAAGAGAATATTTGAGACCATATATTTGTAGGTTTTCTACCTTTTTGATGAAAGCTTTGATGGGAAACTAGAGTGCCAGCTAATTAGAAAATAAACTGAAAAGATAAATTTTAGTCCTCTGAGAAGTTCTTCACACATTTATTCATTTGCCCTCCCAACGGCAATGTTCCCTTGTCTATAAAAGCGGGCTAACCCTCTGGACCCACGGTTTTGTACACGTGAGGCATCCCAATGCAATGATTCCTACTCTAAAGCATACTTTCACCATGAAAGAATTTTCCTATAATGACAGGAATGAAATATTCCAAATATTCCCCAATACTCCAGGAGTCAGAGCGAAACAACAGTGTTTATTTCTGCTAGAGCTGTGGTCCTTCACCATCCGTTCCAAGTTCTCAAGTGAGCAGGTCATACCCACGGGTCCCCTGTGTCCCCATGACCCCTGCTGAGCTGACCGGTCCTACTTTGGCCAAGCCAGTTCCTGGCTACCCGGGCTGTGGGTGCAGGGGGTACGCCAGGAGTGGGGTGCTGAGGAGAACTGCTTGGAGGGGGCTCAGCTCATTGAGTGGGACTGTAAGCAGAGAGAGGCCTGCGCTTCCCTAGGAAGTTAGTCACGGTCAAAAGCAGATGGGCAGGGAACAAGGACTTGTGATGACTGAAAACATGGGCCTTGTCTCGCCAGAGCTTTCAGCGCCATGAGAAATCCGTATGTCAAAAACGAATGATGTACTGTATGGAGACTAACAGAACTTAAAAAAAAAAAAGAAATCTGTACGTCCAAGTGCAAACGGGTGGAATGGCTTTGCGCCTCTTGCCCCCACCCCCAGTTCTCTGAGGAGAACATAACCTTGAGGGCTCAGGGATGCCCGTCATTCAGGCTTCTTTCTACTCGGTGGCCTGTGGTGACTCAGGGCTCGGGTCTGAAAGCCCACGGCCCTGCTGCCTTTTGTCAACAAAGGGTTAAACTGTTTTTATCAACGTCTAAGACAGTGGCTCTGATTTCACATAAATCATCACAGACTTGATTCAAATGAATACATTATTCTAGGTTAATCATTTTTTTCATTCAAATGTTTATATTCCATCTACCCTGAACAATGAATTGAGAAAAACCAGGTATCTCCTCCGAAGCCTTCCCGAGAACAATTACTTTTTGAAATAACACTTTCTGTACAAACTGAGCAATGAGACAGTGACTGTGGCGGGAGAGTGGCTGAGACCGTCAAGGGGTGGTTTTCTTCAAGTCCCGGATCTGTTTAATCAGGTAGTTCTTCTCATCGCTGAACTGCTCATCGTCCGTCCTTTCCTTTTGGAAGCTACTCAGAAACTCAATGAGTTTGGGTTGATTTTTTAGTAGGATCTCCACAATAGGCTGTGTTTTGTGAGGACTGGCCACAAACACCTGAAATGAAAAGAAACTAATACCTCAGACAGGGAACGTACACCAGAGACAACACAGACCCTACTCGGGGTCCCGTGCTACAGAAGTCCCACCTTATGCTTCCCTATTGATGAAAATCCGTAGCTCCCCATCCAGAGCCTGTTCAGGAAAGCCAGCTGGGAACTCATCAGCACTACTGTGAACAGTTTTTACTTTTACTTTGTTTTGATTTTAAATGTCTTAAATGTTTATATGTTCTTAACGATACAATCCTTCCAACAGAAAAGAACATTCTGATTCTCAATTCAACTTGAGCAGATTTTTGCCATTTTACATCTAATCTCGTTTTAAAGGAATAAAACACTAGAAATAGATGCAAACTCTCACTTTCCATCTGTCCTCATCCCCTTAAGCAGTGTGCTTCCATCCCCAAGCATGTTTTTATCCTTTTTCTCCTACGACATATGTATGTGTGTGTGTGTATACATACACCTACACACACACACGCGCGCACACACAACATAAACAACATGTAGTATTTGAGTGTGCCTTTTTTTTTTTTTTTTTTTACAATTTAGTTTTTGAACAGGTAATATATTCATCGGGCTGAAAAATTCAAAAAAGACAAAGATGCAGAGTTCCCCTCTCATCTGCCCTCCCTGGAGGTCACCAATGATATTCTTTCCTTATGAATGTGGAGGTTTAAAATTTACAATTTTCCAGCCTCCATCTCCCAGAGATTCCAACTCAGCAGATCTGGGCTGGAGGTCTGGCATTCTGTATTTTTCTGAAGTTCGTAAAAGATTCTTACGTGCACTCCTGTTGAAACCATAATCCTAGACTAGTAACTCAGCTATACTATAAAAGACAGCAATGGCTATAATAACAGGACACAGTAACTCAAAACTATAATACTGATTGGCGTAATGTTTCTCAATGGACACACTTCTTTTTTTTTTTTTAAGACTTTATTTATTTATTTGACAGAGAGAGATCACAGTAGGCAGAGAGGCAGGCAGAGAGAGGGGAAGGGAAGCAGGCCCCTGCCGAGCAGAGAGCCCGATGCGGGACTTGATCCCAGGACCCTGAGACCATGACCCGAGCCGAAGGCAGCGGCCCAACCCACTGAGCCACCCAGGCGCCCCAGTGGACACACTTCTAAGTTAGATGGCATATATGTATGACGACATGAGAAAACCCAAAAAAGTATGTGACTCCTATATACAGCTCTATGGTTTCATGTTCTGGGCATCTCACGCCTCTGAAGGGTTGAGTGCTTTACCACAAGGCCCCCCTGCCCCATCCCAGACTTCCAGCAGTGCATCCTCTAAACACACTATGGATAAGGATGGGTTATGGGGGAAAGTGAAGGCTAAAAACTTGAGCCCTCAATCATTGCTTGAGCTCAGCAATCATGAAGAAAGAAAAGAATACACAGGATGTTAAGGCCCTATGAGAGGGGAAGAAAAGGCTGTGGAGCGTCAAAGGAGGTGAACATAACATTAGATTTCTGAGTTTATTGTGTGACATGCAAGCTCGTCCATGAATCAGATTTTTCTGATTGAAAATGCCATTTAAAAAAAAAGGGTCCAGCAGAGAAAGTGAACATAACATTCGCTTACTTATATATATGTAAGTTCCTAGGGATTTGTCCATTTCATTTACATTATCTAATTTGTTGGTTAGATTACACTACAATTATTCATAGTATTCTCTTAGTGATTTTTAAAATTTCTATGAGGGGATTGAATTGGTAATCAAAAACCTCCCAACAAAGAAAAGCCCAGGACCAAATGACTTTACTGGTAAATTCTACAAATTTGAAAGAAGAATTAACAGTCTATTTCAAATTCTTTCCAAAAAATAAAAGAGAGGGGAACACTTTCTAATTCATGCTATGAAGCTGGCCTTAACCTAATGCCAAAGCCAGACAAAGACATGACAAGAAAACTAGAGACCAATAACCTTTATGAATAAAGATGTAAAAATCCTCCCTAAGATACAAGCAGCCTGAATCTAACATCATATTAAAATAAGTATATGCCATCAACAAATGGAATTCTAGAAATATAATGGAGATTCAACATAATAAAATCAATCAATATAATAACCATATGTATGCGGTTGAACTGTGTCCCCTCAAAAATATGAATGTTTAAGTCCTAATCCTTGGAACTTATGAATATGACCTTATTACAAGCATAATTAAATCCAGATGAGGTCATACTAGATTACGGTGGGTCCTAATTCAATGAGTAGTATCCTTATAAGAAGAAGAAAATTAGGACAAAGAGACACATGGGGATGCACAGATGTAAAGATGAAGATGAAGACAGATATTGCAGTTACGAATCCAAGGAATCCCACAGATTGCTGGCAATCACCAGAAGCTAGGAGGTAAGCATAGAACAGATTTTCGGGGAGAACCTCTTCAAAAGGACCCACCCCTTCTGAGACAATAAACTTCTGTTTTCTTAACCCATTCAGTCTATGCTACTTTGTTATGGGAGCTCCAGGCAACTGATATCTACCTCACACTGGAAACAAAAATTAACTCATAATCAATCAAAGACCCTAATATAAGAGCTAATAAAACTTTCAAAGGAAAATAGAGGGCTCTATCTTCATGACCTTAGATTTGGCAATGGTTTCTTAGCTACGACATCAAAAGCATGAACAACAAAAGAAAAAAAAAAAGATAAACTGAACATCAAAATGTAAGACTTTTGTGTATCAAAGGACATTATCAAGAGAGTGAAAAGACAGCACACAGCATGAGAGAAAATATTTGTAAGTCATATGTATGATCAATGCCTAGTATCTAGAATATATAAGGACCCCTTACAATTCAACAACAACAATGAAAACTTTTTAAAAAGGGGTAAAGGACTTGAACAGACATCTCTCCAAAGAAGATATGTAAATGGACAATAAGCACAGGAAAAAATGCTCAACATCATTAGTCATTAGGGAAATGCAAATCAAAACCACAACAAAGTGTCACTTCACAGGCGCTAGAATGACTACAATAAAAAAACCTGAAAACAACACATACTGGTAAGGAAGGGGAGAAATTGGAACCCTGTACAATTACACTGCTGGTGGGTGTGTAATATGGTGCACCCTCTGTGGTAAACAATTTGGCAGTACCTCAATAAATTACACATTTAATTACCGTAAGACCGAAAATTCCATTCCAAAGTATGGATTAAACTGTGGATTAAGATAATTGAAAAACTCTGTTCAAATAAGAACTTGTACACAAATGTTTGTAGCAGCACTGTTCACAACAGCCAAAAGTCCACCAACTGATGAACAAATTGTGGCATATCCATACAACGGAATACTATTCAGCCATAAAACTGATTGCAATATTGATCATATTACAACATGGGTGAACCTTTAAAACATGTTAAAGAAAGCAGACTCAAGAGGCTATACAGTATAATTCTATTAATATGAAATACCCAGGAGAGGCAAATCCATTGAGACCAAAAGCAGATCAGGAGATGCCAAAGGCTTGGGGTATGGGAAAACGAGGAGTAACTGCCTAATGGATGCAGCTTTTGGGGTGAGGAATATGTTCTAGAACTAGATAGTGATGATAGTCATGTACCACTGTAAATATGCTATATGCCGCTGAACTGTACACTTTAAAATGGTTAGAATGGTGAAGTTTAGGTTACTACAGTACAGTAAAACTGTTATTTATATATGTTTTTAAAAGGACCCCTAACTGGTTTACATTGTTAGAGTGCCTGACCTTTATATCATACCTATCAGTAGTATGTCAGAAAATCCTTTGCTGAAGCCAAATTCGTGGGTCCTGTGGTTACTGTTTGTTTACAAGGGAGCTGCTGTGAAGTTTTAGGTAGAAATTGTCTGGCATTTTGTGGTAGCTCTATAAATAACTCATAACGGTTTTTCTTTCTAAAAAAAAAAAATTAAATATATTGGACAAACTAAGCTTCTCTGTTTCAATCCAAAATAAATGTGAAATGTAGAAGAGTATGGAGTCAGGCGTCATTGGATTGACTACACTGAATCCTCATACTGTACCCCTAACAAATGTTAAATTTGTTTTCTGGTTTTAAAATTTTCTTATTTTAATTCTTCATGGCTCTTGAACTGTGCTGCCTCTTTTTTTTTTTTAAGATTTTATTTATTTATTTGACAGAAATCACAAGTAGGCAGAGAGGCAGGCAGAGAGAGAGGGAAGCAGGCTCCCTGCTGAGCAGAGAGCCCGATGCGGGACTCGATCCCAGGACCCTGAGATCATGACCCGAGCCGAAGGCAGCGGCTTAACCCACTGAGCCACCCAGGCGCCCTCTTAAGAGAGTTGTTGATTAGAGGCAGTGAAGGCATCAGTGCTCAGTACCCTGGGGTGGGCGTGGGGGGGAGGGGGGAAGGGGTTGGGCTGACTGCCCCAGTGAAGGCTGGAGATGAACCAGTACCATAAGCAATGTACTTCTGAATCAAGGTAGGATGAACCAAATCTTCTGAATATCATGTCCAGCATAGGGAGTTTCTTGTTTTTTTTCTCTGCTGGACACTTTTTCTTTCTTTCTTTCTTTTTTTTTTAATGGCTATTTTCAATCCATCCCCAAACAAGTTAAACAAATGGAATTACCTGTGGCTTCTCTTTGTACAGTATGGTTTTATTGGCTGTATCCCTTAATTTACACATTTTTCAGAAATATGACTTATGGAGTTCTCAAGCATGGTTAGAGAAAGGCAAATACCATGACCACAACTCAAATATTTTTAACTTAGAAAACTACGAATACTTTGCTCGCTATTTTAAACCTGAATGCTTTTTATGAAAGAGAAAAAAAAAAAAAGCATGTCTTACACACACATTCATTCATTTCATTCAAATTCTATTTTGTCAAGAGGGATTTGCACTAGACAAGGCATTGGAAGGCCTGTTTTCCACTTTGTTTACCTTACTGTCTGTGAGGCATGCTGTAAGCCTAGAATTCCTTGTACTTGGATTTGAAACTGGGGCTCCCATGACCGTTACATGGAAGTAACTCAAAGCAAAATTTCATTCCACTGAAGTATAAAATAGGGCCTTTTCTTTCTAAAGGCTCACCCTCTTGAATGAATACGAGCTTGAGCAATATAATGTTTAGAATATTTTGACGTAATTCGTGCTGGTGTTGATCAGAGACAGTAATTTTTTCCTGTTTAAGAAAGAAGGACCTGATTCCTACCCCTGCAAGCTGGCTGATGTCTGTGAGCCCCAATGAGCCCACACAGGACCAGACCAGGCCCCACCACCTGGGCAGGGAGGAACAAAAACCCTGGGAAGGAAGGGAGGATGGAGGAGGAGAGCAGGCCGGAAGTTCAGGATGCTCTAAACATCTCCAGAATCTCCTGAGATCCTCCTCCTCCTCAGGCCACCATCCTTATCATCACCCTGACTAGGAAAGTGACACATGTAGAAAACTAGGAAAACAGAGAAAAAGAGACACAAAGAAGAAAGAAAAAAAAAATTTCTTAAATAATTTCTCCACCCAAAGATAACCACAGTGAACATTTGGTGTATATCCTTTTATTCTGTGCATATAGTTATATGTAAATATATTTTAAACAAAACTGGGCTTGCATTGTGTACATGGTGGTTTGTAAATTGCTTTTTCACTTAATATGTTCTTAATATTTACAGCTTCTTCTTACATTAAAGGAGCCAATCACCATTTAAAGAGTAGTCAGGGCTGTAATAATAGACATTATTGTTCTGACAACTGCTTTGGCATTTTGGAATGCAAGTCTTTGGGATCTACAAATTGCACACAGCTGTGGATTACATAGGAAACTACAAATTTATTCCAAAATTACACAGAACAGCCACTTTTAAAAATGTCTTATTCTAATAGTATTCACATTTCCTATTATAAATATTACTAGTCTTAATTTTCCTATATCTTTTAAACTAAGCAATAATATCATAAATATGCAGCCTCAGAATGATCAAACCAAACCCCGAGTCATATATTTATATACTTTTTGGTGATGTTGATAAAGTTGGTCACTAAAACCCATTACAAGTCTTTCTATAGATAAACGTAGACTTGATTATTTTATGAATTTTTATTTTATTTTTAAATATTTTATTTATTTATTTGACAGACAGAGATCACAAGTAGGCAGAGAGGCAGGCAGAGAGGGGGGAAGCAGGCTCCCTGCTGAGCAGGAAGCCCAATGTGGGGCTCGATCCCAGGACCCTGGGATCATGACCTGAGCTAAAGGCAGAGGCTTAACCCACTGAGCCACTCAGATGCTCCTATTTTATGAATTTTTAAAGTATTTTAAAAAGTAGAAAAGAGAGGTGAAGTCAGGTTTCACTTTTTCTCCTCCACTACTCAGTGAAATAAAGGGGAAAAAAGAATTCAGATGAAGGCATGCTGCCATTGAGCACTCTGTGCTATTTAGAATAGTTGACAAAACATTAAGTTGATATGAACACTTTTTCCCTGTCTGTTAACATTTTTTAGAAAAGATTACTAATATTATATCAGCTTAAAGCTGATTCCTAAATTTACCTGGCTCAATGGTTTTCTCCGTCAGTAGACTTAGATTTGGTATATCGTGACTGGAGTGGTTCGCCTGCTGAAAAAACAGGTCCTTAAGGAAGTGGGTAAGGAAGCAAGATGGTTAGGCTTTCACCAAATTAACTTGTAATTCTGCATTCTTTTCAGTAAGACCACACGGAAATGATTCTCAACTAGGACGTTTCTTGTTCTGTATCCTTTTTTAAGGTGAATTGTCAAACTGGCCATTGTATTTTGGAAAGGGTGAGGTTAAAGCTTCTTGTTTTCATGGAAAGACCTATTGCAGCCAACTGCGAGGATCTGAGAAACGGAGTAGTACACTCGGGAATATTTCTGTCCCGGCCATGCCTGAGTTCCAGCAGTTCTTTTTTTTTTTTTAAAAGATTTTATTTATTTATTTGACAGAGAGATCACAAGTAGGCAGAGAGGCAGGCAGAGAGAGATGGGAGAGGGGAGAAGCAGGTCCCCTCCTGAGCAGAGAGCCCGATGTGAGGCTCGATCCCAGGACCCTGGGGTCATGACCTGAGCCAAAGGCAGAGGCTTAACCCACTGAGCCACCCAGGTGCCCCAGTTCCAGCAGTTCTAAGAGGTGAGCCAAAAGGTGCAGACCACCTCATCCCCAAGGATGGTAGGAAGTAGCATCATGGTCTTTGCTATGAAGGAAGTTAACAGAGAAAGGAAAGGGAGCTTGGCTCATAGCTGATACTTGAGTTCCTATCAGACACATCTCTGGAAAAGCCAGGATCACAGAGACAAAGGTCTCATAGAACCTAGTATCTTAGAACCAGACTACTGACTTGAATGTACCTCTTGCACTTTACAAATGAGGAAACAGATCCAGATGGATTTGCCTAAAGTCATTGGTGGCAACTAAGCCAGAACAAAGACCCAGGTTTCTTGGCTTCCATCCAGTACTTTCCCATCACACCATCCTGCTTGTCCACAGCACAAAAAAGACATGAAATGGTATCTCATTCAATTCCTTGAAGTCACCCAGCAAGCAAATGAAAATAATCTGGCAAAGACATTTTTAGCAGTGTGTTCCACAGTTTTTGCACCTTATGGAAGGTGCTTTTTTGGGGGGGGAGAACAACTATTAATACACAACTGTGAAAAAAAAAACCTCTAGGACTCATTACTTTTTCTAAATAACAAAATATTGTATTTGGCAAGTGAACAATTCAGTTTATACTTTGGTGGTGGAAACATAGGGTACACGGTAGGCCCAGTTCATACACATACAAGTAAACAAGTGGTCAGCTATTTTTAAATGCACCTACTCTGTCCAGTGATTAGAGGATCCAAATTCTGAGGACGGAAGTAGGTTATTTCTATTTGACCACCCACTGAATACTTCCACAATACTGCATTTTGAACAAAATTAAATGAAGCTTGTTCTCATCTAGGAGGATATATTAAAATTCCATGGGAGCTGAAGGACATGACACACAGCCTTCTACAGTTTCTTGGGTCAGAGAGGTCTTGAGAGGGTTCATCATTCCTACTGTGTAGACATCTTCCAGTGCCAAAGCCATCAATTTGTGTTTCTTCTGATTTGCATTTATTTTGTATGAAATAACTCTGACATAGAGCAGAGTATAACAAAACATATCAGACTTGTGTTCCCACTATGTGCTCTATCAAAATCTAAAATTTTTGCCATACTTGCCTTCAGATTTTTAAAAAAGATTTTATTTATTTATTTGACAGACAGAGATCACAAGTAGGCAGAGAGGCAGGCAGAGAGAGAGGGGGAAGCAGGCTCCCCGCTGAGCAGAGAGCCCGATGCACCTGAGGCGAAGGCAGAGGCTTAACCCAATGAGTCACCCAGGTGCCCCTTGCCTTCATATTTTTTAATAAAATAAAACACTACAGATGTAATTGGAGGCTATTGTGTCCTCTTCATGATGCCAACCTCCTCCCTATCCTTCCTTGCTGAGGTGACTGCTGTCCTAAATTTGCTATTTACCAACCCCATACAGGCTATTAGACTATAACTGAATAAGTCTGAATCCATATATAGTACTGTTTTGCATGTTCTCAAACTTTAAATGAATAACATCTTTTTAACATTTGTTTCTTCCACTTGATGTCTGGGATTTTCCCACATTGATCTATATAAGTCAATTAATTTTAACCCATTACTCCATGTTACTGTACGAATATAACACAATTTATTTTCCCCATCTCCTGTTGATGACCATTTGTGTTTTTTTCCTCATTTTACACTATTCTAAACAATGTTGTGATAAACATTTTTGTGCACGATTCCTTGTGCACATGTAGAAGAGTATCTCTAAAAAAATTGCTGAGGGGGCGCTTGTGTGGTTCAGTCAGTTAAGTGTCTGACTCTTAATCTCAGCTCAGGTCTTAATCTCAGGGTCATGAGTTCAAGCCCTGCATTGGGCTCCATGCTGGGTGCGGAGCCTACTAAAAAAAAAAAAAAATTGCTGAGAGATGAGATTTCAGGATTGAAGATATGTATACCTTCAGTTATTTTACTAAATTGCTCTTCAAAGTGGTTGTACCAACTTACAGTATATAGACAGCCTCCACTGCCCTCCAACCTTTCCAATAATTTTTTGTCAGACTTAAAACATTTTACCATTAAAGAATTTACCAAAGAATGTAAAATAATACCTCATTGATATTTCAATGGCAATTGCCAGTGTTAATTAGTAAGATGATCATCTTCCCCTACTTATCTTTCAGTTTCCCTCATCTGTAAATGACCAACTTGCCTCCTTTGCCCACTTTTCTATTGAATTCTTTCTCTGAATGATTTGTTAGTTATATGTATCACATTCTATCCTGTCTTTTCACTTTGCTTATTCTGTCTTTTTGAACAGAAGTTCTAAATTTGATGTAGTTAACTAAATACTTCCTATTATGTTTTGTGGCCACAGCTAATCTTAGGCCATTGTTCTACCACACAAATTTTAGAATCAGCTTGTCAAGGGCCAGGAGAAGTCCTGTTGGGATTTTGAACATCACTGAATGGAATTTATAAGTTAATTTGGTATTTGAATTGCTCTAGTGACTCTCTGGACAATACAGACCTGGTAGCTGAAAGATGGACTAAAACAAAAGTTTTTTATTAACCTCTCAAAGCAACAATTATATACCTTAGAAACTGCCATGTCTCTCCCATTTACAGATTTATAAATTCAATCACTGAGTAGACATTATAAATACCCCCCAAAAGCTTGGGATTTTCCTCTTAATTCTATTCCAGATATCTATCCTAAGAAAATAATCCTAAATATGGAAAAAAAAAACCCAGCTGGATATAGAAAATGCTCATTATGGCATTCCTCTCAGTAGGAAAAAAAATGGAAATAACCTAAATATAAAAAAAAAAACAACAACAGAAATGTTTAAGTAAACTAGAGTAAACAAACCCAACGATGAACTGTGCCAATAAAACTCCTGGCTCTAAAACCCATACATAACAATAATGGATTAGTGTTCACTTCCGGCAAAGCATTAAGTGATAAAATTAAGATATCAATTTTGTGTACCATGTGAATACAGCTCCAGAAGAAACCAGTCTTATGGGGAGCTACTTCCCATTCACAGCAAAATGCACTTAAAAAATATTTCTAAACAAGTAATAAAAGTGAGCAGTACCCTGGTATTTTTTCAGTGCTTCATTTAAGGCTCAAAGAAACACTTAAGGCAGAAAGTGAAGCATTCAAATTCCAGCATTTGGGATTTGGATTTGGGCTCTATCGCTGATTATTTTAGTAACTTTTGGGAAACAGTATCCACCTATTTTCTCAGTGGAAAAAAATGAAAATATTTAGAGATAGGGATTAGAAACAAATGGGCATTCATTAAAATAACTCTAAAATTTCGTCCAAGTCATGCAAAATGGAAAGACTGCCTATTTCATTTTCTCTCAAGTATAAAGGAGTAAACAGCAGGGAGTTTGCCACTGGAAAGCGAAAAAAACAAATGCCCTGGTTATTTCTGCGGCACTTTACCTTAAAGACATGGAAGGCTTCAAACTGAATGTTGGGACTTTTATCTCGAAGGAGGTTCATCATCAGTTTGAGGTTCTCTGGCTTGCTGATGTACTTTGTCATAATGGCAAAGTTGTGTCGGTCCAGGATCAACTCACCTAATAGCTACAAAAACAAAAAACAAGAAACAAAGAAACAAACAAAAAACCCCAAAATCAGAGATACAATCTATGTGAGAGTCATCTGATTCAAAATCTATCGCACTTCTCTCTGAAAAACAAACTACAGATGTGGTTAGGAATGTTGATGTGAAAAAAAATGAAGAGGCCTTAAGTGCATCTTAGCATTTAGCACAGGCATGAAAGGAGTAGTTATTATTAAGTTATTTTAAGCTTTCACACAGTTTTGCTAAAGTTGGTGATTAATGCATTTCTGAATTTTTTTTTAAAAGCCAGTCATTGCTGCAGCTTAAAAAAGCTCTCTTTGTAGCTCTCACCCAGAGCTAGCCAGAAACGAATTTATTATTTTCATTACTCACTTTAATCTTGCTTCCCAGCACTGCACTGCTTCTTAGGCATTATGGTAGAATAAGAAAGGATAACCAAATTGATTCTACAGTTATACCTCCCTTCCCTGAAGAAATGTACTCTAGTAGCTCACTGGGGAAAACAGGTTATGTCAAGTGAGTCTTACCTTCCCCTTAACTTTTGTTACAAAACCAACCAGCTAGATAGCTGGGGGAGGGGAGGCATTAACCCTGAATCCATATTAAGCAAGTTTTTTTAAAAGAGTAAAACAAAACATTTTCTGGTGACAAATTAATAGCTCCCTCCAAATGCAGCATTATTCCATGTTATGAGCTGAATGTCTGTGCCTCCCTAAAATCTATATGCTGAAATCCTAACCCCAAATGTGAAGGTATTGGGAGGTAGGACCTCTGGAAAGGAAGGATCGCAGGAATGGGACAGGTGTTCTTATCAAAGAGACCCAGAGAGCTCTCTTACTGCCAGCACCTTGATCTTGGATTGCATAGCCTCCAAAACTATGAAAAATAAATGTTGCTTAAGCCACCCAGTCTGTGGCATTTTTGTTATAGCAGCATAAACAGACTAAGACAATTTAAAACAAAATAAAAATATCCAAGAGTAATCTTCAACTAGCAGCACAGTTGACCGTTCTTTACTCATAAACTTTTATTCTCATACAGGGGTAGCAATTCCTAAAACTTCAGCAACAAGGCAGCTGAAATGTACCCTTCACAAAGTTTTATATATGATCGACTTATTTTCGAAATTATCCTATTCACCAGACTTTTTCTGGAGGCCTCATGGTACTAACGCTTACAGAAATCCTGGATGGGCGAAGAAAACACATGGAACTATGGGCTGGCTGTCTATCACAATACAGTCCAGTAACAGAACCCAAGAGGTGTGCATGTAGTGGTGTGTGTGTGTGTGTGTGTGTGTGTGTGTGTGTGTGTTTGGTTGCCAGTAAACAACGATCTTGCCTGTGATGCATCTTTTGTCCGTTTAACAAATAAGAACTGCATACCTTAAGGTTATGTTAGTGCACAAAAATAATGGTTGTTAATTATAAGACATAATGACCATGTTGGATGTTAGCTGGTTAGTCTCAAACACGGGACAGTAGTCATGTAAACTGTTCATCTTCATTTTCCTTAATCTCTCTGCAGCATCTAAAGCTAACTGAACACTCTTCTGGAAACTTTTTTGCTCTTGGTTTCAAGGCCGCTGCATTCTTCTGGTTTCTTATCTCTTGCAGCTTGTTCCTTTGCTCCTGTGTTACTGTTCTCCTTCCTTCTGCTCTACACATGTAGGCGTTTTCCAAGTGGTATACGTGAATCTCTGATCTTTCTTCTCTCTCCAGTCTCATCTATGCCCATGGCTTCAACTGTAACAACTAGGGAGATGTCTCCCAAACCTACCTTTGGAGTCTCAGTTTCTTTCCTGAGATCTATACCAATGCTTCTAACTGCCCATCTGGTGCCCAGTGGATCACTTTGCTGGCCAGTCACACTTGGCATCTCTGAAACCAGTTCCTTCCCCTCTTTGTTAATGACGCCATGGCCAGCCAGGCTCCTCGGGAAGAGCTGAAATCTTCCTTGGCTCCTTCTTTCCCTTGCATCAAATCTACATCCAAGGTCTGCCAATTTTCTGTTTGTAAATGTCTCCAACATTCTTCCTTCTGCTTTTATTGCCAATGCCCTCTTCGCAGCCCTCATTGCCTCTCACCTGCTCCTGGGCAAGCGCACTGAATGGTCCCTTCTCCAGGTTAGACCCAACCCAATCCCTCCTGCTTGTTGTGCCAAATGCACCTTCCTGAAGCTCAGTCCTGTTCATGTTACTAATTCCACGGAGGGAGAGCACGAATAAACAAATGAGTCCCTGGATGCCTATGGATTCAGGGGAGAAAATTAAACTCCTTAAGATGGCATTCAAAGGCCTCTGTGCTCCGGAGTCACTTCTGCTTCCTTTCCTTGCAGCCCCACTTACTCCTCGTTGTTCTGCCTCTGTGGCCTCACTCTCCTTGACCCCAGTGTTTCCCCCAGCTTTATTTAGACGCACATCATGACGATTTGAAATATATTTACATCGTGAAACATTGACCACGATCAGGTTAATTAACACATCCACCCCCTCACAGCTGCCCTTCGGTTTGGTGTGTGATGAGAGCGCCTAAGATCTCTCAGCCAGTTTCAAGCACTCAGCACAGTACTTCACTGTAGTCACCAGGCTGTACATCAGATCCTCAGGACTTAGTCTTCTCATACCTGAAAGTGTGAACCCACTGACCAACACCTCCCAGCCCCCTGCCTCCCAGCCCCTGCGAACCACCATTCTACCCCTACTCTGTGCTCTGTTTCTCCCCAGCTGTACTCACTCTGCCTTACAGTACAGACTTACTCGCCTCTTTGGAACATAAGCTCCGTGTGGACGCGTATGAACTCTTGTTTGTGTTTGTCCCCTTTACAGCTTAACTGTGTGATGTGTGTGAGTGCTGCTGGGGAAATAAAGTCCACAAAATGCAGAGAAGAAAGAAAGCAGTTCAATGATTGAATAAGCATATTCGCAACACAACATTATATAGGTGATCTGTGCAAAAGACATTAGGAAGACAGATAAAACTCCACCTGATTTATATGGCCAAGCAGCCACGATCCCCTACATACGTGTCGTCTCAAGAGGAAAGGTAAACCATTCCCTGTCGGAGGGCTTGACAGTGCCTTTCGCTATGCACCCCTCACGGTTCCCTCTGAACCCACCTGGCCACTAAGGAAGCTACTTGTTTTAGCTAATTGCCTTTATTCAGGTAATGAAGAGAATCATAAAACTCTTATGTCTCTGACAAGCAAATGGTTACAGCTCAGAGAGAAGCACCAAGGGTAATTTCCCCAACGACATCGGGGACACAGGCGTGCCACCTTCCTACATGTTTACATGTCAGCAGGATGGCTCCCAGACTCTCAAAAAAAGACCCAGCCATTTTTGGTTGTAAAGCTGACAGGATTTATATACCCACATAAGATTTACATGGGCATTTATATAGCTATGCTTCATTGCAGAGATAAATCTGTATATCTACCTACAGATTCTATATTGATATAAAGATATTTTTATACAAAACATATATAAAAATCAAATATAGTACATATCACATGTATACAAATACATATATAGTACACACATAAACATATCAAAAGGTCTTTCAACAATACATTGCATTAAAAAAATTTACCCTTAAAATTTGTGCAAACACACACACACTCAAGAATTTGCTTAAGTGACATTTATAAGGTAAATTCAGATTGTTAAGTCACTTTAATTTTTATTACAAAGGATGCTTACATGTAAGTTTTATCCAATCTGTCCTTTGCTAATATAATTTCACTACTTTTCTAAAACAATCAATTGTGTTAAATCATTTGACCAACACTGACTCTTTTAGCCATTAAATGTTAATCTATTTTAATTAATACTGACAATGACAAAATGCTGCATTTCATCTTAGTACAATGCATTTAAGATGATAAAATGGAAAAAATTGTTTTTAGTTCTCTATATTAGATTTTATAGGCTTCAATATTACAGAGTAAAGCCAAGCACAGCAAGTAGAAATAATGAGCTTTTTTTAAACTTAGTGTTTCAATGAAATTGACCAGAGCCAGAAACAACCCCCAAAATTCTACCAAGCTTCTTTTGATTTACAATCTTTCTTGCTAGTAATTAAATGGCTCTGAAGATAGTAGGAAATAAATTCCTAAGCTCTGTCATGTGAGGGGAAGGAATTTCTCTGTTAATCATTTTTTATTGACATCAGGAATCTAAGCATCCCAAGGTAGTTCAGGAAAATTTAGAATATGATTACCAAAAGACAGCTGGAAGCAAGGGGAGTCAGAAAATAGCCTAGCTTTAAGACAGCTTATCACTTACAGAATACTGGAAGAATGCTCTTAAAAGAACCTAAACTCTCCTATTTTCTAAAATGATGAAACATCTATGTATAAAATATTACAGAATTCAGAGATATAAACATGGCTGGGTCAAAACAGAATATACTGCTACCACAGACCTAATTCTCAAAAGGAAAAACCAACAGTGCACCAGCAGAGCTCTCCAAAACAGCATTTTTCTATTAAGGACAGGAGTACACAGCTCTCTCCTGAATACAGGGAAATAAGACCATTTTCGTGATGTCTCTGTCTATAATCTAGCGTTCAAAAAAGCCAAATCTTTAGTACCCATTTTAACAATTTCTGCATTCTTAGATATCCTTCATCTGTCTTTTACTAGTTTCCTTCGGTGTCCAACCAGTGCTCGGTTTTACCACACTGCAAATAAAATATTTGTGAGACATGCCACTGTAAAAGATTTTAGGCAAGAGTAGCAGCCAACATAGTATATCTGGGTGGATTAGCAAAGAACAGGAAAGAGGCTTTCTGAGTGGGCTGGGGCATCCGTACATAAGGAGGAAGCACAATCAAGTGGGAAAGGAAACGTTTCAGTACGCCACGTGGACTCGGTTGCTCCTTGCCTGTGCTGCTGGGTACAGTGCGGAGGTGTCTGGCCACAGAGCCAAGCGGAAAGGGGGCTGGGAAGCAGAGAGCCAGGAGGCAGCAGATAGCAGTAAGGAAGGAACCTTCTCACTGCCTTTTACTACCCACCAAATTTTGATTCCATATTGTACCAATCACACACGCGCTGAATTAACAGGCTTCTATTTTCAAGTGAGAATGCATCCTGCCAGGGAGCTGATGACACCCTGAGAGCAGAATGAGTGCAATGGGCACATGAGTAGGAAGGGACGACAGCGGAACATGAAGGAAGAAGTGGGAAGAAGACCCAGAAGGGAGATGGTTAGAGGAACACCTGTTAGCTTTGTAATTTCACCTAAGGCCCTAGAGACATTCAATCAACAGAAAAACTTCTATCACCAATTCCTGTCACTGTTGAAAATGGTACAAAGATAAATTCTAAAGTCTCTGACTCTCAGCTTTCTTGATCCCACTTTAGTTCCATAGCCTTAGTCCATACCAGTGCTGCTACTTTGGTTCAGGACCTTATGGATTCCCACTAAAAAAGAGGGAGGATTTAGAAAACGTATGAGAGATCTCAGAGCACTGTCAGGTCTGTTTACTGTTCCGTTTCTCCTTCCCTCCGAGGGCAATGATGTCCTATAATACAGACCAGCTCCCCTGTTTTGGCTGTGCTGTAAAGCCCTTCACAAATAAGGAATTCTGTTCTTCAGGTATGCAGCTGTGGCAACAGGATGCAGCCTTATCTTCAAATGCTCTTAACAAGCTTTCTGGACCTGGGAGAGCATGGCATGATGTCACTGCCTTTGTCTGAAGCTCGATCTCCTCAATCCAGGCTCCAGCAGCAAGAGCAGTGAACCCAAGGTATGTTTTCTTTTCTTTCTTTCTTTTTTTTTTTTAAAGATTTTATTTATTTATTTATTTGACAGAGAGAGATACAAGGTATGCCCCCCAAGGTATGTTTCTATGTAGATCACCATGTATGGGTTTCCACACAAGGGGAAACTCAATAAAGAGTGCTGAATGACTGGCTGAAATTAGCATGCTGACCCCCGACCCCCCCCACCGAAAGTGCATAATGCTGGAACAGCAAGGGCACAAATTCAGGGGAAGGAGGATCACGGCTAAGGCAAAGTCAGGGGTAAAGTGAATTGATAAAAATGTCACACAAAATACACTTTGTTTATCACTTCAGTTAAAAGTGTATTCAAGGGGCGCCTGGGTGGCTCAGTGGGTTAAAGCCTCTGCCTTCGGCTTAGGTCGTGATCCCAGGCTCCTGGGACTGAGCCCCACATCGGGCTCTCTGCTCAGTAGGGAGCCTGCTTCCTCCTTTCTCTCTCTCTCTCTCTCTCTCTCTCTCTCTCTCTCTCTCTCTGCCTTTCTGCCTAGTTGTGATCTCTGTCTATCAAACAAATAAATAAAATCTTTAAAAAAAAAGTATATTCAATATTTAGAACCAAACACATTATTCTATGAATGTCATTATCCCAACATGTAAAACTAATATGTGATGTTTAGTAAGCCCCAAAATCATATAAGTGCTTGACAAAGCCAGTCAATTAATACCGGCCAATAACATTCTTTGGACTATCTAAATGGGATCTGAAGGGTAGATAGAGATGCAGCTCTAATGGACATTCCACTCCCACTGGAGCAGTCCTACCTCCTCTTGACCAAATGCCTGCTTCCAGGCACTTTTTTAGAAAATTAATTTATTCAGTTGAGGCCAGGCTGGGAGGTAGGGGAGGGAGAGAGAGTCCCAAGCAGACTCTGTACTGAGTGTGGAGCCCTGTGTGGGGCTTGATCTCAAGACCCGCAGATCACGACCTGAGCCGAAACTCAGAGTGGGACGTTCAACCGACTGTGCCACCCAGGCGCCCCCAGGAGGGAAGGCTACTCACTATGTGGCCCTACTTTGCTGGGCTGGGGGACAGTGAACTTCCACAGGCATTTCATAGGTGATAGAATCTCCAATAGCAAATGCCACTTGTTTACACACAAATACCCCATCACCTGTCATCACTTCCTGTCCTCGTACCTTCCTTAGTTGTTCTAAAATCACCTGAGAGTTATATATTTATCTTTCTATTTATGTGTTGTCTGTTTTCCTCCAACAGAATGTGAGGTCCATTGGGGTATGACTTAGTTTTGTTCTTGGCTGTCACTGTAATGTTAGGCATAGGAGCTCATAAATATTTGTTGACCAAATGGAAAGCCCTATCACTCTCCTCACCCCCCCCCAATAATTGATCCAACTAAGCTATTTGCAAATAATTTGGAATTGACTTTATTTTCTTTTCCAGCTGGTGATACCATCTTTTAACCTCTTTGCAAAGTCTGTTTCAGTGTAATAATACTAGCATTTTTAAAAAAGCACAGTTTTGGGTCCATGATCGAGTACCCAAATTTATTAAAGATTATTAAAGATTATTCTTTTAACACTCAGTTAATAGTCACTCTAAGAGTGACTATTTTCATATTTCAGAATCTTTGCTGGACATACAATTCGAAAATATCATGTTAAATGGTGGAGGTGTTAAAGATGACCTACGGTAAAACACTAACAAGAATGCTCAGAATATGAAATCCAGCAGTGCAAAATGGTAAAAACAAACAAAACAAAACAAAACAAAAAACGCCAAAAAAACTTTTGAAAAATTTGTTACAAATCTGGGGGTAAGTGCTTCTCAGATGAGGGTAAGCCCCATTACAAAACCTTTTATTCTCCCCTTCTCTGTAAAATAGCCTACAAAGTCTAGTTTACAGAGAGATGTCTAAGAGAAATAGGGTCATTTTTTTCCTGTTTCAGATACACCGAAAGAACTACAGGAAAACCTTGCTGATTCTTCCTTGTAAATGGTAATTCAGATCTTAATTTCAAGCTAAGAGTGATTTCTTTTCATCTCCAGAAAACACACCCAAGGAGAGAACTGTGGTTGTATTTAAATTAACTTAAGCTTGATTTTCTTTCGGAGCTGCAATATACTGAATTCTACTTTATCATGTACATATTGTTTATACTCGTACTTCCAAAAAGTCTTTGAGTCAGGGCATTTACACTGTTTTGCTACAAAGTTCAGTCATAACATGAAGCATATATTTTCCAAGTTACAAAAAAAAGGGACACCTTTATTTTTCTTTATGTACTTGTCCACTCAGAGCCATCATTTACCAGTAAGATATCAACTGATAACTTAAAGAAATTTCATATTACCTTTATAGATTGTCTCTTAGTCACATAATTCTCAGACTGAAGCAATTTCTCATAGTCTTCAAAAATCTAATAAAAAGAAAATAAATATTAGAGCATAAAACTAGCAGTGGTTTCTCTACATTAGGATTGCTTGCTCTCTTGCTTCAAAGGTAAATCCCCAACTCGCCAGGCCAGGGCAGCCCAACAGCGGTGCTTTGCATCTGTCTCTGTGCTTAATAACCTAGTGCTGATCACACTGTCCAAAGGGAGCTTTCCCCCATGTCACCATCCTCATTTACACATAAAGATACTGGGGGGTAGGAGGGCCAAGTGATACAACAGATGTACTTGTCCACTTAATTTTAGTTTTGCAAATTAAAAATTGAGAAGAAAAATGGAGTATCTGAGTCCTCTCAATACATACTATTGAATAAAACATCTTATTAACTCATCTATTAAATGGGTAACAAAATAACACATTTCATGCCATTTTAGAGAAGTTGGTAGCTAGCTGGTAGCTATTAGCACATGAATAATTTAAGAGAAAATTAAACACACTTAGGGCTTCACATGATACTCCATGAAGAATCAAACTGCCAAGTTCATAGTGTAGACAGAGGAATAGGGCAACTTTTGCCACCTCCAGCTGGTCTCTCTGGAGGACTTCCACTCTCGACAAAAGCTGGGGGATGCTGGGGTTTGGGGCCCCTGTTTCCCACTGTGGCTGTCAACCACTGCCCAAGTCCTTCATTTTCACACAGAGTGCCAGACGCTGGAGAAGCTAAGTGTGGACCTCCTATCAGGCAAGGACATGCCTCAGAGACCACGGAGGTAGGAAGAACAAGCCCAACGGAGAACTGAAGGTAGGAGAGTGCAGGGGCTGAGGAGGGTGGAAACCATTCCTGGTCCTCAGAGGGCGGAGTGTGAGGTGTGTGTGTGTACGGGTGTGATGAGGGCCAGAAGTGCCCACAGAGGATGATTACTGACAGGGAATTAAGAATGTGAAAAGTAACAACAAAACCATGTAGCTCACATTAAAGTCATAATAATCATACTCTTTTATAGGAAGGAATTACTATTTATTCTGTCAGGATTTTGTGGGACTCAAGTTTTAAAAAATTTTAGTTCCAGTATAGTTAATGTACAGTATTATATTAGTTTCAGCTGTATAATGTAGTGATTCAACAGTTCCACACATCACCTGGTGCTCATAATGACCAGTGAGTACTCTCTTTAAGCCCCATCCCCTATTTCCTCCATCCCTCCACCTACCTCCCCTCTGGTAACCATCAGTGTATTCTCTATACTTAAGGGTCCGTTTCTTGGTTTCTCTCTTTCTCTCTTCTTTTTCCTTTGCTCGTTTGTTTCTTAAATTCCACATGAGTGCAACCATACGTGACCAGAAACTTCAAATATGTGTATAAGGTATGACTGACTCCCCAGGAGGCCAGTTTCATTTTTTTAGAGTCAGAGGTCATGTGCTCCCATTTCATAGTTTACTTTTTAAAGAAATATGAAACTCAGAAAGTATGAAATGTCTGAGGGAGCATGAGTTCTCAGAGCTGGTGTTCAGGTCGGTGCAGCAGACCCAGTGTCTGTGTAGCTACCAAATTACACAAGACGTGACTATAGGTACAAAGACAAAATCGGGTAAATAAGGGATCAAAGAGAATGAGTTTACAGTCTTCCATATTGTTGTGTACTATTTCCTGAAGGCAAAGCATTCCTGCACAAAACGTTTACATCACTCTTTCCACAGAAGAGATTAGTAGCTGATGCCGCAGGTCTTGTCATAAACTATCTTAGGTCTCTTATTTTCACTCATTATCAATGGACATCTAATGAGGCTTGAACATTCCATCTAGCTCTACAGTATCTGATCAGGTTCCTGCCTCTCAAGGAGCTCAAGAACCAGCCAGGAAGGTACAGACACACCACAATACAATGTGGAAAATGGAGGCAGCAGGGCGGGGGAGGGAGTACTCGTGCATGAATGTGAATGGATGGGATTAAGGAAAGCCTTCTAGAAGAGTCATTTTTTTTTTAAAGATTTTATTTATTTATTTGACAGAGAGAAATCACAAGTAGGCAGAGAGGCAGGCAGAGAAAGAGAGAGGGAAGCAGGCTCCCCGATGAGCAGACAGCCCGATGCGGGACTCCATCCCTGGACCCTGAGATCATGACCTGAGCCGAAGGCAGCGGCTTAACCCACTGAGCCACCCAGGCACCCTATAAGAGTCATGTTTTAGCAGAATCTCCAAAGGATGGGTTGGATTCACCATTTGAGAAGGGGGTTGGAAGACAGAAATATTTTGGCATTTCTACAAACTAATGATCAAGCAAGTAGAATGATTTCTTTTAGTGAGGGAGGAGTGCTCTTTTATGAATACCTACTGCCCCTTGAGGGCAATGTGGATGCTCTTAAATCAGGGTCAAAGTAAGCAGGTGCCAGTCATTTTCTGGAGCTCAAGATACAACAACAGAAACAGGTGTGGAAAATGAGAAAGTCCTGATCTCCTGCCTTTCTCAATTTTCTACAAAGTTTCCTGATGACCACGTAAATAGACAAGTTGGGTGCCGGTAGACTATGGTTCATGTCTGTTGTAAATCATAAACAGGAGCAAGTGTCCATAGATCTAAGGTGGGGGGGGAAGAAAATGAAGTAAAAATGTCAAAAAGGACTTCTACTTACAGTGTCATAATTTTGTTCTAAGAAGTCTGCGACCAACACTTTATGTCTGGTTAGTAAGTCCTAGAAAAAGAACAATTAAGTGAAATATAATTACTATAGCCAATAGATTTTATAAATCTGGCTTTTCTAAGAATGTTATAAGTCCATTCATTTGAAACATATAGTTTCTGAAGAATATTTTCTTTACATCCACAAAATTATTTCCATTCTTAGTTTAAGATGTGAAATGCAAGTCTGTTTCATGTCAACAACAACAAAGGGTTTTAATTCGTATCATTGTTAAATTTTGATAATAAATTTGCACCTAAAAGATGGGGTTTAACAGTATATTTCTTTAAGCCATGACTATATTTTGACCACGATCTAATAAATATCCAAATAAAGTCTATGATGAGCTATTCGAAATGTCGTTAATAACTTATTATTTTAAAAGAATGCCTAATGGCTTAAAACTATATCTCACAAGTTAAAAGATTTTTCAGGAATCTCGACCTTTAGTTTTTTTCTTAACCACGTTTAAAACAGAGGTGCCTAGGATACTGGGAAGCACAGAAATGATGCTTAACTGGGCCATTGCAGGCACCTCCTGCTCGGGGGTTAATGGACTATGTGGTGATGTGTGGTGATTAAGTCATACAACACACTCATTCAAAGCTAAAGACAAGTAGACTGATCTTACAGGCATAACTCTCAGAAAACTGAACAAAAGCATAAAGGAACATTTGACTGTCTTCACCTCACACCTAAATTATATCCTTAATTCACCTTAATGTTGAAAGAAAATAAGCCTCACCTAATCCCTTTTATAAGCTTAGAGACTAAATACCCTGTCTCAATAGAATGTAGAATTTAATTAAAAACATAACAAGAATTTTAAAGTTTTCCAAAATAAGTTCTTATGCTTTAATACACATTTAATTAAAACTTCCTAAAAGCATATAGAAGATCCCAACATAAATTCACAGAGATCAAAAAGGCAGCAGCAAGGGCAAAACCCACCTATTTCTATTTAAATAAGTAAAATATTTAATGCATTTTTGTGCTACTAATTTTCAAGTTCCAGGACAATGAGACTGGCTATTGATATCATTTTATTACTTATCACCACATGTTGATTGAGCACTGCCTCTATTAGTAGAAACCCGTACTTTTTTTTCCCCAGTAGAACATTCAGCATTCTTTTGGAACTGGAACTTTAAAATGGGAAGACCCGCTAGAGGAATTCATTCCTGTTCTCTCTGAGGTCAAAATTCAAACTAGTTCCTCTATCACGGGACCCCCAAAAGAGCAAGGTAGTTCCACGGCATTCTCTGGGGTCCCTAGTTTTCAGACACCCCCTTCCCTAATGTCCTGAGCAGGATCAGTGATTTTTCCGAGCTGACCCCAGTTAGAAAGGGTTTCCTTCCATGGACTGCAGCAGAACTGGATCCACCTGTTGTAATAGTCAGCAGGCTTGACTGTGGGGACGGTGCCCTGCACACACAGTGGTGGTGGCAGCAGACGGAGCGCTGTGCAGATGAGTGCTGCCCGTCATTCACTAACAGATAGTGAATGGAAACCTTGAGTTAGTTATCTACTCCAGAGTTAGTTAGAGTTATTTAGTGGAGTTAGTTATCTCCTCCAGAGAAAGAGGAATTGGGAGGAAGTCCTGTTAGTAGCAGCTCCTTCAAATTCCAAAGGAAAAAACTGGAAATAACTTACGTAGCCAATAATAGAAAAATAAAATATGATGGGGTAGAATTCCTCTGGCATGTGTACATGGTGGGGACAGCCAATAAATGATTCTCTCTCTCTCTGTTACACACCCACCCACCCACACACACACATACTCTCACACTTGTGTGTATATATTCCTAGCTACATTTTTCCATGTAGTAAATGCATGTGCAAAACTGGAGGAATTGACCATATATATACATACACCCACACATATATACACATAATACAAAGACAAAAATAATTGTTGCATCATTATAGATCACATGACGTGGGGAAAAAAATCAGCTAAAATCCTACCCAAAAAGGAAAAAGTAGAAAGTTGCAAAGAGACATAAAGTTCAGATTTCAAATAATTTAAAATTTTAAATTATTTGAAACAGTGTACGCTTTCATCCCACCTCCTCACAATTCTGTTTTGACAGGACTAAGTCTTGCATAGTCTATGCATTATGCTAAAAAAAATAATCTGATATTGCTATGGAGGGACTTCTGCACACCTTGGGAGACACACTCAATGGCAGGGACGTGACAGTAGATGGGCCAAGCAGCAACTGCCGTTCTTGGAGGATTTACTATGTGTCGGCGAACATGCAGAGCTCTTTCCACCTGTGATTTCTCATCGTCACAACTCTGCAAGGCAGGGATTATTTTCTTCATCTCACAGGAGAGGAAAATGAAACTCCAAGGTTAACTCCTTGCTCAAGGACATACAGCCAGTCAGGTGGCAGAGGGAGGTGGAATTCAAACCCCTTCTCTCATGTCATGGGAGGAGGGATGAAAGAAATGCTGATTGTTAGGAATGTTTTCTGGGAAAGGACAATTTGTAGACAATACTGTGACAAAAAATATAAACAGTGTTAAATTGTTTATTCATTGTGTATTAATGAGTAAACTGGGCAACAGTCATCTTAGAGCTCAAAACAAAAAAGGCAAGTCTAAGAGGTTAAAAACAAAAGACAAAGCCAAAAGAAAATCACACTAAAACCAAGCCAGCCAGACAACCAAAACCCCTTGAAGCCATCTACTTAAAAAGAAACAGTGACTTATGGTCACTGTTGTATTATATTAACCACAGCATTTTGGAAAAATATAAATTGACATTTCCAATACTGTTAGCATGCTGGAAAAAAAATTTTTTTTTAAAAGCTTTATTTATTTGGGCAGGGAGAGAGAGAAACAATAATAAGTAGACTCCCTGGGGCACCTGGGTGGCTCAGTGGGTTAAAGCCTCTGCCTTCGGCTCAGGTCGTGATCTCAGGGTCCTGGGATTGAGCCCTGTCTCGGGCTCCCTGCTCAGCAGAGAGCCTGCTTCCCCGCCCTCCCCTCTGCCTACCTCTCTGCCTACTTGTGATATCTCTCTCTCTGTCAAATAAATAAATAAAATCTTTAAAAAAAAAAAAAAAAAGTAAACTCCCTGCTAAGCAAGAAACCCAATACAGGAATCTAAGGATCCTGAGGTCATGACCTGAGCTGAAATCAAGAGTTGGATGCTTAACAGACTGAGCCACCCAGAGGACCCCCCCCAACTATTTTTTCTTTTAGGCATACTAGAAAACTTTTTATGGTTACTTAGATTTTCAGAGACTTAAGTTTGACGGAAAATATGCTGAGGTATAGCTTAAAACATCAATTTATTGTTGATATTTAACATAGTGCTGCAAATTAAATTGGGCTGAACATATTATAGCAAGCCATTATTATCAAGTATAGTTTATTTTATTAAATGTTGAAAAATCTTTGGGGGAAATTTTGAAAAATACATATTCGTTTCAGAGTTTGTTCTTTGTTTATAATTATTTGTGAAGCTTTACTTAAAGTCTTTTAGAAAAAGAACCAACTCTGTTTCCATGACAGCAGAGTCATCACACAGAAAAGGGAAAAAAAAATGGGACTACACTGTCTATTAACAGAAAACATCTCCTTAGCCGTTTAGGCACGGACAGTTCGCTAGAAAGAAACAGAATAATCATGTTCTGTGTTAAGTGTTAGTCTTCAGATTTGACGTGTCAAGGCCTCTCTCACCGTGTGTGCTAGATATAGACTCTGGGGGCTTCATCAGTGGCCACTGTACAACCTCTGCTTTGCTGGGGGAAACTGAGTGGACAGGGAACAGAGCAGGCTCTCGAGTTACACAACACTCTGAACACACATCCAGGCCTGTAGCCCTTGCTCCCCCTCCCTCCGCCCACCAGGAAACTCTCCTTAGTGCTGTTCCTAGACTTTTCCTCCTTCTCTTTTCTTCCTTCCCCTCACTCTTTGCTGTTCTCTCTAGTTTTCTTCTTCTCTTCTTACATCTTTGTCTTCTAGATCGCCTTCTTCCTTCTCCTTCTTTCCCATGCCCTTTGCCTTCTACCCCAGAGAGATAGGGTCTTCCTCTGCTTGGTCTTGTCGGGGAGAATCTAGGGAGCAGACAGGACTGGGGGAGACATGTGGAAAATGCCAGCAGTCTGGTGACCCCTCTCCCTTCAAACCCAGATTCTAGATTGGTCCTGTACTTATTTCAGGCTTGGCTGAGGCCTATAGGGACTGATGGCACTCTGGCTTCTTTCCTCTCCTGTCTCAGGCAGTTCAGCCCTGGTTCCAAACTAGCACACACCCCTGCCCCCCATTTATTAAAACAAAAGTTCCACAGTAAATTGTCCCTCCCCCCAAACAGGATTTTCTCTGACAGGAGTTCTTATCAATTCAATTTTCCTCATTTCATGACATTTCAGAGATATCGTGGAAATGTCATGATGGACTGTGTCACAGGCGGAAGGGGCCCAGCCTTGCCTACCCCTTCATGAGGCTATCTTTAGGGTGGGGTCCACTCACCAGTGGTTCTTCTTCTTGGTCACAGCAAGCTCCTCTCACTGCCCTGTTGCAGGCCCCCTCTCCATCCCTTCCCTTTGCTGAGGTCCCCCTACCTCCTGCTCCCCTCCAGCCCCTGTTGTTTCTTGTCTCGGCTCCCTGGTGCTCTCTCATACTTCCTGCCACCATGTGAGCTTATGCATCTTTTAATGGATTCAGGGCACCTTCTTAGAACAGGCTGAGTAAGTCCCTAGTCTATAGATAATACATAGTTTTCAGTATAACTAACTATAGCTTTCACTTTTCTTGACCTCTGGAGAGCTGTTAAAAGGAACTATTTATCATTCCAGTTATAGGTAAATTTCAAGTCATTTACATAAAGTTGTAAGATTAAAGTATTTACTAATACTGGTATATGGACTGTGTCAGTATTATTAAATTATTTATTAATATATAAAAAATGAAAGTCATATATGGATTATAATTAGGTAACAGTATTTAAAAAAGTAGAAGTAAATTTGGAATGATATAAATGGAGCAAGTATATTGCTGAAATGCTTTTAAAGAAGTGAATCTGAGTATACATTTAAACAAGTCTTGTCTACTTTGTAATTGACTTTTTTGTCAATAATGCTGTTACATCATCAGCTTAAAATATATTCAAAAATCCTCTTCTAAAATTGTCTTCAGTCCAATGTGGTATACACTGAAGAAAATCAGACTCTATTTTAGTCATTTTAAAATTTATTTTTATTATCATTCCCATTATTATTACCAAGACCAAAAACAGTCCTAGCTACCATGACCACCCACTTTATCCAGTTAACCTGAATGTCAAACAACTTTGCACTGTTTCCAGAACTTTTATCTGCCCTCGGAAAGATCTGCTACTACTGGAAAATGAACATGCCATGGACAGTGATACTAGTTTCAAAATATATTAAACAATGGCAGGATCAAAAGAATAAGTAAATGATTTTCTAAGACAGGAATCTTTAAGGTGACATCATTCATTGGATGTCTAAGTTCTAGTATTTAGTTTGCAAATTAGGTAGTACATTATTTTCTACTATGTTTCCGAACATCTTTTGAATGGTCAAACTCAGAAACAGAAAGTAAAATGGGGCTGGGGGGCTGAGGGAAGGGAGAAATGGAGCACCGCTGTCTAACGGGTACTAGTTGCACAACAGTGTGAATATACTTCACACTACTGAACTGTACACTGAAAAATGGTTACCATGGTAATTTTATGTTATATATATTCTTTTACAACAATTAAAAAATTTTAATATAAAACTAAGATTAAATTCGTATTTAGTAACAGAACAGATAAGTTCATAAGAACACAAGGGATTATGAAGAAAACACAATTCACTTATGAGTAATTTGCTTCACTGAGTGAGAATTTACAATTACACTGATAAAGTACGGTGATGTCCTTCAGAGGCAAAGATGTCATTCTCCAGCTCCCATCACTACCCAGTCCCTTCCCCTGCTGGTAAACACTGTTCCTGCTTCCCTGATAACCTTTTGGAGGTATTCAGTGCGGATACAACTTAAGTGGCAGCTTATACCCTTTGTTTTTAACATAAGTGAAAGCATGCTTTGCTGAGAATATTACATGTCCCTTTTTTCACATATATTGCAATTCATTCTGCATGAGTTTGTGACAAGTATTTTGAGTTGTTTTTTTCTACAGTGTGATAGACTGGCCTAATAGAATGCATGACCGATGCTTTACGTTTTACATCATAAATCACAGTTGGTTATGCTCAGGCCTAAGGAATAGCCTTTCCTGCTTCTTTAAAATTAAACTGCCTTCTCAGAGGCCAACTGACTTTAACTAAATGCTGAAACTAAATGACCTAGCTGATTCAGAAAAAAAAAAAAATTACCTTAAAAGTAGCAAAGGCATCAGAAGCAATATCGAATGTTGACAACTCCACATACTTAAAGAAGTCTCGGAACTGATTAGAAAAGAGGATGATTTTGGCAAGTGGTTCGTGTCGAATACATTCTCTCAGCATAATCCCACAACGTAAGGCGATCTGTGGGGCTTCATATCTAAAGCATAAACAAGACAGAAATGCAGAACACTGTTATCCTATTAACAAAATAATATTAATGGTACCAAAAGAACCGTTTCAATACTGCTGTTAAAGGAAACATAGATATACCATTTGTCACAGTTCATTCAAACATCATTCATTCAATACCCCTGAATATCTATGATATGCCTGGCACTATTCCAAATGCTGGGAATATAATAGTAAGCACAACACACTACTGCCTTCCTAAAGTTCGTTTATTTTTAGTGGAAATACTATTTAGTGGGGTAAGAGACAGATTATAAACAATGAAAAGAAATTTCATATTCTGAGAAGTGCTGTGAAACTGAAGATATTAAAGTATTTATAATACAGAGTGTAACTACTTAATTTACTTTCATTTAGATTGAGTGGTAAGGTAAGGAGCAAAGCGTTCCAGGCAAAGGGAACTAACCACAAAGGCTCCAAGGCAAGAGCCAGCATGGTGAGTTAGCGAAGACTAAGGCCAGTGTGGCTGGAATGTAGGGGAAGAACAGTGGACGGTATGAAATGAAGCAAGAGTGGAGAAGGACAGGGGCCAGATCACATACCGCTCCCTAGGCTAAGCTAAGGAGTTTGGTTTTAAAGTGATAGGAAGACTTTGGAGAGTTTAAAAAATTAACATGGCTTGACATATGCTTTCAAAAGATCACTCTGGGCATCTGTGGAGAATCTATTGTAAAACATGGGGAAAAATGGGGACACCCTGGTGGCTCAATTGGTTAAGCATCTGACTTGATTTGGGCTCAGATCTCAGCATCATGAGATTGAGCCCTACATGGGGCTACATGCTGGGTGTGAAGCCTGCTTAAGAGTCTCTCTCTCTCCGTCTACCTCTGCCCCTCCCACCTCCTCATGCACTGGCTCTTTAAAAAAAAAAAAAAGAAGGAAAAATGAGCTGGCAAGTTAGAGTGGGAGCAGGGGGACTGGGTAGGAGGAGGAGCAGCCGCCCAGCTAGAGATGAGGGTGGCCTGGACTGAGATGGTAGTAGTACATGACAGGACTGTGGGCAGATCCTGCATATTGCTTGGAGGAACGATGTAACTGGGGTAGGGTGGGGAACAAATCTGGGGTGAGGGAAATTGAAGACTCAAGAACGATTCCCATATTTTAGGCCTGAATAATTAGGTAGATGGCGGTACCAATTTTTAAAATGAATAAAACTAGTAGATGAGCAGATCAGTGAAGAAATTAAGTTTGTTTCTAACCATGTTAACTCTGAGATGCCTGATACCTAAGTAGGAATGTCTCCTTGGCAGTAGAATATATCTATCCAGGGTTCAGGAAGAAGATAAGTATAGATATTACATGCACATATATGCAGTTGGTATGTAATAGATGACCAGTAATAAATAGCTGTGTATTGAATGACCCCCTGAAATAATGAATTACAGCTTGCAGCAAAAATTGCACTAGAAAAACACAATGTTTATTGTAGGAAACAATTCAGGACTGGCACGTTAGATCTGTTCCCTTCCTAATTTAATAACAATACTCCAAGTGTCAAATTCAACATTGAAATAAATCTAGTTTGAGTTACATTCCAGTGTATGATAAGGTTTCAAGAAAATGAACAAAACTTAGCTTAAGTAAAACAAGTTCAATAATAAAATGATGCAGTTGTCCATTGTGTGGTAAATAGTAGAATAGAACAAAAGAAGGCATGATGGTAAAACACTGGGAAGTGCGTATAGGATAAAAAAATCTTATTTCATTTCATTTCAATTAAATACAATATTAATTTTTATGGTTCTAATACAAAGCCCACTGGGAAAAAAAACTCAATTATTTCAATTCTTGAAAAAGCACTTTCCTATAATGTTGGGGATAGAAGAAAAATGATATCCATAAAGTGCCTATATAATCTTTCAGATTTACCATGACTTTTCCAGGTTAGAAAAATTACAGCCAAAAAATGTTCAAAAGCAAAAATGACCACTGAACAGATGAGAATTGAAATGAACAAATAAGACTGAATAGATGAAAATCAAAACAAAACCACCCTTACACAAAACTTCGAGATATAACTCACCAAATATAAGTGGTAACATTCTGTTGAGCAATAGAAAATAATGCAGTATTCTTTGAAAGACAACATCTACATGACTTTTGATTTAAGAATAAAATCTGTCTCCTACAACCTAGGAAACTAGCTACTTTGCAAAGTCAAATCCACAAATACAGTAGTGGAAATGGTAAACAAGGATATTTGAGAGGATTCACTAAACTAGGGTAGTATTTATCAATTTTGTTCTGTTTTATGCTGAATACTATCTATAACTCCTTTGAGTATTCCCTGTATAACTGATATTAACATTAAATGCTAATATATTCAGATAGGCATGATTATTTGTAGAATATTTTAAAATACCTATTTATAGTGTTAATAATTTCTCTTACCAGAAGAACCTGAAAATCAGCCTGCTGGTACACATGGAAGAGTTATAGATGGGAAAATATTAAAATGTTATAAAGAGAGGTGTATCTTCTGAATTGTGAAGGAGAAAAACATTGCTGTTTATTGGTAAAGTACTTTAGAGAATATGAAATAAAGACTGTTGACCTAAAGAAAGAACCCAAGACCATTAAAATCTAGACTTATTAGTGAGATATTTATGGACTCTTGTAATTTGACCCTAAATTTTTAATTTCATTTCTCATCCCATCCCATACATCTTTGGGGTATGCCATTCTCTCAGCCTAGAATGTCCTTCTCTTTACACCTCTACCTCTAAAATTCTCTCTCATCTTTCAAGGCTTCATTGCTGGGGATAGGTTTTACTTGTTACCATCTTGCTCTCTTGTTACCTTCTCCTTTCCTCCTCTGCTCCCATCTCCATATGGTTTATCTTACTTGTACTTTCCCCTTTCCCCACCTCAGTCTCCAGTGTGCTTAGCGTAATGTTTTACACGAAGTAGGCACATAGTGAAATTAATGATTTTCTTCTTCTTTTCCTTCTTCTTTAGAGAGAGAGTGTGTGTGTGCACAAGTTGGGGGGGGGAATCTTAAGCAGGCTCAATGTCAATTATGGAGCCCTATGTGGGGTTCAGTCTCACAACCCTGAGATCATGACCTGAGCTGAAATCAAGAGCCAGATGCTTAACCAACTGAGCCACCCAGGTGCCCTTGAAGTTAATGAATTTCAAATTCTGACTGAAATTCTTAATAGCAGAACTCTAATGAAACTCAGACTCTGGCTTAAACAGAAAGCTCTATGATCTCAAGCCAACATTCTTCTCATTTCTTGATTTAATTTCCAAACTGAGACTATCTATAAAAAGTTTATACTTCAAACTTTTGTGTATAATTAGTTCACTTTTTCCTTTCATTTGGTAAAGTTTATTGGAACCATCTGTGATATACTACTTATTCTTAAGGATGAAAAAATATTTTAAAAAATATTCCTCTGGGTCAGAACACTTATTGCATCCCATTAGTTTGTGCTTAAGAGTAGAAATGTCATTCTCTGAGATGACAGCTTCTTAAAGGTAGGAATATATTGAAATATATAGAGAAATTCTTAGTTTTCATCAGTACCCTTTAAGCAATCTATAATTTATATAAATCATTTCAACCTTACTACCCTCTAGGATATTGGTTTCTAATAGTTTACTGTTCCACAAATTAAGCCTATCTTAAGTTTCAAATCCCAGTAGCATTAATATCCTTATACTTGGTATAGAATAACTATCTCATCTATTCTAGTCCACTTATGACAGGTTCCCAAGGGCAGGGACCACAATGAATCACTCTACCTCCACAATGACTAATTTACATCAGATTGCCAATAAAGATAAATCCAATAAATGTTGAATCATTATTTTATAGAATTGAATTATATCTTCCTTTTTGATTTGTAGTTTGGATCATATAGTCTGGCCTCCAATTAACTATATTAGTATGGAGAAGGCACACTACTATATATGCATGTTGATTCAAATAATCACAGCATATAAGATCCCTTTTGAATTTAATAAAAGCCAAAATATAAGAGCAATTTTCTCCTCTAGCAGTGAGCTACAGTAAACATACAAAAAATGGTCAGAACATCTTGTGAAAGAAATATCTCAAGTTAAGAAAATATATGGGGAAAATGACTTGTGTTGTTGCTGGGAGCAAACAATGTCAGGCAGTAGTTAGAAAAGTTCTATAAAATGTCACTTAACAAACACTTGGCCTCCTTAATATAGGCAATAAGTTTTGCTTTTAATCTAGATATATTTGCTTACTTTATAAATAAGGAGATAACTCTGTCTATTAAAGAGGCTTAGAAGCAGTAATAATCCAATGTCAATGAGAAGCCCTAGCAACCAGATTATAGTCTCTAAGAACCATTCCTCACTAAAAAGAACAAGAGTCTTTGGTAGAAATGGCTGATTCCAAGTCAGTGTTAGGAAATGTACAAAATGGGCCTGGTATATCTTGAGCTGAAAAGCAAGGAATCTCACTTGCTAATGTGAGTAATATCAAAAGATCATGAGGCAACTTGAAGGATAGACAACTGGGCATCAGCAAGAAAAATAAAACATATGGAAAAAAGTTAAACCCACAAGTTTATAATCATAATAAAAGGATGGGGAGAGGGGAGAGAGAGAGCAAGAGAGAGCAAAGAAACCCAGATGCCAATGGAAGTTCCTGAAGTAACAACTTATTTCTCTCTAAATTGATAATGGAAGCAAAAGAATTAGGCATTTATTCTACTTCTCTGGTGTGAATTGTATTTTAAAATAGTTAAATTGTTGTGGGAGATGATGGAAAGGTATTCTCTATAAAACTACATTAGGGGGCGCCTGAGTGACTCAGTGGGTTAAAGCCTCTGCCTTTGGCTCCGGTCATGATCTCAGGGTCCTGGGATCGAGGCCCGCATCAGGCTCTCTGCTCAGTGGGGAGCCTGCTTCCTCCTCTCTCTCTTTGCCTGCCTCTCTGCCTAATTGTGATTTCTGTCAAATAAATAAATAAAATCTTAAAAAAAAAACTACATTAGTCAATAAATGCATGAAAAATGATAGGATTCTTTTTGTAACCGCTAATGAAATGACTGCATTGTACGCTGTTTATCAATGAATGGTAAAACGGTTAAGTGTAAAGCTGATGAGGAACTTTACAATGGATTAAGCTGTCTCCACCTGAAGCCACTGTTCAATCTTAGCATTACAAAATGTATGTCTCCTGATGAGATGAAATATGAACTACGCAGCACCACCTACAAAGTATGATTGCCAAAATAGAACTGAATCTGAATCTAATCAAGTCTTTAAATATAACCTCCAGGACAGAAATACAGGGGACAGTGGAACAAGTTAAGTGACACCATTAGGAAGCAATATGACAAATCCAGAATGGAGAAAATTCTGTACCATAATGAACGCAGTTTTTCAAAAAGTTAGTGTCATAAAAAAGGGGAGTGTGTGCAGTTCTCAACGAAAAGAGATTTTAAAAAGACCAATGTGGTATTACAACCAAATTCAGCAAGTGGAACTTGTTAGGATCCTTAACTGAACAACTATGGAAATTTGGGGAGAAAGGGACAATCAAGGAAATTTTAGTATGGAGCAGGTATTAGTTACTGAAGAATTATTGTGGGGGCACCAAGGTGGCTCAGTTAAGCATCTGACTTTGGCTCAAGTCACATCCACATCCGGCTCTCTGCTCTGCAGGAAGCCTGCCTCTCCCTCTCCACTCCCCCTGCTTGTGTTCCCTCTCTCTGTCAAATAATTAAATTAAATCTTTTTAAAAGTTATTGTTACTTTTTAAGTATAATAATTACATTGTGGTTATATAAAATTTATCTTTCTATTTTTGCAGTGCATATCAAAGTAAATTATTTAGGGTTGATACAACAAGATTACATGAGGTTTGGGATTTGCTTTAAAATACTCCAGCCAAAAAAGTAGGGTTTGGTATTTGGGAGATGATGAAACAAACACAGTGAAATACTGATGGTTGTTAAGACTGGTGATGAGTACATAGGGCTTCTTTGTACTCTCTACCTTTGTATATGGTTGAAAATTTTTCTATTAAAAAATTTTTAAATAGTATTATTAGGAGACATTTATGATTTCAACCTTAGACTTCTGGAACATCTTTCATTGGCTATGATTTTTAATTGATCACTGAGAGGAGTTTAAGTGACTTCATCCTTAAGTTCTCTCAGTAACGTGGAATGTCATTTGTCTGGTCCAAGAGAAAAGTTCATTTATAAAGTTCATTTATTTATAATTGTTTCATAAAATTTGGGTTCCAAATCCTTCATACCATGTTTTGTATCCTATATCCAGATGATCATCTTTGATGGGCAATTACCTAGTAATTTCCTCCTTTCTTTCTTTCTCTCTTTCTTTCTTCCTTCCTTCCTTTCTCTTTTTCTCTCTCTCTTTCTTTCTCTCTTCCCCCCTTCCTTCCTTCCTTGCTTGTTAGAATTATGTTCAATACGGAATGTTACTATCATTTTCTTAAATAACATCAGTTTGATTTGTAAATGCACCAATCAGGGTTTGTCCTGAGTTTTGAAAAGTAGTTTTACAAGAGATAATTCAGTAAAAATCCTGACCTTTAACAAAGGATTTAGCATTTTAAGCTAAACACGTGTGACAGGTAAAGTTGGTTCTGGCGAAACTGTTCTACTTAGGACTTCTGGTCTACCCTGTACTCAACATCTTCTATAATTTCCTTGCTCTTCACACCTGAATGGTCCGCAAATCTTATTAAAGATACAGAAATGGTAAAGAACATGGAATTTAGAAACAGATCTGGATTGAAAACTTGGCTTTGTCATTTATTAGCTTTATTACCTTGAGCAATACCCTTACCCTAAGCTTCAACATCCTCATGTGTAAAATGGCAAGAAAAATACTCAGTCCTCACAGTATTATCAAAAGAATTAGATGAAATAACATAAGTAAAGACATTTAATGCAACAGTTAGCACATAGCAAGCACTCAGTAAATGGTATCTCCACAACAGGATGTGAAGGAATGGATTTAAAGTCTGGGTTAAAAAAATAAAAGAAGAATCATTACAACAGAGAATAAAGCCCAGAGATATCATCACCAAATTGTTGATAATGGTTTTCTTTGGGAGAGATAAGGGTTTATACTCCCCTTCTATATTATACATTTTTTAAAAGATTTTATTTATTTGTTTGCCAGAGAAAGAGAGAGAGTACAAGCAGGGGCGTGGCAGGCAGAGGAAGAAGCAGGCTCCCCACTGAGCAAGGAGCCTGATGTGAGACTCAATCCCAGAACCCTGGGATCATGACCTGAGCTGAAGGCAGATGCTTAACTGACTGAGCCACCCAGGTGTCCCTATTTTATATATTTCTAAAATATTTGAAGTTTAAAATAATAAGTATGTGCTACTTTGAGTCAGAAAATAATTAAAGTATTTTTAAAATATCTGTTTTCTTCATTCCCAGTATCACCACTAAAGTTTTGGTCGTAATTATCTCTTGCTTGGACTCTTCCAAGCTGGACTTCAGTACCTCCATGCTCTAAGCCATTTTCCACACTGCCACCAGAACTCATCATGTCTAGCCCCTGGGGAGTTCCATGTTACCTACAGAATGACATTCAGACTCGCTGGTGGGACATAGAAGGCTCTTTATAATCTGTTCTCAGCCTTTCCAGCTTTATCGCCCAACCTTCCGTCCCATTCACACTGGACTCTAGCTACACCAGAAATCCTGGCAACCTCCAAACACATTATGCATTTTGATGCCACCTTGCCTTTGCACACACGACACTCAATCCTTCTCTTTGTGCTTATTTGGCAATTTCCTACTTTAAGACCTCCATTTTTGATGTCCCGTAAAATAATAACAATGACGTGTAATGAGTTGTCTCTTCTCATTGTAGACTATGAATGCTTGAGGAATGGAAAGCTGCGTAGTAGCTTGAGAGCACAGACTCTGGAGCCAGACTACTTGAGTTTAAATCGTACTAGCTATGTGACTTCAGATAAGTTAGTTAACCTCTCTGGGCTGCATATAAAATAGGTTATATTTTATAACAGCAGCAGCAGCAGCAGCAGCAGCAGCAGCAATAATAACTACCTACAAGACTATTATATGAATACAAAGCAAGGCCTGACATTTTATTAAAATACAATCTAAACTTCTACCATGACTATGACTATTATTAGTGTTATTATTACTAGTACTGTTACTATTGTAGGCCCTTCATAAATGAATAAGCAGTTTTAGCCTTATAAATGAAACTAAATATTAACTTTTTAGAAGAAATGAGAAGATATATAAAACTTTCCTAATGAATCAAAGTTGAGGAAGTTATTCTTAAAGTAAATAGTTATTTTTCTATTATGTATATAATTACAGAAAATGGAGTCCTAGAATAAAAATCTGTATATTAACAAAGTGGCTTTTTAATTAAGTGATTAAAAATTATTTTCTCCACATACTAGAAAAAATGCAAGCTATTTAAGTTTTTCTTCTTAAATACAAAAAAATGACATACAATTATCTATTACAAATTATACATAGGTTAACTGGTAAATATAGGTGTCTAATGAATAGAGAGTTCATATTTCAAATATAAGGAAGTTTATTTACATCAATTTAGTCATCTGCTAATACACTGAATGACTTGTTTTATCAAATAATTTGTATACAAATAGTAGTCCTTTGAACTCATCAGAAAACACCATCAAGTGGGACATAAACACATTTTTAAATAATTAAAGATATAATATAGATATATAGAGACACTAATTATTCACACTTAGTAAACTCTATGTAATCCTAATTTTTAAAAACCCAAGGTCCCACAATTTTAGAGTCACATATAAACATAATCCAACAGTAAAAAGTTATTTAAAATAAGTCATTAAAAGAGATTCGAGGGGCGGCTGAGTGGCTCAGTGGGTTAAAGCCTCTGCCTTCGGCTCAGGTCATGATCCCAGGGTCCTAGGATCGAGCCCCACATGGGGCTCTCTGCTCAGCAGGGAGCCTGCTTCTCTCTCTCTCTCTCTCTGGCTGCCTTTCTGCCTACTTGTGATCTTGGTCAAATAAATAAATAAAATCTTTAAAAAAATTTAAAAAAAAAAGATTCAAATTGGGGTGCTGGGTGGCTCAGTTGAGCAACTGACTCTTGGTTTCAGTTCAGGTCCTCGTCTCAGGCTTGTGAGATCAAACCTCACATGGGTCTCAACTTCGAGTCTGTTTGAGATTATGTCTCCCACTTCCTCTCCCTCTGCCCCTCCCCCCACTGGCTCACTCTTTCTGTCTCTAACAGAAATAATTTTTTTTTTTTAAATACTGACTTATAACTTACAGCATCATTTCTCAAACTCCCTTCCTTCCCCCAATTCACTCTGCAGCTGCTTTGGAGCATCTCACTGTTAAGGCTCCCAAAGCCTTCTCATGAAGTGGGTGGTCTCTTCCATCTGATTCTTTCCTGCTCATCTCCAAGTCTTGTCTGCAAATGGACATCAAGTCTAGCTTAGTCTAGTTCCCCTGCACCAATTCTTTTCTCAACTCTCTCTGCTGAAAGAGGGAGAAGGGGTGGGAGCCGTGGTACACAATTACACATGAACTCATCCCATGCATACCACAGATAAAAGGTTCACTGTAGATCTGTAATGTGTTCCAGCAGTTAAATTATTAATAAATGGCATTCAGAATTAGCTGTTTATATTCTGTATTATTATTTCCAGAAATGGGAAAAAAATTGTAAGAAAACAACTTACACTGTTACTTTGAAGAAACAATGTAACATAATTTTGTACCAACTTAATTTTCTAAATAAATATCCAATTATGCTAAATTTCTCTATCTTCCAAAAAGCATATATAACATGAAAATGTATGAAATTTATATACATTTTACCATTATCAAAAGGAGTGAAGTTAATTTTATTTAGTGAATCAATTAATTAATTTTTAGAGAGAGAGCAAGAGAGTGCCCAAGTGAAAGGGAGTGGCAGAAGGAAAGAGAGAAAGAGAATCTCATGCAGGCCCCACTCAGTGCAGAGCCCCATGCAGGGCTTGATCTCATGACTCTGACATCATGACTTGAGCCAAAATCAAGAGTCCAATGCTTAACCAATGAAGCCATCAGGCGTCCTGTGGAAGATAGTGTTTTATTTTTTTTTATTTATTTTTTTTAAAAGATTTTATTTATTTATTTGACAGAGAGAAATCACAAGTAGATGGAGAGGCAGGCAGAGAGAGGGAAGCAGGCTCCCTGCTGAGCAGAGAGCCCAATGCGGGACTCGATCCCAGGACCCTGAGATCATGACCTGAGCGAAAGGCAGCGGCTTAACCCACTGAGCCACCCAGGCGCCCCGAAGATAGTGTTTTAGATCATGTTGACCATTGCTCTTCTCTGTCAGTCAACACAATCTCCAGGACAACCCATTTTAGCATTCTCAAGGGGTCATTTAGTTACAAGTTCATGTTTTAAAACTACTATTAATTTATCCTCATTTCCTGAAACACAAATCTGATATTCCTCCTCTCTCTAAAACTCTCCAGTGGCTCCCCATTTCCTTGAGGATAATGTCAAATGCTTTAGAGCTTAACATTTTAGAATCCCCAAAAGTGGGTATAAATTGATCACCTTGGCCTTATTCACCCATGACCAGCTGTGCAAAACATATCCTTGTGGGTCCATTAAAACTTGCAGATCCCTGTGAGCTGCAAGCAAGCACTTTACTTTATAATGTTATTCTGGCACTTGTATATAACCTTCATTGTATTTTTAAAATTGCTCATGTTTCTATAGGAATTGGAGCTCTTGGGAGGAATAGAGATAGTAGTTTCTTTGATAAGTAGTTACTGAGTACTGTGTGCTAGATGCTGTGCTTCATAAGCATTATCTCATTGAAGACTCCTAACAACCTACTCATGTAGGTATTATTATTGACTCCATATTGTAATGAGGAAACCAAGACAAAAAGAAGTTAGAGAACTTGTCCAAGGTCTTATAGTAAGTGGCATAACCCTAACTGAAAACACGAATCTTTCTGATGGTATAGAGTCAATGGCATATAATGCAACATTATTTTGTGTGAAGGTAACATTATAAATTTTCCTTTTATTTTACCAATAAGAAAACTGAGGTTTGGAAAGGTATAGTGTCTTGCCTAAGGTTACAGAACCAGGAAGTGCCAAGAGACAAGAAAAAGGAATAATCAGAGAACAAAAATGAGTTCTTATAAATTAAGAATAGAGTAGCTGAAATGAAAATTCAATAGGGTTTATCTTCAATTAAATGTAAAAGTAGTATCTTCCAACACATAAAAAGATAAGAGAGGAAATGTAGAAGACCTAAGAAATCAATCCTGGGGATTCAACTCTGACTAACAGGAAATTCAGTAAGTGAGAACACAGAAAATGGAAGGGAAATAACTTTCAAAGAAACAGTATGCAACAGAGAATGTTAGCAATCCACCAAAATCCACTGTCCTCTTCTACCTGGACACTAGACAACATTTCTCAGATTTCCTTAAGAATTAAGGGGCTGAAAGACTGACTGCTCTCAAATGGAAGGTGAATGGGAGTAAAATGAGCCATTTCCAGTGGCTGATAATTTCTTCCATGTATTTTCACCTTCCTGTGAGATGAAATGGCAAAGCTGAACAAAGTGGTCTTGGAAACCATATTGCTTACCCAACTGGACCACCCAGGTGCCCATAGCTGTATATTTTTAACAGCTATTTTATACTCAAACCTACTTTAAAGGAAACCATGAACCTACCCTTTGAGGAGCATAAACAGAATATGAGGATGAGCGCTAATGTACTCCACAGTAGGACTCCGAGTACCTATCTGTCTTCTCAGGATGTTGTTAAATATCTGGGTCACATCTTTTTTTCCCTGTTAAAGAAACAAACCACCATTAAATTACACAATCAAAACAGGTAAAATTATATGGAGTGTAAGTTGTATCTCAAAAGCTGTTTACACATAAACACACACAAAGAGAAACAGCACTGTTCTTTGTAATATCTAAAACCACTAATTCATTCTTTTTAGTGATTCAACATTTATATACAATATAAAATGATCACCATAAGTCTAGTTAGCAGCTCTTACCATAAAAAAGTTAATACACTATTGTTATCTATATTCCGCATGCTATAAATTACATCCCCATGACCTATTTATTTATTTTTTAAACTTACCTTGTCATATATCTATAGTCAACTGTGCTTCCAAACATTTAAACAGAGGTTTCTGCAAACAGACACAGCTCTTTTCCATCGGCTTTGCACTGTGGTTAATTCGAATAACAATAAGTCTATTTCTCACACTTGTAAACGAAATGGCATAGAAGAATTTAAAATAGTGGATATGGTACAATTGAATTCCTTATGATTTTTACCTTTTAGCTTTATATAAGAAGAAAATTATCATTAGCATTTTTAAACCATCTTAAATAAGGACGGAAAATGGGTGAAGAAAATAAAGATTTTAGCAAATGTTGGTTAGAATCAGATTCCTTTTTCTTAAATGTACTTTTTAGTAATTTTCCCCCCTCTACTTTATCCATTCCCATTCCAAGTTGGTGCATTAAAAAAAAAAAATGTGAGTTTTTCTATTAGGTGGATATGTATGATTTAGGTGATTGTAAGAAATCATATCTAACCTAGAGGAATAGAGAGGACTACTCAATTCTAGCAGCTGAAGCAGAAGAACTATAGCCAGTGTTGGATGGGACTTTTTTGAGTCCTCATTTACAAGACTTCCACTCTCACACACCCTACAATCTGAGGCTTGTCTCCTTCTCCAACTGAAGCTCTGAACTGAACAGTTTTTGTTTTGTTTTGTTTTGTTTAAAGATTCAGTTTATTTATCTGGGAGAGAAAGAGAGAGTGAGAGAAAGCATGAGCAGGGAGGAGAGGGAGAAGCAGGCTCCCTGCAATCAGGGACCCCAATGGGAGCATGAACTGAGCCAAAGTCAGACGCTTAACCAACTGAGCTCCCCAGGCCAGGCACCTTGAGTTTTTTGCTTCTTAAGATTTTATTTTTAAGTAATCTCCACACCCAGTGTGGGGCTTTAATTCACAACCCCGAAATCAAGAGTTGCATGTGCTTCTGACTGAACCAGCCAGGCGCCCCAAACAGGAGTTTTTTATATGAAAAAAAAGGACGACATTCCATCGTGAGTTACTATGGCCCTGATTCTGGCCTTCATCTCTCAAATGAACTGTTAAAGATTATCTTCCAGTTATGTCCTCTACTTCAAAAAAGTCTTCACTGGGCTGAGTGAGCTAACTAGAAAAGCAAATCTGACTGTGCTGTTCTCTTAAGCTCTTCAATGCCTTCCTTTTGCTTAGAGAAAAGTCTGACGCCCTCCATGACCTAGCCCTTGCTTACCTCTCCATCCACGTCTCACTTTTCAATTCCTACTTCAAGTTCTATTAATAACAATGGACTGTACTACATAAAGGTATATATGACTTTCATTTCTATACCTTTGCTCCTGTTCTGCTTGTCCTGAATTCTTTTCCTTCCCTTTTGTAGCTAAGTCTTAGTCATCCTGTAACAGGGGCACATGGGTGCCAAGAGCACCTGACTGCAGGGTTCCCAAAAAGACCAGGTTTCAGCCACTCATTGCTGACAAAATCCAAAGGCAGAGATATGAGTGGTGGTGTAACAAGAAAGGAATTTATTTCAGTGAGGCCAGCACCGGGAAGACAGTGGACTAGTGTCTCAGACTATCTCCAAAGTGCTGAAAAATACTTCTGGGTTTATATAAGGAAAATGTGGGACAAAGTTTGGTGGGTACTTGTAGGCAAGCAGTAAAGATCATTGTCTTGGGGTCAATCACGTGCGGTCTTGCTGACGTCAGGGTAGACGTTTTTTGCTTGAGGGGGTAGTTTCAGTTCCTATCACAGGATGCTTTGCCTGCAGGGGTCTTTTGCCTGAGTTAAGAGATAAGCTGGAAAGAAGAACTTAGAAAGTACAGACAGGTCAAAATGGAGGTCGTTGAAGTCCTCTTTCAATACAACAGATTCAGTTCAGATGTATTCACCTCTAGGATAACTGCTCCTCTCTGTGTGACAACAACATCTTTGCCTACATACACCAGTACCTCCTCTTCCATGTCTACCCCTACCTCCATCTCTACCACGGTCATAGCAGCTAACATTAAGTGCTTACTCTGTGCCAGGCACTTATACAAAGAACGTTATATGTATTTTCCAATCCTCCTAACAACCTTATAATGTACATTCTATAAGTAAGGAAATTAAGGACTAGTGAGGTTACCTTATATAAGTGGGTTGTTGGAGAGCCAGGACTCCATCCAAAACTGATGGCATCTAGAATCTGGGTTCTTAGCCATCATACTAAACTGATTCCAGCACCAAACACAGTATACTGAAATGAATTTTGTCTCTAACTCCTTCATCACATTGATAGCTCCCAAGGACAAACCATATTTCAATTCCCATAGTAGGGCCTGATATATATATAGTAGGCATTCAATATTTATTGGACTGATTTATTACTTTAGAGGCATAGGCATCTATAAGCCCTTTATCACAAATCTAGACCACTGAATCTCATGCATCTATTAATGTGGCACTTTTAAAAAAGATTTTATTTATTTATTTGATAGAGACACAGAAAGAGAGAGGGAGGAGGGGGAGCAGGGGGAGCAGGAGAGGAGAAGCAGGCTTTCTGCTGAGCAGGGAACCCGATGTGGGCCTCAGTCCCAGGACTCTGGGATAGTGACCTGAGCCAAAGGCAGACGCTTAGCCAGGAGCCCAATGTGGCAGTTTTTAATACCAAAACAAGTAGGACCCAAAATTAAAAGACACTAAGATTATTCAATTAATTAGTCAATCTTAAAACTACTAGCCATATAAAATACGGACTAAGTACTGATTAAGAATGCTAATTGATACATAGAAAAATTTTCTTTTTTTTTTAAGATTTTATTTATTTATTTGACAGAGAGAGAGATCACAAGTAGGCAGAGCAGTAGGCAGAGGGAGGGGGGGAAGCAGGCTCCCTGCTGAGCAGAGAGCCCGATGTGGGGCTCAGTCCCAGGACCCTGAGACCATGACCTGAGCCAAAGGCAGAGGCTTAACCCACTGAGCCACCCAGGCGCCCCATAGAAAAATATTCTTAAAGGATTCACTTTATCAACAATTGGCTTGAAATGGATCAGACTTAAATGTAAAACATAAAACTATAAAACTTCTAGAAAAAAAGAGAGGAATATCCTCAGGATCTAGAGTTAGGCAAATAATCTAAGAGCACAATCTTGGAAACAAAAACTAACAAATTGGAGTTCAAAATTCAGCACTTTTGTTTTGTAAAAGATCTTTTAATAGGATGAAAAGACAAGTTACAGACAGGGAGAAAATACTTCAAACCATACATATGATTAAAAAGAACTAGGGCTAGAATATGTAAAAAAGCCTTTGAACTTAGTAGTATAAAATACAAACCAATTAGAAAATGGGCAAAAGATATGAAAAGACATTTCACTGAAGACGATCTACAGATGGCTACAAGCACATAAAAGTTGTTCAACATAATTAGCCATTAGGGAAATGCAAATTAAGATCACCAGGAGAGATTACTACATATACCTATCAAAACAACTAAAATAAATAACGACAACACCAAAAGCTGACAAAAATGCAAAGAAACTACACTTGTACATTGTAGGTGGAGATCTAACATATATAGTTAATCTGGAAAACAATTTGGCAGTTTCTTGAAAAACTTAACAGGTGGGGTGCCGGGTGGCTCAGTCGTTTGAAGATCCAAATCTTGGTTTTGGCTTAGGTCATGATCTCAGAGTCCTGGGGTCAGGCCCCACATCAGGCTCTGTGTTGGGTGTGGAGCCTGCTTGAGGGTTTTCTCTCTCTGCCCCACCGCCTGCTCTCTCTCTCTTCTCTCTCTGAAGTAAATAAATCTTTAAAAAAATAAAATAAGGGGCACCTGTGGTGGCTTAGGTCATGATCTCAGGGTCCTGAGGTAGAGCCCTGAGTTGGGCTCCCTGCTCAGTGGGGAGCCTGCTTCTCCCTCTCCCTCTGCCTGCTGCTCCCCCTGCTTGTGCTCCATTCTCTCTGATAAATAAATAAAATCTTAAAAACAATAATAAAATGAAATGAAATAAAATAAAAACTTAACATGCCACTACTATACTAGTAGTTGCCCTCCTGGTATATATCACAGGGAAATGGAGCCTGGCCATGAATGTTCCCAGCGGCTTTGTACATAATAATCAAAAGCAGGAAACAACCTAGAAATCTTTCCACAGGCAAATGGTTCAACAGACTGTGCTATATACCCATACCATGGACTCAGTGATAAAAAGGAATGAACTTTGATGCATGCAACAACCTGGATGAATCTTAAGGAATTATGCTGAATGAAAAATGTCAGTAACAACAGGTTACACAACCGAAGTGTCCATGAACAGAAATATGGATAAGGAAGATGTGCTGTATTTATACCATGGAATATTACACAGTCATAAAAAGGGTAAGACTGTGCCATTTGAGACATGGATGAACATAAAGAGTATTATGCTAAGTGAAATAAGTGAGACTGAGAAAGACAAATACCACAAGATTTTCCTTATATTTGGAATGTAAAAAAAACAACAACCCACAAATGAATAAGCAAACAAAATGGAGACTTAGATCTATACATGCAGAGAACAAACTGATGGTTGCCATAGAGGAGAAAAGTGGGGGATTGGGTAAAATGGGAGAAAGGGAGTAGGAGATACAGGCTTCCAGTTATGGAATAAATAAATCAAGATAGCATAACAAATATAGTCAGTGTGACTGTAATAGTGATATCTGGGAAGAGACCAGTAGCTACACTTGTAGTGAACATAGCATAACGTATGAGCTTATGGAATCACTATGTTGTGCTATGTTGAAAGTAATGTAACATTGTGGTGTCAACTCAAAAAATTAAAAGATTACACATTATACAGTACCATTTACATTCAGATTACAAAATGGAGAATGATTCCTGGTTGCTAGAGGCCAAGGATGGGGTGAGAGAGGGTAGCAGCTATAAAAGGACAAGAGGACGCATCTTTGTAGTGATGGAAATTTTCTGTATCTTCACTTTATCAATATCAATATCCCAGTGCTATCACTGGGATATGGTTTTGCAAGATATTGCCATCAGGGAAACTGGGCAAGGTACATGAGATGTCTCTGTATTATTTATTATTGGCTTTCTTGTTGGAGCAAGCTAGAGGAAGAAAGTAGGGGAGGTGCCCACTAGCTCTTTTGGGAAGACGATAGCCAGCAATTAGATGCATGCTAATTAAAAGCAGGAACCTCAGACAGTCACTTGTAAAGGACGCATCAAACCCCTCCCAGGGAAAGACTGGGAGTTGGATGTTTTTGTCGGGCTTCCTCTGTGCTAGCTCGGGGGAGGTGGAGACAGTTGCAACAAGTACTCTTGCACCCATGAACAACTGTCCCTTTGTTTGCTATAGTCCTATGGGTCTCATGAATGCGAGCCCTGTCAGCTTTCATACATAGGTGACCTGGGGGACCATTCCTCAGTGGGCAGCCTTAAAAGTTGGGCCACCAGGGTGCCTGGGTGGCTCAGCAGGTTCAAGTCTCTGCCTTTGGCTCAGGTCATGATCTCAGGGTCCTGGGATCGACCTGCACGTCGGGCTCTCTCTCTGCTCAGCAGGGAGCCTTCTTCCCCCCTCTCTCTCTGCCTGCTTGTGATCTCTGTCAAATAAATAAATAAAATCTTAAAAAAAAAAAAAGTTGGGCTACCAGATGTGTGGTCCAAACCCTTTGCTCCTCAAAGAGAAGCTGGGCATTGGGGTAACCCCCCAGGCTATATGGTGCTATGCCAAGGGGTGGGCTTTATGGCCAGTGTGTCTCAGCCTTTCCTATCCATTCTGAAGTGGCTATTTTCTCAGTTGCTCAATGAATAGGACCCACTTAGCTCATTTCTAGATTTCTCTCAGAGGGAGTTCCTGCATATGTAACTGTACCTTCTGTTTGTCCATAGGAAGAGAGAAATTCAGGAGCCTCCTGTGTGGCCACCTAAGTCCAGAGTCCCAGAATTTTTTTAAATGTTACGTAAAATTCAGTGCTGGTTCTCATATATTGCTGGCTGATGTCCTAGAATCTCAAATTGGGAAATCTAGCCTGAGAAAATAATCCTAAATAACAATCTTAAATATAGAAGAAGAGGTTCAGACACAGAGATTTTTTTTTTTTTTTGAGAGAGAGAGAAAGAATGAGTATGTGTGTGTGAGAGAGCAGGGAATAGGAATGGGATGGGGGAGGGGCAGAGGGAGAAGGAGAGAGAGAATCCTAAGTAGGCTCCATGCCCAGCACCGAGCCTGATGTGGGTCTTGATCTTACGACCCTGAGATCATGACTTGAGCCGAAATCAGGAGAAAGTTAGAAATAATCAATATGTCCAGAATTAGGCACAGTTACATAAATTATGGTATGTAACTGGCAGAAATAAGAATATCCAAATGTTGGCAATGATTAAATATAAGAAAAATCTATGACTAGCCACTGCTTTCACTTGATTCCATGGAGTGAAACAGAGAAGGGTAGATAAGGAAGAGAGAGACGAATTAAGAAGAAAGGAAGGAAGGGAACCAGGGAAGAAGAGAGAAGAATTTTTAAAAAGGGGAGAGAGATAACAACAACAAAAAAAACAGACACATGGGAAAGCAAATTTTATCTTCTTTAAAGAAAAACACAGAATATAAAATTCAAAGTTTTTCAGAAAATTAGGAGCTGAGTCTTCAATTTAAAAGGATTCTTTAGGATCAACTGCTGTCATTTTAAAATAGTACAAATGTTCATACTACTTCATAAGAAATGAATTTCACTTACACAAATGTTAAACAATATACTTGTATAAGAGGTACAGCTATAAATATAAACAAAGCTTAAAATGAAAGAAGTCATCTGTTCTGTTCAAATCTTTGTAGACTCTATAGTAATCCTGCACAACATCAATCCTCTTTGAAAAGTCATAAGAGCATGTTTTTCATACTTCCCAGTGAAATGCCACAAGAACATTTCCATACGGCATTCCAGTGAACAGTAGACATGAAGCTCCACAGAACTCTATCCAACTTTTACACAGAGGAAAACATTCTTCTGGTTCATTAGCAAATAATGTGCAAAGGCAAAGAAAGCCCCCTGTGGATAACAAAAACAAGCTTGGATACCAGGAACAGCTTGTCAAATCAGAGGAAAGGATCAGAATGGAAAGGATTAGAGAAAATCTAAACAGGTACCAGATGATTAATGATGGGCTTTCCATAAGGGAACCTTGCAAATATCCATTCATTACACTATACCTAACTAGAGTAAAACCTTAACTATTTCAAAAACAGTCTTCAGCAACCTTCAGACTGTCAGATTTCAAGTTCTAGAAATGGCCAGGAAAAAAAGAAAAAAAAAAATCTCTGATGGTAACGAAGCAACATCTAGAAATGACAAAAGACCTATATAGACAATTCACATGAGAAGAGAGATGGCGGGGCACTGGGGTGACTGAGTGGGTTAAGCCTCTACCTTCGGCTCAGGTCATGGTCTCAGGGTCCTGGGATCGACCTGCACATCGGGCTCTCTGCTCACCAGGGAACCTGCTTCCCCCTCTCTCTCTGCCTGCCTCTCTGCCTACTTGTGATCTCTGTCTGTCAAATAAATATATAAAATCTTAAAAAAAAGAAGAGATATGGTGGCAAATAAACACACGAAAATATGCTCAACATCATTAGTCGTTAAGGAAATGCAAATTAAAACCACAATATACCACTTATACTTACTTGAGTGGCTGAAACTTAAAAAAAAAAAAAAGCTAAAAGCAAACAAACAAAAATCCCCAGCACTACCCAACAATCCTATTCCTAGGTATTTACACAAGTGAAATGAAAACCTACATCCGCACACACAAACTGCATAAATGGTTATAGAGATTTTATTTGTAACGGGTCAAACCTGGAAATTCCCCCAAATATCCACCAACTGGGGAATGGATAAATGGTCTGCGTACATCCATGCAGTAGAAAGCCATCGGCAATAAAAAGGAACAAACTCCCGGTACATAGCAACAACACAGATGAATCCAAAATCATGATGTCAAGTAGAAGAAGCCAGAATCAAAAGACTACATTTTGCATGATGCCATTTCCACATTTGTTAAGGCAAATTATACAAGGACAAAAGACAGATCAGTGGTTGCCAGAGGCTGAGGGTAGGAAAAATGATTACAATGAGGCATGGGAAAATCTGGGGGGTGATGGAATTATTCTATATCACAGAACTGTGTATTAAGAAGAGAGAGGGGCGCCTGGGTGGCTCAGTGGGTTAAAGCCTCTGCCTTTAGCTCAGGTCATGATCTCAGGGTCCTGGGATCGAGCCCCACATCGGGTTCTCTGCTCAGTGGGGAGCCTGCTTCCCCCGCCCCCTGCCTGCCTCTCTGCCTACTTGTGATCTCTGTCTGTCAAGTAAATAACTAAAAAAAAATCTTAAAAAAAAAAAAAGAAGAAGAGAGAATGTTACTGTTTGTCAATTACACCTGAATTAAAAGAAAAAAAAAAACATAACTGTAGCCATGTCATGGGCATCTCTCTTCTGCTCCTCTGTGTTGGCTGGGGGGAGAGGGGTGGGGAGAGCTGTTGTGGATAGGGCAAATATTTGTGCTGAATTTCACTAGCAGAACTAGATAGGCAGAGCCGTCTCCAAGGGGTTAGGGGTAGGGAGTGTTCACTGCATGGATGAATGCTTTTGCAGGGGACCAAAATTCAAACTAAACTAATTTACAGATAAACTAATTTACAGGAAAAGTTTCAGAGCTCAGAATTAGGTGCTCTCAAATTTTTTAGTATAACTGTATTTACACATGACACGAATTCTAATGCAGAGCTCCTTGTAAACCTCCTGGCCCTCTCTATCTCTCTCCTCATCTTCATTCTTCTGCCTTTTCTGCATGCTGGCTTCCTCTACTTTTTTAGTTTACATGGTAGGAAATCTGACTACCGATGCAGTTAGAGACTGATGCTCCTAGTTAGAGACTGAAGTTCCATCTCCGTTTTAGTTCCAGAATCCTGCAGACTTCTCTGGCCCTGCTTTGATGAGATGACCACTACTAGTCCACCCTGTGTACTGGGCAGGTGTTATGCTGCACAAAAATGTTGCTCCCACTGTAACTCTATGGGTGGGGATGGAGGGACCACTCCCCAGAAAGCAGAGGGGATAAAACATTTTGTACATTATACAATGGTGTGAGCAGTCTTTATCTTTATGGCGGGTTACATTCATTAACAAGTATGGTAGGGTCAAACTAAAATGGTCATTGTCTTAATTTTTATAGGGGGAACGCAACCAATTAACATGTTCACGCTTCTGATTAAGGGCCTGATTAAGGGCCATTTTAAATCACCCATAGATTATGTTCCTTTATAGGATAAATGTTTCTGAAGCTTATATTCGTTAGTTTAAGATGATGAGAGAGTCATGGTAACATAAAATTCCATTTAATATGCTATAGTATTTCCTCACCTGTAATTGTAAATTCTGTGACTTAATGTGTCTAATGATGGGTGCAAAATACATGAACAACCGATGAACTCAAGAACGGCTAGAATCAACACCCTACACACATAGTAAGCACTTCAAATTGTTAAATGCATGCCTTCTGCCCATTTTTGGACATGATTTTCTGTTTTTTGTGTGTTGAGTTTGAGGAGTTCTTTATAGATCTTGGATATCAGTCCTTTGTCTGTATTGTCATTTGTAAGTATCTTCTCCCATTCTGTGGGTTGCCGCTTTGTTTTGTTGACTGTTCCCTTTGCTGTGCAGAAGCTTTTGATCTTGATGAAGTGCCAAAAATTCATTTTGGCTTTTGTTTCCTTTGCCTTTGGAGACATATCTTGAAAGAAGTTGCTGTGGCCGATGTTGAAGAGGTTACTGCCTATGTTCTCCTCTAGGATTCTGAGGGATTCCTGCCTCATGTTGAGGTCTTTTACCCATTTCAAGTTTATCTTTGTGTACGATGTAAGAGAATAGTTGAGTTTCATTCTTCTACACATAGCTGTCCAATCTTCCCAGCACCATTTATTGAAGAGACTGTCTTTTTTCCTCTGTATTTTTTCCTGCTTTGTTGAAGATTATTTGACCATAGAGTTGAGGGTCCATATCTGGGCTCTCTACTCTGTTCCACTGGTCTATGTGTCTGTTTTTATGCCAGTACCATGCTGTCTTGGTCATCACAGCTTTGTAGTAAAGCTTGAAATCAGGCAACGTGATGCCCCCAGTTTTGTTTTTCTTTTTCAACATTTCCTTAGCAATTTGGGGTCTCTTCTGATTCCATACAAATTTTAGGATTGTTTGCTCCATCTCTTTGAGAAATGCCGGTAGAATTTTGATTAGAATAGCATTGAAAGCATAGCACAAAGTTTCTGTCCTAAGGCTTTATGATTCTTCATTTTTATGGTAATAAAACCAAAGGTGAAGGACCACTTTAAAGGGTGCCAATGAACAGTAAAGGATTTTTACAAAGGGACAGAAGTTTTCAAAAATTTAAGACCGTAAAATGGGTAAATGAGAAGCTGGTACTGGAGTACTTATTTTGCTGACTTTTTTTTTTTTTTAATGTAGCAAGAAATAATAGAGATTAAATTATCACAGCAGAAGGTTTTCTGCTTCTTTGGACTGCTTTCTAATTCAGCCTGAACAGATGACTTTGCATCCACCCTGGTTTTGCAAGGCACACCTGCCCTTAAAATGAATGCATCAATAAATTCATCCTTTGATCTCTTATCACATTGTGTTTCAAAACATCAGAGTCTGAAGCTGTGTTTTGAATAGCGGCCAAACCTCAAAAAACACAGCTCTGAGTTTGATCCTGAGCCCATAAAAATCTGAAGACTTGCAATCTCAACCACAAGACTTTTTTTTTTTAACTTCATAAAAATATGCAGAAGCGGTTCTTTTCTGTCAGCAATTTTAAGGTTTAAAGGATTAGATTAAAAATTTATGGCTATAAAGTAATGAGATTTTCTTTTTAAATAATTTTAACTCAAAGGTCTGCCTCCTCACTAGCCCTTATTCCTGTAACAGTAGGATCCTCTAGTACTTTCCTCATCCTCATTGGCCACTTTGCTCTGGATTCCTGAAGGAGAAATGGGTTCGTCACAAAGACTGCCAAGGCAGTTCCAGCTACCCAATCTAAGCCACTGCCATGGTCACCATCACTGCTGTCAGCTCTGGAACCCAAACCCCTTCTCCAAGCTCCTCTCAACCCTGTTCTTGGTCTTGCCTCCCACCACTAGTCATTTCCAAAAACCCTTCCTCTGTTATGGTTCTGGAGACACTTTCCCTCACTCCAAAACGTTCTCCTATTTTTCTTCTATTTCCTATTCCTATTGATCTTAGCAAAAGAGAGGGCATTTCTTAAATTTCTGTTGATTTACTCTGCAAAAGAAAACTAAGCTCTTCTCTTCAGTCTTTTCCTTCCAGACATTGTTTAGAGACCTAACCTTCCACAACTAACAAAAAAAGCCCATCTAATGGGATTGGGAGGGAGACAAACCATAAGTGACTCTTAATCTCACAAAACAAACTGAGGGTTGCTGGGGGGAGGGGGGTTGGGAGAAGGTGGGTGGGGTTATGGACATTGGGGAGGGAATGTGCTTTGGTGAGTGCTGTGAAGTGTGTAAACCTGGCGATTCACAGACCTGTACCCCTGGGGGTAAAAATATATGTTTATAAAAAATAAAAAATATTTTTTTAAAAAAAGCCCATCTAGGTGTCCTCTAAACAAAAATTCATTTTTCTCTGTAAGGAATACTCCATTCTTTTAGGTTATCTGGCAAAAGCTACAGCCCAACCCTAAATAATATTTTTTTCTCCCTTTTATAAACATATACCAAAAATTAACAGTCAAATAACTGTTGTACTCTCCAACAAACCCCCAGAGGTGGCTACACACTTATAGAATGCTTATCACCACTTGTGAAATACCTTCTAAACCATTTACTAATTAAACAAGAAAAGTGGCTTATTGCTGTGTTCAGGACATCTTCCTTTGGTCTAATTTTCTTACTTTTTCTTCAATCTCTCATTCTCAAGCCTACATTCATTCATTCACTCAACCAACCAGTGTACATGGCACTAGCTGTGGGACACGGGATCCTAGTACTCAAGATACTTTCAGTCCAGAAGGGGCTGTACCAGTTCTACCTCTGAACCAAGACACAAGGAGGGCAGAGTTGTGTGTGATTAGACTGCGTGATTAGACTGCGCTCTAAAGTTAGGACAGGTTTTATCAAGTTGTCATTATCTTATGTGGGTACTTTAGGCTTGAGATGCAAAGCTGCTGCTTGCAGATTAACCATTAGGACTTCCAATCAGTTAAGTGTCTGCTTTTGGCACAGGTCATGATCCCAGGGTCTCGGGATTGAATCCTGTACGGGCTTCTTGCTCAGCAAGGAGCCTGATTCTCCCTCTACCTGCTTCTCCCTCTGCCTGCCACTCCACTGCTTGTGCTCTCTGACGAGAAACAAACAAAAACTCTTTAATAAATTTATTTATTTTTAGTACCCCTGTAAAATAAGGGGAACTTGTATAACTATTTCTTATTGTTCCTCTTTTGTTATTTAAGTCAATGCTAAGCTAAAGCCGTAAGGTACCCAAAGTCTGTCTTGATATACTCCTATTCCCTAATTCTTGGATAGCACCTTGAACCTACACTATTCTGTGGCTGCTCAAGACTTCCTTAGTTCACTGGGCCTGATGACATCTCATGCCTGACTCATTCCTCAAAATATAACTATCCTTGGTCATATTCCTTCCAGCATCCAATGGTAAATTGGGCTGATCTCATAAACCAACTCAAGCTAACATATTAATTAATGATAATAATAGTTTAATACATTTCTACTTTCAGGAAAAAGTGTGAAACAATAGGAGATTTATAGAAATTTAATATTATAATCCAATAATAGGGAGTATTTTTCCCATTTATGGTCACTGACTGACTAAATCTAAAATTAAAGTAATAGGGGCGCCTGGGTGGCTAAGTGGTTTAAAGCCTCTGCCTTCAGCTCAGGTCATGATTCCGGAGTCCTGGGATCAAGCTCTGCATCGGGCTCTCTGCTCCTCAGGGAGCCTGCTTCCTCCCCTCTCTCTCTCTCTGCCTGCCTCTCTGCCTACTTATGATCTCTCTCTCTCTCTGTCAAATAAATAAAATCTTAAAAAATAAATAAATAAGAATAAAATTAAAGTAATAAAAAAGTCAAGGGTTATAACAAAAATAAACATTTACATTTAATGTTAGTTTGAGAAAGGGAGGAAAATGAGAACAAGTATATTCTGACATTTGTGTATAGTCTACACATGTATATATTGTTCTTATACAACATATATATATATACACACACACATATATTCAGTTTAATATTTAAAGCAGTGCTGTAAGTTCATACTTTCTCTATTTTAGAGATGACAAAAGTTGGTCTTAAAGAGGTTACATTACTATCAAATAGCCCAGCAGGGGCTCTAAACAATTCAAATCCCAAGTATTTTTCCACTGTGCACAACTCCTTTCAGTGTTCACTATCTCACTTGAAACTGAATAGAAAAACCATGAAAACACACAGATGCAATGATAAAACTACACTTCATTCCACATATGGCCAGTTTAAAAAGAGAGGAGTAAGATGGGGAGGGAGAGTGAGCAAGCCAGGCAAGAGGAAAAAGTAGACAAAGAGATTACTGAGTAGAAATGTCAAAGATAGAAAAATAGGTAAGGGAGGGAAAGAAAGAAAAAGACAGGTGTGTCTGAAAGGAAGGATGAGCTGTGGGGTCCTCCAGTCGGGGTCTGCGTCCAGCCCACACACCTGGCTTCCCATCTCAAGAGCAGTCTTGCTCTGCGTTCCTCATCCTGCCAGTCAGCCAAGCTGAAGCCATCCAGAGAGCTGTGGGCTAGTATTTCCACAGATCCCCAGAGCCCTGACCTTATCTTGGTCTAATCACTGTAATCACCATGATTAGTTTTCCTTTCATTTTCCCAGGGATAAAACTAAAAGCTATTTCAGAAATCTGCATTTTCAGGGTGATTGGGTGGCTCAGTGGGTTAAAGATCCTGCCTTCGGCTCAGGTCATGATCCCAGAGTCCTGGGATTGAGCCCCGCATCTCATCGCTTCGGGCTCTCTGCTCAGTGGCGAGCCTGCTTCCTCCTCTCTCTGCCTGCCTCTCTGCCTACTTGTGATCTCTGGCTGTCAAATAAATAAATAAAAAATCTTAAAAAAAAAAAAAATCTGCATTTCATCCATCTCTGCGAATCAGTGAAAACCCAAGCTCTTAGTATGAGGGTAGTAACAAAAACAATAAACAAATCAAAACCAAGACTTCTATCACCAAAATAGCCAATGGTCAAACATGCCTTACACACACGCTGTTTACTGAAAAACCACCATTCTCAGTCAGATTTACCATAGATAATAAAACGCCTACACCTCTTCACCACTCATATTTCTAAGTTTTTGTTTTATTTAGCTCACTTATTATTCAGGTAAATTAGGTATAACTGCTTTCAAAGTGAGATACGTATCCTATATTGCTAGCATTCAACAAACTTCTGAAATCATTGGTATAATATTTTAACTAAATGAACAAGCCCGAGAGACACCGAGTTTGAATCCCAGCTTTGGCTCTTAGTATCCAAGTGACTGCACAAATTACTTAATAGCTTTGAGCTTTAGGTTCTTCATCTATAAAATGAGGCTCATCGTATAGTACCAATCACACAGGTGATTCCTCACAAAGGATTTCCAAAGGAATTTCCTTTAAGAAGGAAAGGAGATGAGTGCTTGGAACTGTATGACATGTAGTAAGCACTCAATGTTATCCCTTATTATTACCATTATTATTGATGGCCACTAGCCTTGCCTCCTGGCTGCAGAAAACTTAACCATAAAATATCTTTTTACCTTATTAAAGAAATTTGAGAAGTTTTAGAAAAATACTGGGTTTATATGTAATAGATGAAGAGTAATAATAGAAACAAAGTCAAATATTTATGATCGTATACACTGAACTTGCAAAGCATTGGCAGACCCCTTTACAAATGGTTTACCTCGAAGTCTATGAGCTGTAGGTCAGCAATCAGGGTCACCAGCAGCCCACTATTATAGAGCTCCTGTGCAAGCTGGGCCACAGCTTCTGTGGGGGGTTCCTTGTCATTTGTGCCACACAGAATCTCTTTCATTGCTTGCAGAGATTTCGACACTTCCTCTGAAGCCTGGTGACCAAAAAAACATGCTCACAGTGAAGAAGGAATGATATTTTCAAGCCATAAACAAACAAACCAAAAAACCCCCCTTCTTGGATTCTGTTCAGTTATGATCAAAGAACACTATACAGTTACAAGCAACCAAAAAACTGTTTGACAGCGCTTTTTTTATTTTGGAAAATGTTGCAAAAATGTATTTATGTTAAAAAAGTCTCTGGTATTTCTATTTGGTCAACATAATCAAAACACTCTTCCTTTAAAACCTACTCAGATATAGCCTAACTAATCTAGTCATTAGCTATAAATTTTACTCTTAAGAATTAAAATGACTGGGGCGCCTGGGTGGCTCAGTGGGTTAAACCTCTGCCTTCGGCTCAAGTCGTGGTCCCAGGGTCCTGGGATAGAGTCCCGGGATAGAGTCCCTCGTTGGGCTCTCTGCTCAGCAGGGAGCCTGCTTCCTCCTCTCTCTCTGCCTGCCTCTCTGCCTATTTGTGATCTCTCTCCCTCTCTGTCAAATGAATAAATAAAATATAAAATTAAAATGACTGTTTTGAAGACTTATCAATAGCTACGGGTCTTTATTAAAAGCATTTGTTAAGGTTTTCAACAAATTCCTATCACTCTAATTTTTTAATGGACAATGTAGTAAACCTGAATTGTCAAAACACATGGTCAGATTATCAAAACCCACTAACTTTGTTAATCCACTTGTCTCTCCCACATAATCATCACCTTTTTTTGCTCTCTATGAAACTTAAAAATGACAAAAAAACACTTCTCTATATTGTGAAGAGTAATAGGGAAATCCACAGATGACTGGGTGCTCAGGCCTGGGGAGGGGACAATGAGGAATGACTGCCAACTGGTACAGGATTTCTTTTGGGGGTGATGAAAATATTCTTGAATTAGATATTGGTGATGGTTGTAGAACCTTTGAGAATACTAAAAATCAGTGAACTGTACACGTTAAAGAGGCAGATTGTATGGGATGTGAATTTATTCAATATGTCTTTTCAAAATTAATACAGGTGAGCAAAAGAGAATAGGCCAAAAAGTTAACAATTTAATCTGCTGAATATTTTTTAAAGAAATATAGTTTTATTACTTTGAAGTATGGTTCTGTAATCATTATAACCAAGGAAGGGAATAAAGAGAATAAGGCAGATTAAATATAAATAATTCATAGTAGCATGACTACTTTAAAAAGTAATTTCCAGATACATCTTATTATCTGACTGAAACAATTCTTAATTTATTAAAAGGTTGGAAGTTTCTTTAAGGGTGATATTTAGCCACAAAAGAGAGCTTTAAATTATATTCAGTTAAGAATAATTATAAAGCAGGGACGCCTGGGTGGCTCAGTGGGTTAAGCCGCTGCCTTCGGCTCAGGTCATGATCCCAGGGTTCTGGGATCGAGTCCCACATCGGGCTCCTTGCTCGGCAGGGAGCCTGCTTCTCCCTCTGCCTCTGCCTGCCTCTCTGTCTGCCTGTGCTCACTCGCTCTCTCTCCCTCTGTCTCTGACAAATAAATAAATAAAATCTTAAAAAAAAAAAAAGAATAATTATAAAGCAAACTTCTGTGTGCCCATAACACAGGTTAAGAGTAGAAAACTTCCAGAAATCCTGAAGTCACCTGAATGCAGCCTTTTCAACCTAGAAGTAAATGTTTTTATGCTTTTGATGATCATTTCTTTACTTTTCTTTATATTTTCTTACCTGTATTTGCATCGCTAAACAATATAGTTGAGCTCTGCCAATTTTGAACTTTTTGGAATAACACCTGGGACCTCTTAGGAGGTGCTTCTGTTGCTATTATAGATGTGAGGTCCATCCATGCAACTGCATGGAGGCAGCAGCGTTTTCATTTTCTTTGCTCTCAAGTTTTCTACTGATGGCTGGACCCCAGTTCATCAGTTCTACTTTTGATGGACATTTAGGTCGTTTCCATTGAGGGGTTATTAGGAACAGCAACATATGAACACTCTTGTATGCGCATCCTGGTTCACAAGTGCAAGATTATCTCTAGAGTTTATATGTCGGAGTAGAATTGCAGGGTTTTAACAGAGGTACAACCTCAGATTTGACAGATGATACCAGCTGGTTCTCAAAGTAGTGACACCAGTTTATACCTTATCCCTCACAGTGGAGGAAAGTTCCCATTACTCTCCATCCTCACCGACACTGAGTATCATCAGACATTTTTCATTTTTGCCAGGAGAGTGAGTGTGTAATATGAATGTACGTGGTTTTAACTGGCCTTTTCCTGACTACTCATTAAAACGAGTATCTTTTTATGTTTTTTTCTGTCTTATGCAGATTTACTGTAAATTTACTAGTAAATTTGGGTTTACTCTTTTATGAAGGTCATTTCTTCTTTCTAATTGAGCCAATATTTGATTCAATATTACAAGTACACAAGAATTAAAAATACACTTCTACATCCCTTACAAGATGCAGAATAAAACATCATATCTCTACATCCATACAAGATCCAAGATTTTTTTTATATACTGGGATGGGAAGATACTGTGAATTGAAGGATATTTATTTTCTAGATTTCTTAAGTGTTGCCATAAACTAACCAGTCACTTCAGAGAGAAATTGAATACATAGGATCCAACATCCTCTGGAAGGAACAAAATACAAAGAAAAGAACAATAACAACAACAAAACCTTATCTATGAGGAAATCCTGCTTAGTAGGACCTTTAAAAAATGTTAAAATGAGGTTGCACTGTCATAGAAACTATCAGGTGATCTTTAAATAAAAATGTTCTATCCTTCCTGTCAGTTTAGCATTAAATACCTGTATAGCCCCTTAGATTTTTAAGCTCTGTAGTCTAGAGGGATCCAAGTTTTGTCAGAGGCTGAAGATAGTGAACCAAGTGTTCAAGGCAAAAGAGTCAACAACAGCATAAATCCTGAAATCAATTTATATGTATTTATAGAGACCTTCTGTGCACATCACAGACCATATTCGGGGATTCTTCATCAAGCTTTTACATTGGTTTTTGGTTTTGGAAAACATGCATCTGAATAATAATATTATCATTTTAGTTCATACCTTGTCGGTTTTTTTGTCTTGTTTTTCCAAAATCGCCAAGTTGTCTTTTAGAACTTTCACAATTTCTGCTGGATTTTTGTGTGATTTACTAAACAAAGGCATTTTTTTCATCTATAGAAATTTCTTCTTCCAATACAGAATGCTACAAACAAATAAGCAAACAAGAATCATGAGTTTAACTTTTTGAAATTTTATCTAAAATTTTGTTTACATCCCAGTTAGTTAACAGAAGTGTAATGTTAGCTCCTGATGTATAATATAGTGATTCAACACTTCCATACAACACCCAGTGCTTATCACAAGTGCCCTCCTGAATCCCCATCACCTATTTCACCCACGCCCCCACCCACCTCCCTGCTGGTAACCATCAGTTTGTTCTCTAGAGTTAAGAATCTGTTTCTTGGGGGGCGGAAATCTGTTTCTTGGTTTGCCTCTCTATATATATTCTTTCCCTCTTTGCTCATTTGTTTCTTAAATTTCACATGAGTGAAATCGTATGGCATTTGTCTTAATCTGACTGACTTATTTCACTTAGTATAATACTTTCTAGATCCATCCACGTTGCAGAGGCAAGATTTCATTCTTTTTATGGCTGAATAATACTTCATTTTGTGTGTGTGTGTGTGTGTGTGTGTGTATCACATCTTTATCCATTCATCAACTGATGGACACTTGGGCTGCTTCCATAATTTGGCTATTGTTGATAATGCTGCCATAAACATCAGGGTACATGTATCCCTTTGAATTAGTCTTTTTGTATTCATTGGGTAAATACCTAGTACTGTGATTGCCAGATTTTAGGAGAGTTCTATTTTTAACTTTGTGAGGAACCTCCAACTTGTTTTCCAGCATGGCTGTCACCAGTTTGTAAAGAATTTAACTCTTAACATGATTAAATTGTTATACCAAAATGTCTTATGTTTTCAAAAACCCTAATTCAATAATTTGAAACATTAATATTGATCAAACTAAAATGAGTTTCATCAAGTTTTACACCAAATTTAAATACATATATATATTTTAAGACAGGTATTTTTAAAACTTTGCCTAAAACTTTTTATTCAAAGTTTAAATTTTTTTTTCTAAAATACAAATACAAGGATTAGGGAAAGAGTCCCACTGGGAAAAGGAGTACTTAAAACTAGATTTTTTAACTAATGAGAGTGCTGCTGCCGACAATGACGGTGATAGATAAAATAAAACATGTAAAACAAAAGTGAGATTAGGATCCACATACTGCGGTAAGGCAATATTTAATGCTACCCATAACAATCACAAAATCGCAAGGTAAAATTATTTTAAAATCTGATCTGTTCTTTATTTACTCTTCAAACATTCAGCTAGCCATACTCACTGAGGAAATGAAGACCACCATGGTGGAGGGTGAGGAGAGTGAGGAAAAGGAGTATTAATTCTTGTTTTTGAGAACATCTATTTACATAGAGCAGAGAAAGCTGCATATGGCTGTCATTGCCCTACCATAATGTAATTATTTAGGAAGAAAATCATAATTGAAGTTTCCAGTTAGGAGAGGCATATTCACATACTTTATAGTTATTGGAAAAATATTTCAAACATTACAGAAACATGATATAATAAGTCCATTAACCAACAGCTCAGAGATAACAAATATATCAGTTTGGTGTATGTTCCTTCTGAATTTTTTCTTATATATAATATTAGATACATTTTTAAACAAAAATAGAGTAATACTAAACATAGTATTTTGTAACTTTTTTCTACTTGTTATGTCTTGAATACCATTCTACGAGTATATATTTAGATCTCCTACAATTGTATACAATATAGTATTCTATTATACAGATATATAATTATTATGTGGAAACTTCTTATTAAATTACTATATAATTTATTTTATTAATACCCTATTAATGGACATTTGGGTTAATTCTATTTTTTCTAACATTTTTCTGATTAACAATGATGCAATTAGTCAATGGAGGATATTATCCAAGTGTGTATACACAAATGTGCACCAGTGGATAGCAGCACTCTACCTAGCTATTCCTGTGGCATAACCATAGCTATAGTTCTAAATCCCTAATCCCCCTAAAATCCGATTTCCCAAATCTGGCTCTCTAGAACTTGTCATTCTGTGAGCTACCTTATATCCTTCCAATAAATTACTTCAGGATTTGTTGTTTGTAATCAAGAATTCCAATGGGAGGGGTGCGTGGGCGGCTCAGTTGGTTGAAGGTCTGCCTTCAGCTCAGGTCATGATCCCAAGGGTCCAGGGATTGAGCCCATCGGGCTCCCTGCTCAGCGTAGAGCCTGCTTCTCCCTCTCCCTCTACCTGCCGCTCTGTCTACTTGTGCTCTCTATCTCTCTGTCAAATAAATAAATGAAATCTTTAAAAAAATTCCAATGGGACATATATATGTTATGAAGTAGAAATCAAAACACTGTGAATTTTGATGATAAAACAAAAGACTTAAATTATCATTTTCAGAAGAAATGGTGTTTTCGACAGGGGTGCCTCAACTCCCCAGTGTGGGAAGACTAAGTGAGAGGGGAACCTGTCCACTCTTGGGGCAAGGATAGGTTTGAAAAACAAGAGACTCCAGGCAGCCTCTAAGGCAGATACTGAAAGTTGACAGAGCATTCAAAGATAAAGCATGTGAAGATCACAATGATTCTCACAGTAGGCAGTGTCAGGTGCAAAAAGAGAGTCAGAACATTGTATCGTGTACCTTTATACAATTCAAGAATAAAATTGTAAAGACACACTAGATTTTACTTTAGTAGTCAGCCCTACACATCAATAAATGAAGGTGGAGTATATTTAAAAGTGTATGTACTGTGGTAGTAGGGTGGGTGCTGAACAAATCATTAGTTAAGTTGGGCAGAGCAAGCCAAATGTTGCTTCTTACCTAAGTGATCTTGGGCACAGATCTTTAAGGCTCTGTGATCTCATCTGTAAATGGAGAAGATAACATCTCCCTCTCAGTGTTGTGAGGATTAAAGGTAAGTAGAACATCTTGCACAGGGCCTTGTATAAGTACTCTACAATGTTTAGCTGCTATTATTACAAAAAGTTCTATGATATAATGAATGAATGATTTCACAAAAGAGAAAGGCATACTAATTGAGACATGATATTGTCTTAATTAAGTGTTCTAGACACATCTGTGTCCTTGAATCACTTACACATTTTTTTCTTTTAAAAAATATAATTTATTCTTTAAAGGTTAAATATTTAATGTTTAAATACTTAGCATTAAAAGTTTTTTTTAGGGGCACCTGGGTGGCTCAGGGGGTTAAAGCCTCTGCCTTCGGCTTAGGTCATGATCCCAGGGTCCTGGGATAGAGCTCAGCAGGGAGCCTGCTTCCCTTCCTCTCTCTCTGCCTGCCTCTCTGTCTACTTGTGATCTCTGTCTGTCAAATAAATAAATATTTTTTAAACAGTTTTTTTTTAAATGCTAAATGCATTTGTATAATTGTTCATTTCTTCATATGGTTCTACTGCACTAAGGAAAAGATAATCGACTGTGAGAATTCCAACTAAATACTCCTGACATCAAAATAGAGTACAAATAAGAATATAGTATCATGCATGGGGTGCCTGAATGGCTCAGTCAATTAAGTGTCTGCCTTTGGCTCAGGTCATGATCCTGGGGTCCTGGGATCGAGACCCACATGGGCTCCCTGCTCACTCAGGAGCCTGCTTCTGCCTCTGCCTCTCCCCCTGCTTGTGCTCTCTGCCCCCCCCCCGTCTCTGTCAAATAAATAAAATCTTTTAAAAAATAAAAAAAGAATATGGTCACGTATAGGTGATATGACGTGATTTTTTTCCAGTACTTGTTGCTCTGCCCAGTTCTCAGTTCTTAGTTCTCAGGCTAATTCTAATGCTAATTCTGGTAATATCACAAATGTTTTCAGGACTCCCATGGTAGTTATCCACCATTTCCTGATTTGCTGTCTTCCAACTTTTTTATTTGCCTGTTGATTTGTTCATTTATTCATTCACTTGTTCACTGAACAAACAATCTGAGTAAGTACTAAGCATGGACACTTTGCTAAATACCTGGGATAGAGTTATGAACAAGAAAAATACAATGCTTGCTCTTTTGAACTTATTTTTTTTTTAATTTTTTTAAAGATTTTATTTATTTATTTGACAGAGAGAAATCACAAGTAGATGGAGAGGCAGGCAGAGAGAGAGAGAGGGAAGCAGGCTCCCTGCTGAGCAGAGAGCCCGATGCGGGACTCGATCCCAGGACCCGAGATCATGACCTGAGCCGAAGGCAGCGGCCCAACCCACTGAGCCACCCAGGCGCCCCGCTCTTTTGAACTTATTATTAAAAAGAGAAAGTTAACATTTTGGGGGCAATAAAATTATATAACAGAGGAAAAACACACAGTATAATGCCTCTTAATACAGTACTCCTTTTTTGAATTTGTTATTTTCGTATTTTAAGTGTACCTATTTTCTACAACTATAATATAAAATTAGTTTAATAATGTTTTAAAATTTCATAGGACCATTATTCTTCAATTCTGGGATCCATATTATGAGGGAAATCAAGACCTATATCTCAAACTATGCAGTTCCAGCCCCCGGTCCCCTATAAATTTTGGTGAAACTCTCCTAACTGCTCTGTTCTCCTCAGACCATAACCAGCCCCGTCCCACCCCGAGACTGAACACCTTCCTGTATCACCCTCAAACCCAGGGCTGCCCTTTCTACTCCCTGGGCAACCATGCTGGACACTTGCATGTGCATCCACTCCAATCACATCATTTACTCCACTGTCATTTAAAAACTGAGCCAACTGGCACTCAGCACTACCTACTAAACAAATACAAGGTAGTTCAACCCGTCTGGTTCTGAATTGGTAACTGATCCACTATGATTCAGAAATTACCACCCTTGGGCGCCTGGGTGGCTCAGTGGGTTAAGCCGCTGCCTTCGGCTCAGGTCATGATCTCAGGGTCCTGGGATCGAGTCCCGCATCAGGCTCTCTGCTTGGCGGAGAGCCTGCTTCCCTCTCTCTCTCTCTGCCTGCCTCTCCGTCTACTTGTGATTTCTCTCTGTCAAATAAATAAATAAATAAAATCTTTAAAAAAAAAAAAAAAAAAGAAATTACCACCCTTGCCCGGCTGTCATTTGTCCTATCTATAAAGTGAGGGGATTCTTTTTTAAAAAAATTTAACTGTGAATTCACCTAGTCATATCATCTAACTCCTATTTTTCCATTTCATTTATGAAGATACCAAAACAAATCTGCCAAATGTTTTGGGAAAGTCCAGATACATTGCCTTTATATTAATACTGGTTTGGTTATTTTATTTATTGTATCCCCATGACTTATTTATTTTTATAACTAGAACCTTGTACTTTTTGGCCCCCCTCACCCATTGCATCCACCCTCACCCCTACCTCTGACAATCACTAATTTGTTCTCTGTATCTGAGCTTGACTTTTTTTTTAATTCCACTTAAAGGTGAGCCCATACAATATTTGTCTTTCTCTGTCTGGATTATTTCACTTAGCATAATGTCCTCAAGTTCCTTCCATATCAACAAATGGCAAGAATTCACTTTTTATGGGCGAATAATATTTATGGGTGTATTATACATATATAAGCACATTTTCTTTGTCCATTCATCTACTGACTGGCATTTAGGTTCTTTCCATTTCTTGGTAAATAATGCCACAATGAACATGGTAATGCATATAGCTTTTCACATTAGTATTTTTATTTTCTTCTCATAAATATCCAGAAATAGAACTTTTGGATCATATGATAGTTCTAATTTCAATTTTTTTGAGAAACCTCCATACTCAAAGAGTGGGTTCTTAAAGGGCATCACCCTTTGAAAATAGCTATGTTATATACAGTGAGCTCCGGGTGATTCATCACTGGTCCATATCCATTCTAAATCTTAAACTCCTACTATCTATCCATCATGGCCTAAGATAAAATGCTTAAGGCAGAGACAAAAGGAATGGCCAAGCCCTGAAAATGGTGCCTTCTGGGGATAAAAGGGTAGTAGGAATTTTTCTATAAAGTCTACCTCAGAGTTTTTAGACTATACATTATATTTCAGCAAAGCAGGAAGCAGGGACAGGAGAGGATGCCATATTAAGTACAACAGACTAACTCTAGAGGAATGCCTCTTAGGAACTGAAAACTGTAGGCTGTGCACACCAACATGCCCTCTAGCGTAGTGCTGACAGTGGGCCATGCAGCAAACAAATGTCCATGGACTAACACTGGCCCTGTTGTACTTTTCCATTGTCAAGAGTGAATAAACAGAATAAACAACAATTAATGTAGGTTCTATTAAAAAAAAAAAGCAGCTCAAGAAAGAGAAGAAATGCCCTGTGGACATAAGACAAGAAAGGTTGCTTCCAAAATTAATTCTCTGTAGGAGACAGAACAGACATAACTGACAAAAAAAGAAAAGGACTTACACTAAAAGCTGGCCAAGATAAAAGATGAGAAACACACACACACACACACATATATATATACACATATATAGATAACACCCCAAATACAGCATGGTAATCCAAATCTTCACAGAGCAGAAATGACCCTATGGAAAATTGACTAAGGACAACTGAGAGGTAAAAAATGAGTCAGGCTACATTTATTCATTCAAAAAATATTTACTGAGCACCTATAATATGTATATTACAGAGATATGGAAAAGATAAAGTGATCCAGGTATTACAACAATGGGCGAGGTGGAGGAAGCCAACAAGAAGAACAAAAAATATAAAAAGTGAAGCAGAAGCAACAAAGATGTAACAGTTTAAGCAGAAAAAAGAGCTAAACCTCATCACTTAAAGAGCTCTTCTAGTTGAGATTATTGGTGACCCCCCAGATTCAGTGTCTTGTGGCTTTTAAAAGAAACCAACATTATACCTTCAAAGCTCATTCCTACAAAATGACCTTAACAACAAAGGATAAAAATCAAGTTGCCTTTGAACTTCCATAAAGCTAAATGTCATCAGAACAAAGAGAAAACCTACAGAGTTCTGAGAGAGTCTATAGCCTTGTAACTGAATCCCTAGCCAACATATTTATGTGTGAAAAGACTGTGTATGCTTACTAAAAATATTATAAAAAGACGACATGGAATCAAGCCCACAAGAGTTCAACAAAATAAATGGTAAAAATCAGAAATAATTCTTGAAAGGAAGCCTTGATATTGTTGGTAGGACATGTAGGAGGGTGAGAATCTACAATTATAATGAATTCATAGGGGAGTAAAAATAAGTAAGGATTCAAGTTAAAAAGGAAACCACCCCAAAGTCTCCAAGAAAAGAAGGATCGAAAAAATAGCAATAGAAGCAGAAATTAATCGAATCAAAAAAGTAAAAGGAAAAGAAAATCTCTGGTAGCTATTTGGTCCTTGTTTCTCGTGGTGATAGACCTGTCTGCTCTACTTCCCATCCCACCTTACCCAAAGGGTGGGAACATGACCCAGGTATAGCCAGAGTATTCCTTCCACTGCCCTGGCTACAGCAGTTGGCTCACAAGTGGACTCTGACACCATCAAGCTTATCAAAATGCTTCAACAGGACTTTTCCCTTAGGTATTTTAATTTAATTAAGATATATGGGGCATACAGATGAAGAAATAGAGAACAGCCTAATAAGCTCCTGTGTATTTACCACCCAGCTCAAAACAAAAACTGAAGCAACCCCCTTCATACATCTCCCTGATCCCAGCCCCCTCTGGTTCATTCTGGTGGGACTATTACTTGAATATTAATTTAGCAGCGTGGCTCTAGAACCCATAAATGTTCACAACCTCTGATTTAGTAAGTAATTCTTGCTTCTGGCAATCTGTCTTAACAAAGTAAACTAAAACAAGGGTTGTCTTTGTAACATTTTTAAGAACATTTTAACATCTGTGAAATTGAGGTGTTTCTTACAACCGAGGGGATTTTACCTTCCTTAACAGTTTTTTTTCTTTCTTCCTTAGTGGTATACAAAGTACATGACTTACAGCCAACCGCTTCTTAGATTTGACGAAATACAGTCTTTGGCTATGAAAATGTTTGCAAAGAATGCGAAATAAAATGGAAATGTTGTTAAAAGCAGTACCCCATAGAACTATGTAAAAGCAAACAAAACACAAGTACACAAAGGCTATGCATAGAAAAAAATTTACAAACGTTAATGGTGATGGTCTCTGGGTAATTGGCTTATGGATGCTAAATTTTCCTTTTCCTTCAAATTTTCTTTTTTCCAAACTTTGTTTAATAGCCCATGCAAATACTTTCATAATGGAAACACCTTCTCATAAATGATATTTTTAATGACTAAACAACTGTGTTTTAAAGTTCAAACTGTGGAATATCTGATCACCATGACTTTTCAAAGCATTAGTCAAACAAATATGATTTCTGTTAGTTTGGCTATGAAATTTCATAAAGAGTAGAACTTGGCTCAAAATCTGGAGAGAGAGCCAAAACAAATTATTCACCTCTGCTCCCAGGGATCTCAGGCTCTGTAGACTTTGTAGTAGATTTTGGCAGCATTTCTTTTTCTCATACACAGCAAAATATTTCATATTCCTAACTTATGTGTGAGCATCATTAAAGATGGCCCAAAGTTAATCACTCTGAATATGTTCAGTGACATTAAGTGCAGAGGAGTGTTTACAGGGGAAGGGAAAAAGGGAAGCTAGGAGAAAAGGTCATTTGGGACATTCAATTCCCTTCTTTTTATTCCTTAAAATATTGAAAGGAAAATAAATGTTTATCTCTAAATGGCTAATGAGTATCTCCACGCCTTTATGTTTAACCTTTGATTGTACTATTCAAAAATAGATCTAATTTCAAAGGTTTCCCACACAAGTTTAAAAAAGCGAGAAATTTATCTCTGAAGCCAAGAAAAATCTCAAGATCTCCATAGGTAAAACTATAAAAAGTAACCAAACTTCTAACTCGCTGTAACAAAACCAACTAAAAAATGAGCCTTCTTTCCTTCCACATAAGTTTATTTTACAATCAACAATGACTGAGGGAGGAACATTTCCAAAATTTTCTTTAAGCTTGCTAATTTAAACCTAAGGCATAAGTACCTTCTCTTAAACTAAAGAAACTAAAATAAACTTAGCACTACATTAAAAAAAAATCACAAAAGTTCAGGAATCACGATTCTTTTATCTGCACTCCAAACAGAACTCACAGGTAGAAATGATATAAATCAAAGTGCATCTGTGGCAGATAATTGGACCTGTAAGATTCATTTTTTAAAAACTAATGAATGGAGGTTACATTAGTGTATACATTCGTCAATATTCATTAAACTGTTCTCTTCAAATGGTTTAAGGTATATTTTAAAACTGAAAAAGTATACCTCCAGGTTCTACTGTATTTGCCATATCCAAATAGTAACCTCTCCCCCCACGGACAATGCCATACATTAGAAGTGCCTGCACAGAAATAATAAATTATAAAGATATCAATCTCGTTACACATGCTATGACACCAAATCCATTATAGAGCACATGTGTCAAAGTATCATCTAATTAACGTCTTCTATCCTTTAACGATTCCATTTTTAAAAAAGATTTTATTCATTTATTTGAGAGAGAGCGTAAGAGAGAGCAGGAGAGGGAGAGGGAGAAGCAGACTCCCTACTGAGCTGGGAACCTGATATGGGGCTCGATCCCAGGACCCTGAGATCATGACCTGAGCTGAAGGCAGCCGTTTAACCCACTGAGCCACCCAGGTGCCCCAATGATCCTATTTTTAAATACATATGCTAAATGTAATTAGAAGGCACCACAATTAAATACTTTACTAGAAAACCTATGGAAATGAATGAAAATCTGTAGACAATAAAGTATAAATAAGGACTTTCACTGATAATTCTTTTTCTCAGTTCAAAATGACCAAGAATGATTCTGTTTTTATTAAGTTTTATTAATACAGTATGAAGGAGATCTTGACAACTAAAAACAGACAATTTACATAGGAACGGAAAACTCATGAGAATTTTAATGGATCCTCATTCACCTGGAAGCCTTGGTCAGACTTCCTTTGGAATAAAAACTCTTTTATAAGAAGAGAAACCCAAGTTCTTGGGAACTACTCCTGAATTCTAATGTATTGTAACCAGTGAAATAATTTAAAAATAGAACTAGTACATGAACTTAGGAAGACATAGAACTGCTAACTTATTTGTTGTTATAAATAACAACCTACTAGACTATTACTATTCCAGGAAAAAAAACCACCAGTAACTTCATTCATTAGGTTCACAGTGATTCTACTGACTGCTCCAGTCACTTGTCAGAGCTAAAATTTTCTACACATATTAACTATTAGTGATTGTCAATGAGTGATAATTCTATATTAGAATTTCACAATCTCAATTTATAGCAGAGGTCTGAAGCTAGGTCAGTGTTCTCAAAACTAGTACCTGTAAAAAAACAACAACAAAACACTAGTACCTGTAATCAAAGCATCAGATCTCACTGAAATTCACAATTGATATTCTTCACAACAGAATTATCAAGGAAAGCGCAAAATTCACTTTTCTGTTTTTACTCTTTCTTCTAAGCACATATATAATTAACAGTCATCAAATTTTGGTTAATTATTATTATTACGATTAAGACAAGGTTTATAGTTTTGAAATAGAAGAAAGTATTTCTTTTTTTTTTTAAGATTTTATTTATTTATCAGAGAGAGGGGGAGAGAGCGAACATAGGCAGACAGAATGGCAGGCAGAGGCAGAGGGAGAAGCAGGCTCCCTGCCGAGCAAGGAGCCCAATGTGGGACTCGATCCCAGGACGCTGGGATCATGACCTGAGCCGAAGGCAGCTGCTTAACCAACTGAGCCACCCAGGCGTCCCATAAGAAAGTATTTCTTGATCAAATGGAAAACTTTTCTGTCACTAAAATCATCTAGGATAAGTGTGCTCTTTGTATTGTTTATTTCATTATATATGTTTATTACATTACCAACTTTTCCACTTTGTACTAGAGTACTTTAGAAATATTTTTAGGACTAGCGTGACTAAACTTGATTTAGATAGACCAAATTTCAGTTTTCCACATAGGCCACATTTCCTCATATGGGTCCAAGCACACTTATGCAAACACGTAAAGTTGACACCTTACTTCAGAATGTCCCATGTACTCAAGATACCAAGCTTGTAAACTGCCTCCCTTATCACCGTCCCTGCTCACTCAGGGCTGCCACCAAGTCATACAGGATCTTCTCTTTTTCTCTAAATAGGCCTATTCTGCACTTCTATTGCTTTGTTTGTGCTTCACAATTCAGTCAATACTCGTCAGGCCATATCTTTCTCATAATGAAAACCACATGCCCCTAAACCCCTTCCCTTTTTTGGACATCTTGGAAAAATTACTCAGTTTCCTTTTTTGTGAACCGAAGAAAAAATTTAGTACTCCTCTAGTAACTATTAGGTACCTACTTAATGTGTCACTGAGCTATACTTCATAAATGGGTGATAAGCATAAAAGCAATGGCTAGAAATAGGCCTATAGTAAGGAAAATAAAAATAGCAAATTATGACATGAGATTAGATTTCATACAGGGTGTGCAACCTTGGAAGCTCTTTAAACTACCTAGAAATCCTGTTTATAAGCATCCTTCCAAAAACCCATCTATCTTATTAAATTTGCTTTTCTTCAAGCATTAGTATCTAGGATAAATAAAAATGTTTTATTCAACATAATTGTTTTTATATTTAGTTTCATTACTAGAATCGATTTCCTACTATTTTTCAGGGTGGCAATGGTTTTTCTATAGTGTGGCTAAAATATTTTCTTCAGCTATAATAAAAATCAGACAAACACTTTTTAAATAATTTTCCAGGGGAGATGGGTCCCAAATTCCCATCAACCCACTCACAATAAACTTCTGAAGTAACAAAACATTTGTAAACTGGGAATGACTTATTCTTTGCTGTCATATTTACATTCCTATGGGCTTAAGAAATGATGCCACCACTAAGGTAATACCAATGACTTAATAGTTTAAAATTAAAAAAAAAATTCTGACAATTGTGAAGCTGTGTGCAAATCTGCCATTGGTCTAAGACCAAGTATGGGAAGTTCTGTGAGGAAGAAAACTTGGTTTGTGATATTATCTTTATTTTATTTACTTTTGATTTTAAGTGCAAGATACTGGTCTGGAGAAGGTTTCCTAAAACCAGCTGAGTTTCTTCTTATACAGAGGTGAAAGGCATTAAGAAAAAGAAAAAAAAAAAAAAAAAAAAACCACCTCACAAAACAAAACCTGTTCTACAGGCTTCTGTACACATAGAGGAAATACAGCCATTTTATGTATTATGTCTAGTGTATAAACCCTTTCGATATGCTTACTGACACTCTATAGAAGTTTTCATTCCAGCTAAGTTGTTCTGCCTTAAAGGACTCACTTGAACCACTAAGGGCATATCTTTTGATGCTGGCAGAGAGTAAATTCAAAACTTAGCTTAGAATAGTGCATCTCTATGCAATGACTCAGTTTAGCAGCTAACAATATATATTTCCTTCTACCCACAGAGGAATGATTACATGTCTTCCACTGATGTCTTTAAAAAGACATAAAAAATTAATGTATAATGTCCTATGCTAAGGTTGTACAAATAAAATTTCTCTTGTAATGTAAATACATAATTCACAAGTTTATTTTTCTTTTCTCTGCTATATTGCTGGCATACATATATGCATCTGGCTATAATATTTCTTCAGCAGAGCAACAATGTTATATGAGTGTCTGGTATCAGCAATAGAACAAAATAACCTTGAATCCTTAATTTGAAATTCATGTACATTCATTTTGTATCAAATGGTAAATTTGATATGTAAATTATCTAATTTTTATATTCATTACAGAACCTTGAAAAAAATCACGTGTCACTTATTGGATCTAACAGAAGCATTCCATACTTAAATGATATGTCCTTTTAATGAATGGTATCATTAACACTTCTATTTGAATTACAAGAGAATGATGTAACTTACAATAATTGAGGATCCCAAACGTCACAATGATAGTATTAAATTTACTGACAATAGACAGAAAGAGATAACTTTTGAATTTTCAGGCAGTTGAAAAGGAAACATGAAAAATGGTATACTGCCACTATTTTATTTTTGGAAACACTTTGTAAATAAAAACCCATTTTCAGAATAAGATATTCCATGGACACAGAATAGTTGGTAATGGTTCAAGTGCCTTAGGCAACAGAGAAGTATTGTTTTGTAGTTGTTGTTTTTTTTTAAACCTCTCCTAGTAACAGCAGTTCATCATGCACAAAGAAGCAAGGTAACAACATGATTTAAAATGAATATATAAGCATTAACTGTAAAACCTCAGTGAAAACTGAAGTTTACTACATCAATTTCATTTCTATGAACTAGAATAGATAACCTGGCTGATACTCACCAAATGTTATAGAAATGCCCAAGCTTGTCTAAGCAACAAAAAGTAGACACATGGTGAGGTGCTGAAGACAGCTCTCGGGCTCAAAGCACTTTACATGAAGTAGCTTTATCTTCCATTTAATAGAGGGTGCCTCCTGTTACCAAAAGCGCTGCAGAGCGAAGAGTTTCCACAATCCCCTCTTGACTTTCTCTCTCTCTTTGAAGAGTAACAGTTACCACCGGAAAACGTTAGCAGAAAATGATCACTTGAACACTCGCACAGGGCAGCTGTAAATTTCCACTCTCTTTGCTTGCTCTCAGATTCCAAGCCTTGCTTGTCTCTTAATCTGTCACAGGCAGTTCTGTTTCTGGTCAGACCAGCTTGCTTCTGCCTTCTCCTCTCTCTCTCAAACGCACTCTTTTAGATACATACCACTGTGTAACAGCTCCCTCTTTTTCCTCCTCCCTCCCAACTATGCGTCACAAGAACGTGTGTAAAGCAATTAAACTGAGGCAAATTTAAATCTTGCTCCTTCACCGCAAAAGAGTCTAGGGATAAACAAAATATTTTCCTCACCGCGTTCTAAGTCCTATAGTTGCTCATGTGTGTAGTTTTGTCCACAGATTAAAATGGCCTGACAATGCTGGTTAAAAATGTAAATAACAGTTTCTAACAAAGGTGTGTTGATAGTGATAATAACAGCTTCATTTGCTAATACGTTAGTTTCTCAGGGAAGATTCTGATTCTGTAGCAAGGAAATACTCAAGCATCGTGAATTTACTCTTCAGATTTTAAAAGGCAAGGAAGATTTTTAAATTAGAGTATTTAAAATTTAAAGTATGTGAAAGTACAATGTATTTTGAAATATGGCATATTTTGAGACTTAGATCCAACATTTGCAGTTATAAAAGGGAAAATTACAAAGAACACAGAAAAATACTGACACCAAAAATATTAAGTAGAGCAGCTTATACCATTTATGTGCAAACCAAATATAATCACTTTGTTTAGAAGTCCCCCTCACTCCACATACACACGCAAAACATTGGTCAGGATGCATAATATCTCTTCAATGAGAATTTAAAAGGCTTAAGAGTATTTTATAAACTTTTTTCACTATTACACATGTATAATTATAAAGTAAAATGTCTTAAAATTACGGATCTCTGAAAAATCTGAGGATGAGGAATTAGGTAGAAAGCGGAGTGGGATGGTTGGTGACAGACTTAGAAGGCATTTGTAGAATTCTCTGGAATTAGATGGCAATGTACTCAGCTTGGAATACATGCTGACCATGTGAGAATACCGGTCAGAGCCTGCTTTAGAGTTTTCTGTTCCAGTCCCATAGCTCCAAAGACTTTCAAGTTCTCGGTCTCCCACTGTATGTTTCCAATCTAAATTCTCGGCCTCTTCTTTTGATGACAGATCCCTCAATAACAGAATGGACCGAAGTTAACAGGCCTATTATGTTTTAATCTTATTCTCTGCTAAAGCATCTCTAAGAATATGAGCTTAAATAAAGTGCAAGGCAAAAAAATCTATAAATAGTTGGTTATTACCCCTAAGAAAAATAAGCAAATAAATAAAGCTTTGCTTTATTTCTTAACCTATACATCAGGTGTTTAATATAGATTCCCTGATATACACATATATTTATTTAAAAATATGTACTTCTTAAGGTGGTTCATTTAAAGCAAGCTTTATTTATTTACTTTTAATATTTTATTTATTTATTTGACAGAGAGAGAGAGAGATCACAAGTAGGCAAAGAGGCAGGCAGAGAGAGAGGGGGAAGCAGGCTCCCTGAGCTTGATCCTCCCTCCCTGAGCTTGATCCCAGGACCCTGAGATCATGACCTGATTCCAAGGCAGAGGCCAACGCACTGAACCACCAAGGGACCCTATTTGTTTACTTTTAAAGACTTTATTTATTTACTGAGAGAGAGAGATCATAAGGTAGAGGGAGAGGGCAGAGGGAATCTCAAGTCAGCGGGGGACAGAGCTGGGAGCCAGATGAGCGGCTCAATCTCACAATCCGAGATCATGACCTGAGCCCAAGTCATGAATCAGACGGTTAACTGACTAAGCCTGACTAAGCCACCCAGGCGCCCCTAAAGTAGACTTTTAAAACTTAAATATATTATAAGGTAATTTGGTTCTTAACACCTAAGAAATAGGTACCAAAGAAGACTAGAAATTTGTCTGCCAATTATTCCTTTAATTTGGACTTTTGTAAAACTTAGAGTTTTATTTTTTACTTAAAGAAAAAAATGTTAAAGAGACATTATCTTAAATCACCAGGGGGCAATTAGTAATAAGTGCCTTGTATCTTCCTGAGTTCAAGATTATACTCAGAGAGTTCTGGTATACCTGGAGAAATTCAGGATTAGTAAGGATGGTGCTTAGACTAACTATGAGGTTAATTTTTTTTTTTTTTAAAGATTTTATTTATTTACTTGACAGAAAGAGATCACAAGTAGACAGAGAGAGAGGCAGGCAGAGAGAGAGAGAGAGGGAAGCAGGCTCCCTGCTGAGCAGAGAGCCCGATGCGGGACTCGATCCCAGGACCCTGAGATCATCACCTGAGCCGAAGGCAGCGGATTAACCCACTGAGCCACCCAGGCGCCCAAGGTTAATTTTTTTTAAGGCACTTTAACACTGGGAGATGTTATATCAACCTATGATTCTAAGGCACAAAATAAAGACAAGGTATTCAAAATACACATTCAAACCAACTACACATGATTATATGTGTTTATATTTGACTTCTACCAAACACCATTTTTAAAAAACACATGCAAAGAAATCACATAAAGTGACCATATATTGATCCACAAAAAAGTTAACAAATTTCCAAAATGGAAAATAGTACAAGCTTCATCCTCTGAAAACAAGATGAGAAAACTCAAAGTTATTTAAGAAATTTTTAACAGATAAGCAAATATGCTTTAACCAACCCTATTGATACTTGAAAATTTAAAAATACAATTACAGTGGACTGCAATTCTCTTTCAGGATATGATGAAATAATAGGGACTGAATTTACTCTTCCGTCTTACATAACTGAGAAACTGGGCAAAATATATAAAACAATGCTTTTTAGACACTGGACACCAGGCAGCTCAGCCCAGTAATCCCTGAGAGAAGGGAAACAAGGTAATTATTGCCCCAGGCTGCAGAGCAGGAAGGGGAGCCCAAACAGAGCGTGGCAGTCTTCCGGAGTTAAAGAGACAAGGGTTGAGAATTCAAGAAGGACAATGTGACTAAAATTCACAGTGCAGAATACCAGAGGAGAGAATTGCAGAGAATCCCAGAGATCTGCCGAGGACTCTCTTCAAATCTTCTTCTGAGAATTGATTAGCACATCTGTGAGAAAACTCCAAAGACAGGAAAGAACGAATGGAAAGAATCAGGCTGAAGAATTCACAGTATTCACACAGGACTGAAAATAGTTCTTGTTCCCAAAAGCCAAAGTGAAGAAATCTCATGTGAGAAACTGGGTTAAATACTCTGAAAGATATTGCCTTGGCATTGGGACCAAATTAGCCTTAGATTAAGTTGTTCTGGTCCTTCTCTATAGACCTCACAAGTAAGTCCAGAAATGATAAAATTCTTTCCAAATAAATTAACTGCATCCTAGAATAGAATTCAAAAATATCTAAAGGCATTTTTAGAAATCTAGCATATAGCATAAAACTCATAATGTCTGGCATGCAGTCAAAAATTACTAGGCATGCAAAAACCCAGGAAAATACAATAAGCCTTTAAAATAATAATAAAAGTATTTCTATGAGTTAAGGTAATAATAGCAAATTTATTTATTGAAAAGACTTGTTTTCCTTTTTAACTAGCTTGTAAGGTATAGCGTGACTGTTTGTAAAATGCAAATATGCAGTTCTCCACCAACACTTCCTCCAAGAATTCCAGTCTTCACTGATGATCTGTGTCTAAATCAATCATTTCATCAGGGACTGAAAACTGGTCATTTAAAAAATTCTATTCTTTCTGCTATATTGGCTGACTTGTTTGATAGAGAAGAGCTTCTCCTCAACTATACTTCTAATTAAAAAAGACTGATAATGGCTTCCTTTAATTACCAATTTGGAGAGTACAAAGTCCAATGGTGGCAAATAGAAGACTATTTTTGGTGAGGTTAAGTCTTTCTCTTCTTCTTCTTCTCCTTTTTCTTTTGGGTTAAGATTTTATTTATTTATTTGACAGAGAGAGAAAGAGAGAGAGCATAAGCAGGGGAAGCAACAGGCAAAGGGAGAGGAGAAGCAGGCTCCTTGCTGAGCAGGGAGCCCGATGTGGGGCTTGATCCCAGCACCCTGGGCTCATGACCTGAGCTGAAGGTAGATGTGTAACCGATTGAGTCACCCAGGTGCCTCATCTTCTTTAGAGTATCATTCAAAATGGTTCATAAATCTTTATAAATTCAATGTTTCAATAAATTACAGGCATTATTCCATTTGATGCCATCCTTCTAGCTTGGGTTTCCCCCAAAAGTAGGATCTGAAGCAAAAGCCTTATGGGATATTATTATATATTTTTTAAGATTTTATTTATTTATTTGACAGACAGAGATCACAAGTAGGCAGAGAAGTAGGCAGAGAGAGAGGGGGAAGCAGGCTCCCCGCTGAGCAGAGAGCCAGATGTGGGACTCAATCCCAGGACCCTGGGATCATGACCTGAGCCGAAAGCAGAGGCTTTAACCCACTGAGCCACCCAGGCACCCCTGTGATATTATTTTTAAAAGTAATCCAATCACAGTGAGCAGAAGTGAGGGACAAGGGGAATAAAGCAAAGGAGAGAGAGTCAAAATGAATACCAAGCTGGCCACCGGTTTAATCTGTCAGATTGAATTTCTTAGAAGCCATGTAAGCTGCATTTCAGGACCACCACTAAGGTGGGAGGAGAAAAGAGAGGAGAAAAATTTACCCACTGACTTCACTTCCCATTGATCAAAGGCTTTCCCAAAAGGGCATTAATTCCCCTACACTTGAGTTTTAACTCCACTGTACGTCCAGACTGTACATGTGTGGGTCTTCCTTGAGGACACTGCAAAAAGCAAGGGGTTTACTGAATAGCAGGAATGAAGCTATGTATGATTATGCCCACACAAGAGTTTACATAGGGCTGAAATGAGGAAAGTGAATCCCAGAGGATATGCAATGATGTATGAGAGGTATCTGTAAAAACTGTGCAAATTTTCCCAGATCTGGACAATGGAAGTCCTTTAAAGATATTTCCTGCATCCTTTTGATACAATTTCAGTAATCTTTGAATTTTTATTGCTTTCCAGTTCAACAGAATGTCCCAGCCTCACTTTGTATTTCCTCTGTCCTAGATCTGCAATGAGTCATTTCTCCAGGGAGCCCTAGAGCTTCATAGTGATGTTTGGGTATTGGGCACACTCACTGCTACAGACATGTCACTGCTTCTAGACCTTGCAGTGATGAAAGTTAGCAAATGAGTTTTAAAAAGTCATTAATTTACATTGATATTTCAATTCTAATTTACCATTACAGAGTTTCAACTCTATTTTTTTTTAAGTTTTATACTCATCTCTTACATAAAAATTTTGGTTCTAATAACACATCAACAAAATGATGTGTTTATCTTTCAGTATACCTAATATAGATTTAAAATAGCAATGCCACAATTTCTAACAATAAAACTAATAAAAGAAGTTTAAATAATTCTTTGCAATTAACTTCTAATTTAACTTGCAATGTACTGGTAAGCATATATGACTACCACTATCTTAGAGAGTTCTAATGTCAAAATGTTGAATTAGTTTGCCTGTTGCAAAATCAAAACTTCTATTTTACATTGTTAATTCACAATTGAAAAATTTCCATAGAATGAGATTTTAATTGTTTTATTATCAGATGGAGACTTTAACAACCCGTAAGCAATGCAGTTCCATGGAGCTGTCTCAGTTATGGAGAAAGCAGAGAGGAAAATTGAAAAGTGTAAATGATACATAGAGATCAAGCTATGGCCAAATGACATCATGGTACACTAATAAGCCATGATTCTACAGTAACTCATATACAAAAATGTGGTGGAAAAATTATTTATCACTATATGTGATGGTATAACTATGCAGAATTCCAAATTATCTCCTCCACCTTAGCAGTCACTTTCATGTTATTGATACGGTAAGACTTAGAATCCATCTTGAAATGTATTTACTGCATCACTTCACTAATTCTAAGTATTGCAACTAGTTACAGAATTTTTTTAAGGCCCATTATTAAATTGATTAGTCCCCCCTATCAAGGGGTGCCTGGGTGGCTCAGTCAGTTAAGCATTTGCCTTTAGCCCAGGTCATGATGCTGGGGTCCTGGGATCCCAAGAAAGTCCCAGTAGAGCTCCTTGCTTGGCAGAGTCTGCTTTTCCCTCTCCCTCTGTCCCACCCCCCTTGCTCTCTTTCTGTGTCAAATAAATAAATAAATAAAATCTTAAAAAAATATGTATTAAAAATAAAGATTTTATTTATTTCTTTGACAGAGAGAGAGAAAGCACAAGGAGGGGAGTGACAGAGGAAATGGAAGAAGTGGACTCCCCACTGAGCAGAGAGCCCAATGCAGGGCTTGATCCCCGGACCCTGAGATCATGACCTGAACCTAATGCAGATGTTTAACTGACTGAACCACCCAGGCACCCCAATAAATAAAATCTTTACAAAACACTGATTAGTCAATCAAAATAACACTGGTGGTTTAAAAAGTTTACTGTCAACAATAACAATAATTGATATACTAAAAACTAGTTTATCATGTTCAAAAAAATCAAGATTCTAATATGTAAAATACTAAACACAAATATGTATTTTTATGACTGCTTGACTGGCAATTTACTGCTATCTATTGGACTACATTATTGTTAATTTTACTTTATTAGTTTTATAGAGTTATTTATGTTTAATGAATACATTTGTTTTCACTTACATAGAAAAGCTGAAGGAGAAAGTTAACTAAAACAATTGGACTGCAAGTGACAAACCCAATGCACATAAGTTTTGCCAAAAGGGAACTTAAGGATCATGTAACCAAAAGGCCTAGGATCAGAGCACAGCCCAGCCAGGGAAGTACCTACTGGGGAGAGGCAGGAGATGCTACTGAACATCCTAAGATCAGAGAACATCCTCTCTCTAATAAAGAAATATCTAGTCCAAAATGTCAACAGTGCCAAGGCTGAGCGACCCTGGATCAAAGCTAACTTCAGCCCAAGGTTAAACAATGTCATTGGAGCTCTTTCTCTCTTTGCATTGCTTTCTTCGGTGCTGCCTTCTTTCATAGGTGGGCTCTCCTTACGTGGTGGCACAGATTATATGGCCTTGGTCCCCATAATCTCAAAAGAAGAGAAGCCCTTGGGCCTCTCTTTCAACAGCTACATCAAACCTGAAAAACGGCTTTGGTGCTGCTAGTTCAGGTAACCAACTATTAAGAACCATATGCATAAGAACCAGGTGCTCTTGTTAGACAGCTTGGCTTCAGAGTGTGTTAGCATCAGTGCAAAGAGACTGATAGGCCTATAAGGCAGGACAAAAGCAAAGTGAGAATCTCACTATGAAAGAGCAACTTCAAGTCAAGAGTCATTAAGTGAAATGTTGGGTGAGATCTGCACCACGACTGAACTTCAAAGCATATGTAGCTGGATTCACTCAGCTACATTTGTGTTTTACATAAAACCATTCCATAAATTGGGGTGCCTGGGTGGCTCAGTTGGTTAAGCAGCTGCATTCAGCTCAGGTCATGATCCTGGAGTCCTGGGATCGAGTCCCACCTCAGACTCCCTGCTTGGCTCCCTCTGACTTCTCCCCTTTCATGCTCTCTCTCTCTCTCTCTCTCTCTCGCAAATAAATAAATAAAATCTTAAAAAAGAAAGAAAGAAGACATCTTATTAAAAAAAAATTCCAGGGGCACCTGGGTGGCTCAGTGGGTTAAAGCCCCTGCCTTCAGCTTGGGTCATGGTCCCGGGGTCCTGGGATCGAGCCCTCCATCGGGGTCCTGGGCTCAGTGGGGAGCCTGCTTCCCCCTCTCTCTGTCTGCCTCTCTGCCTACTTGTGATCTCTCTTTCTCTGTCAAATAAATAAATAAAATCTTAAAAAAAAAAATTCCATTAAAAAGTTCAACCTGGCTGCTCAGCATCCACATTTGCCCTTTTCCTACATCTGTACTTTCAACAATGGCCATGCCTAACGTTGGGCAAGATTTCCAAATGTGACTAACAGTACACTCACCCTTGCTCAAACTTATTTACTGCCGCCAGCTCCAACATCTCTGTTGGGTATAAATTTCTCAATCAAGTTTGAAGCAGCTCCTTAGGGTCTATCATCCTATGGCTCAATTGTAAATTTAATCTCCCCACACCAAGACATATAATAAACAAGGCAAAGTAGAAAAAAAAGACACCACCAATAAAAACTCATGCATGAAAAAAACGGAGGTAAAGAAACATCGATTCATAATATATATATATATTTTGCTGGACAGAAGAGTAGGCATCCCTGTCTGGGAAGGGAAATGAGTTCTTTAGTTACCAAATTGATTGCCCCTGATTGTAATCTCTAAACTCTTGGAGAATCTCCCCTATCAAATATCCCCCAAAATCATGATGAGAAGGTCATTGCGGACGGTTCCTGACTGGGAGCTTTCCTGCTGAAGCAGTCCACTTGTTTTGGAATCATGTGCAAGAGAATGGGAGTTTCTGGGGAATGGGAAATCATAAGCCTTTGTTTCTCAGACTTGAATATTTCTGATAATACAACTGTCTCAGATTCTCTTTGACTTTAATCATTTTGCTGCTTGTTTTCTACTAACCAAAATCAGCAACTGGTGAATCTGGACTTGTGATTTTTTTCTCTAACTGGCTTCCGGGCTCTGTGCATTACTCAAGCCTTCAGGTTAAACTGCTTCTTCTAAGCAAATGAGGGTAAACCTGTCCCCTTAGACCTAGGATGTATCCCAATAGACTGGTTTGTATTCTAGGGTTGACCATTACCTTTGCCCAAGGCAGAAGTAAAAGATGCCTGGGTCTTCAGCTTTCTCCAAGGTTCTGATCGTATCTTTTCTTTCTAATCATATCTTTCATGCCTTCTACTTGTATCTTCTCCTATGGATCTTTCATATCTTTCTCAACATTCTGTCTCCCTGCTTTTGCTCATACTAACTTAGCTCAGGCCTGTGATCACACTAGGGAGATAAAAATCAAGGAACAGTGGGTTGGAATTTAATATTCAAAAATTTCATCAGAGACTTTTTTTTTTTTAAGAAAAGGTAGGAGCCTAATGAAAACAGCAGTTTTACATATGTTAAATGGTTAAGAAGTACATAAATGCTATGATAAATATGACCCTGTACCTTGAAAAAGACCTGGCACTTGCTAATGAAGGTGATGGGTGTTAGAAGAGCTGCGTCTTGGGAGTTATTCTGAAATAGAGAGAATAGGGTTATCTGAAATCAGCTGGAAAGTTTTAACATCAAATGTGGATGGACAGGACTCATCACGTGTGGTACACTGAGATTGCTGGCAGGTGTCTGAAGTGTGTGCATGTGGACATTTTGTGTATTCCTCTGTGGCTTGGTTTAGCAGGGTGGTTTTTGCATTCATGTTAGTACTGCTCACAAATGAAATGACACAAAAACAAACAAACAAACGAAATGTGTATTATGCTCAAATTGCTCCCTAATATATCAATCATGTTGTAACACATTTGTATAAAAATGAGTGTTTTAGGAGAAATGACTATTACTTTTACCATTATAAAATGTATGTAAATGTATATGCATATACATATATATGTGTTAGAGTATGCTAAAATGTACTATATACCTATTGTTGCAATTTTGCTAATTTGAGTAACTACAGATCTTTGGGGTTTTTTTAGTGGCATTGACTTCTCTCTTATTCTCACTTCTTTTCTTCACTTCTCATTCACCCTTTTGTTTCTGTTTTTCTCTATTCCTAAAGACCACAATATATATACAAAGTATTACAGCTACACTTTCAGGGAGCCCAGAAATTATATTTGATTTACTCTTTAATAGTCCTTGGCCTCCAATAAGGCCAATAAAGAAGCCCCAAAGCAAAGAACCTGTTTAAAGTCTTTAGGAGCTTGTCATGCTACCCATATACCATAAATATCTTTAGTTCTTCCTTCTCATAATTTCCATTTTGAACATTATTAATATTGTGGCCTTGCAGGTTGCTTAACGATATTCAAATTGCTTTCATAAAAGCAGAATATAGAAGAAATTCTATAGGAGGAACACTGTAGATGTTGCACAGAAATGAAGCTTAATTGATATAATAAAACACACATTACCTTAATTGATAAAATAAAACACACATCAAGTGCACAAGTTGTGCACTTGAAACTAACGTAACACTGTATGTCAATTATACTTCAATAATAAGGTTTATAAAAAACCACACCCACATTTCTAATTGTACACTAATTGCTAACCCTTGGCCAAATCTGGAAATCTTTAGAAGGTCTTCCAATTAACTTCAACAAGATTAAAAATGAATAAAATCTTTAAAAAAAAAAAAACCTCAGTTATTCTGATTCTTTTTATACTACTGTGCTGCGTATCTCATGTTCTTTCTTTTTTTTAGGAAAGAGGAAGCTGAGTAACAAAAATTAGGCGACATCATTACTCCTACTGGTTGTATTTGCAAAACACCAGAGTAGTCTCTTAAAGTCGAGAAAGTCATGTTTTTTCTCACTTTTCCAGCACTACTCTGGCCCCCTGCTGGTACTGAGCTGCTGTGGCGCCTGCAGTATTCAGCCCCAGCATTAAGATCTACGATGCCAGTCCAAGGAATGACTGCTTTGTTTCCCTAATGCTAAGACAGTATCATCTACAGCTATAGCTATTTAGAAATAAATAGATGTACATATATAGCCTCCAAAGACCTTTCTGTGATAAGCTATTCTGAATATTTTTCAGATATCAAGCAGCTAGTTTCATGACTATTGTCTCTTTGATATTAGGCAGCCCTAGATTTGAATGGAAACCGATTGTGTGTAAGTATCTGTCTTTAAACTGGAGATAATAGTATACGGTTCCAGGACTGGTTGTGAGGATCAACTGAAGTAACATGCGTATGTGCCTGGCATTTAGTTAAGCGCTAAATGCTAGACATTTCTCTACTCATGTAATTTAAAAAAAAAAAAAAAAAACAACCTTGAGCACATATTAAAAGTACATCAGTCCACTTATGGTTGCCCTGTCACTACTCTGGAATGAGATAGATCCACTGGTGGTCTCACAAGCAGTGTATCATCAACCTTGTTTGTTAAGCACTTTGTAGATACAAAGTGCTATACTAGGTACTCCAGAGATACACATACCCACATGCCAATAAGCCATTAACTATGTGCTTAAGGACTTTTCAATTTGCCTTATCTACCAACCAGATCAAAATAATTCCACTAAAGGAATTCTGGATGCAGCATTTTAGAAAAGCATGGGATAGGGATAATACAGAAACCCTGGACTTTAGCTTGCTTTGTGCCCAAGTCAATTAACATCTCGGAGCTTTGTTCTATACATTTAGGTAGGAATACTCCATCTATCTCTCACAGGTTTATGGAAATTTTATATTACACAGACACATTAAGTAAATAACTAGACAAATTAGTAAACTACGAAAGTAGTAAAACGGAATGGATTTAAAAAATAAACTTTTTTTTCTATGACTTAACCCTCAAATCAAACTAGAAAAACTTCCAGAAGCCATTATTATTGGCTCCACCACAATAGTGCTAAAGGAACAAGGCAAAAAAAAAAAAAAAGTCTATCTCATATCAGGTTATCTTAACCGATAGAGTTGAAGTGGTGGCAAGAGAAATGGGACCATTACCCAACTGACCTCAGTTAAAAATTGCAACCATTTCAAATGATCTAGAACCATAAATTTGAAACTAATAGTAAATTGCCAAGGAGATGCTCTATAATATGCTTTATTTCACATTTGATTAATCCATAACTTTTATTTCAACAAATAATTTTTGGAAAGTTTCTATGTGACACAAAGTAGTTTTCATAATCACTTCAATTAATACTGTCAGTACTTTCAGGGTTGCTCTTAGCTTATATGATGCTTTGGTAAGAGTCAAAAAAAGGGAAAGCTGTAGTCAAGCAGATGCAGAGATTAACCAGCAAATAGAACCTTCATGTAAAGAACAAGTAACCTGTCTTCCAGGCAGATGCAGCCCTGCACCAGCCTGGCACATATTTTGGTAAGGGGAAGGGGGAATGTGAGCTGGATTTCAGGCCCTGCTCATTCCGCTGGCAGGGGTCTTTGGACTACAAAAACCATACAACTAAATGTAATAGCCCTAGATACTTTACAATGGCAAGGCTCTGTTACAACTTTCTATCATTTAAATTCAGGGGCACCTGGTTGGCTCAGTCAACAGAGCATGTGACTCTTGATCTTAGGGTTGTGAGTTCAAGTCCCATGCTGGGGACAGAGACTATTTAAAAATAAAATATTTGTTAAAAAATGCACAGGATTCATTCATCCAACCATCGAGGGCAATATGGTCTATGAGGATATAGGTCAGAAAAGGGAATTTATATTCTAATAGGGGATATAATACATGTACCAAAAATAACTATAGTGTAAGACAAAAAGTTATGAATCACAGAGGAAAAGACCAATGAAATACCAAAAATATTCAGTCGAACCAAACAACAGATATATTTTGAAGAATCAGAGAATGTTTCATAGAGAAAGTGGCAATAGAACTCAGTTGTGAATGATGGGTATGATTTGGTAATGTGGAAATAGGAACAGAGGATTAGGAAGTGCAAGATGTAAATAACAAACGCTTTAGTTCATCAGATAAAAATGCTATGTGAATGATAGTAGTAAAAAAAAAACAAAGGAAAAACAGGTTGGAGTCAAATTATGGAGAGCCTTTAATAGTAGACTAATAAATTTAACTGTTAATTTGTGGACAAAGGGGAGCCACGATGTGGCTCATAAACATGTTTATAAACATTTATGTTTCATAAACATGAATTTGGCAGTGTATAAGAAGAATCAAAAGGGTAGAGAAACAGTAAGTGATGAAATTAAAGGCAACTGCCAGTAGTCCAGGATGACAGCGCAGGTGACTTAGCAGGTGAACAAGAAGAATATGCGAGTATCAAAGACAATAGGTTTGGCAACTGAATAAATGTAAACGGTAATTAGGAAAAGAGTTAAGATGGCAACGAGTTTCCTTGTTTTCCATGTGAAAGAGTAGACTGATAATATCTTAAAAGAAATAAGAGGAAAAAGAATTATAAAATAACCAGTTGCTTGATATGTAGCAAGTCTGAAGTGCCAGCAAGACATCTGGATATAGATGCCTGTAGGCACTTGAACATACAGATCTAGAACTTGGGAGAGAAAACAGACCCAGAGCAATATATCTGGGGGTCACCCATTCTGCCAAGGAAGTACAGGAGGGTCCAAAGAGAGCAAAGGACAGAACTTTAGGGAGCAGCTAGAGGGAGAGAGAGAAAAAGTAGCCAAGTAAAGGGACTAAAGAAATGCTGGTGGTTAGAGAGGGAAAGAACCAGAAAAATATACTATCCCTATGACCAAAAGAAGAGAACATCAGAAATGTGGAGTGTCCAACAATACCAAATACTGCAGAGTAGTGATGAATATCCTGCCTAAATCTATCATCTAATTTCTAAGACCCTCTTTCAATTCTTAGAAAGCAGAAGTATTAGAGGGAAAAAAGTATCTACAGAAAACCACTCAAAACAAGGAAAGGGATCTCTTAAGAACTCATATTCCCCTAAAATACTAAAGATACAGGCCAATAGAGAGACCAAACCCAAGTTGGGACCACCCAGTATACCACAGTACAGTAAGCATAAAGCAAGGAGAGCACTCCAAGGCAGTCATCCTTGGGAAACTGGTAGTATTGGCTCTGATCAGGTAGCATGGCTCAACTACCATGCGTAGAAGACTAGATGAAATGTTGGAGTCTTAGTAGTGCCAAGACATAGAACAGTCAGAGACAGAATCAGGAATGTAAGAGGTTAAGTGTTAGAGGCACAAGCATATAATACTGTTTCCAGGTATCTGATAAGGAATGAAAGGAGAACTTGAAGGGCTAAAGAAAGGGGTTTTTGTTTGTCTTTTTTTTTTTTTTTAAAACTTTGAATTCTCAGTAGATTGAGTGGGACAGATAGGAGGGAGATGCAAGATGAGAAGAGGATAATTGATGGGGTGAGATTCTTGAACTCAAAATGGAAGGATCAAGAATTTAAGTCAAAAGTTTAACATCCTAGAAGAATGCTACATGTTTTTCTGAAATGAGAAGGAAAGATAAAGTTTGAATAAAGAAACTGTCCAAGTAAAGATGAATGATGTTAGGGGGCACAAATTTGCCTTAATTTTCTCAGAAAAGAAGGACTCAAGGTCATCTGAAGAGAATGAGGGTAGAGTAATAGAATGTGCCTTTGAGCAGAGTAAAAACTGATCTTATCCAAAAAAAAAAAAAATCATACAAATATAGTAAGAGTAAAAGCTAAAGGCTGTAATTCATGTATACCAAATTCCAAGTTTATTAGTTACAATCCATGTCTTTCCAAAAAATAGAACCACACTAAGTGAAATGCAGGTTATGATTTTCTTCCAACTTCTCAATTTAAGGAGTAACAAAGGATAAGGTAAGAAAGAATTAATGGAATCCTAAAATACAACATATAACCAGCATCATAACAAAAATGGGCTTAGTGCTATAACCACTGTTAGATGGTAATAATTCTCATATTTCTCTGCCCTTATTTGCTGGATCTGATTTCTGTTTTCTCCATAGTTGATACTTTTGTGAAAAGTTCTTGCTTGAATGAGTTAAGAACACAATATATCTTTTAATAAAAGAACAACCCCACCCTATTGAGCACTAATGCACATTCTCTCTTCTTCCAATTTTCCAAGTTTTTACAAACTCTCACTTTTCTACAAATTATCGAAATCAGAATTAATGAAAATGTTATGTGGAAAGTCACATTCTAAACCTGTTATAAATCTTTAAAAGTACAATTTGTGAGCTGGTACTCTGGAGCCAAGAAGAAAAACAGCATTTAAAAAGAACACAGAAAGAAAAAGGAAAGAAGTAGACTGAGTAAAGGGACAGAAAGCCTTGAGTTATAAATTACTTGGTTTAAAATGTCAAGGGAGCAGCCATCCAAAATAAACAAATAAATAAATAAAATCTAGCCATTTGCAATAACGTGGATGAACTAGAGGGTATTATGCTAAGTGAAATAAGTCAATCAGAGAAAGACAATTATCATATGATCTCACTCTCTCACTCATATGTGGAATTTAAGAAACAATACAGAGGATCACGGGGAAGGGGGGATAAAATAAAACAAGATGAAACCAGAGAGGGAGACAAACCACAAGAGACTCCTAATCATAGGAAACAAACAGGGTTGCTGCAGGGGACTGGGTGGAGTGATGGGGTAACTGGGTGATAGACATTAAGTGGGGCATGTGATGTAATAAGCACTGGGTATAAGACTGATGAATCACAGGCCTGTACCTCTGAAACCAGTAATACATTATATTAATGATACATTATGTTAATTAACTGAATTTAAATAAAAAAATGTAAAAATAAATAAAATGTCAAGGGAAACTAGTCTCAAAGTATCTCCTTCTACGTGCTTATGAAGCATGTTAATAATGAAAAGTACTTTTGGCCAAGATGTTTAATTTTCAGATTCAACCATGGCCATTTATGACAAACAAACATGTAGCATTTATAGTAAAACATATTCAGGTAATTTATCGAATGGAAAAATATCTATAAAATTAGTTCAGTAATTATAGGTCAATTCCATTACCATAACCCTTTAGACTTACAAGACATGATCTGGAGTAGGAAAAATAATTACAATCTATTAATTACTATTAATTACAATATATTAATAACTTCTAATCAAAGAAAAGTTTCTTTACTAAATGCAAACACAAAATTGCATCTTGTTTTACAAAACAAGCATTTATTGACTCCTTTAAAATCTATCTTTTTGCATTTTGATTTCAAAATAAATGCTAATTGTAGAAAAAAAAATTCTATTTTACATGCTTCTCTATTGCTTAAAAAAATCTCCTGCCTTCCTTTTCTCTAATTCCACCTCCTAAAGTTAACTACTGTTGACAGATTGTTCTGTTTTTTCATTTTTTTCCAGACATGATTTATTTGTTTAAATACAAACATGGTTTTAAAAACTGGTTTCATACCATATATTCTGCTTTATAAGTTATTTTTGTTTCTTAACAGTAGATCCTGGTTTCCTTACATGGCAGATTTAGCAGAAAGATCATTCTTTTAAATAAGTTGCATGGTGTTCCTTAATATTGGTGTGCCACAATTTATTTAACCATTTCTCTGTTTGTAGACAGGTTGATGATGCTTCATTTTTTTCTTTCCTATTTTATAATCTTTTCAAAATTTATTCAGGGATAATTTAAGCATAAGTTAGGATCTAAAAATCATGATGCTAGTTCTCCTTTGAAAGAAGCTATGAAATGATCATCTTTTTTTTTTTTTTTAAAGATTTTATTTATTTATTTGTCAGAGAGAGAGGGAGAGCGAGCGAGCACAGGCAGACAGAGAGGCAGGCAGAGGTAGAGGGAGAAGCAGGCTCCCTGCCGAGCAAGGAGCCCGATGTGGGACTCGATCCCAGGACGCTGGGATCATGACCTGAGCCGAAGGCAGCTGCTTAACCAACTGAGCCACCCAGGCGTCCCTGAAATGATCATCTAATAGTAATAAACTTTTTCTCATTTTAAAGAAAGATCTTGGCTTTTCATAGCTGATAAACATATACAAAAGTTGTCACTGTTTTCAATACAATGTCATATTAATAATTCAGAAGATTTAGACATGCAGCCAGTTTTCAAACTAACTCCACATTATAGCCTAATTCTCCACTATTACATTTAACAATTTTTATTGGTATTTTTACAAGCCTACTGTAGTACCAAGCTCTCTAAAGAATTCAAAAGAACTCTGTGATAAAGGACCTGACTTCAAGAAGCTTATGACTCTTGGGAAAAAAAAACACAACACAGTTATCTGTACGAAATAATTATACTTTTTTGAAAATAAAAAGACTGAACAAAATGTAAAAGGAAGAGTAAATAATCAAGGGACCAAGTATCACAACCTAGAATATAGATATTACCTAGTGAAGACAGAAAAGGTAAAGGGTTAATGGAAGAAATGGGAATTTAGATGCACTTTGAAAAAGTACTAGGATTTGGATAGTAAGAGAGATGGAGGGGGAAGATATTTCCAGCAAGGGGAAATGTTTTAGCAAAAACATGAAGACTGGAATGAAAGAAGAAAGAAGAAAGAAAAGGAAATGGGAAAGAGAGCCAGGAAAAAAGGAGGAAAAGTCATGGTTAAGAGGAAAACATACAGGAAACACTGTTCAGGAAATCCTCCAATAAACTATATCTCATTGGCCAGAAAAGGCTAAAATGGCTCCCCCTAAGTGCAAAAGAGCCTAGAAAAAAAATGAATATTTGGCATTTTTCAGCCTCAATTATGAGAAGAAGTCATGAAAGTGGGAGGTTTGGTATGACTTTTGCATAGATAATCAATAGTCTGCCACAAAAGTTAAGTAAAAAATATAGTAGAGATATATAAATTAGTGATCACAACTATGCTTTTTGAGTACATATTCCTAAATTTTAGAAATTAAATGGCTTCCTCAAAGATGTTTGCAAAGTTGTTTTTAAGTTCATACAAATTTGAACAAAATCCTTGAAATTAATATTCATCATTATCTATACAGCATTTTATAATATCAAAAAATGTTCATATATATGTTCTTTACAAAAGCCTTGACAAGAACAAGAAGGAAATATTATCTTAGTAGCATCACTTTACAGATAAGAAATAGAAAACAAATTTATTAGTACAGCAGATTTAGATTTAAAAAATTAAAACTGAAAGGTTAAAAAGCTTGCCTTGGATGCCAGCTTGTTGGTGGAAACACCAGAGTTCAAATCCTCTGGCATTTCTACTAATATCAGCTATTTGGTTTTATATAGCATTATAACTGAAATAACATTTGGCTTATTGTGATTTCAAAATTACTGTAATTTTGATCTTTTATATTTAAAAACATCTCCTTACTAGAGGAGATTATTTTGTGAAGATATGTGCACCACAAGATATTTTCTGAATAGATGAGTTTATGAATAGTTTTAATTCATTTTTGGTTAACTCCCACAATCAAGAATTATCAAGAATTTTGGCATACATATTGCTTCAAAAGTTATTTTAATAACAATTTCTCTGGCAACAAAAGGGAATTCTTTCCTTCCCACAAATCAAAGTTCTTTATTTAGACTTCTTTTATTTTCATTATTATTCATTAATTCTATGTTCATATATGCTCAACATTGCTTATTGTGCACTGTTATAAAATGATAACCTCACAATTCTTCATACTTTGGATATATTTTCTTTCTCTTTTGTTTTGACAGCAAGTACATGGAATTTATTCTGGGATATCACACATCTAGCAGGCTGAATGTTTTTCCTGGGTGACTGGCTGGACCGAATGGTGATATTGTCTAACAAATACTTCTTTTTTTTCATTTTCCATTTATAATAGTTATCACTTAATAATTCTCTTAGTTATAGCTGCCCCTTAGAAAGTTGCTTGATCTTAGTCTGCACTGGCTCCATGCCCAATTAACTATCATTGTCTCTCATCACCCTCTTAGTACACTGCAAATCATTTGGCATTTCTAGCCACAAACGTTAGAAGAAATCTAATGATCTGGACTCTTCTGGGATTCTAGATCAGAAGCTTGTGAGAGTTCTTTGTAGTTGGGGAATGAATGAAAGTCAGTCAGGTTCTGCAGTAACGGAAAGGAAAAATAACTGATATGCTAATCATTTTCCTCATTTTTCTGATATACTTTTCTTTCTTCATAGCACTTGGGTCTGTTCTTGTGAACACATCTCCTCTGTCTTCTCCTGTGTCGAGTTAGGAAGAGTATACAGGTATTCCTGACCGGTGCTGCCATATTTGACTTTGTTGATGCCACACCTGAGTTTCAAAGGTTCCATTTCACACTGAGAAGTGGGTAAAGGTTTGGGAGTGCTGCTGTGCCACCACCAGTGTCTGCTGGGTGGTGGGGGGCAGGAAGAGAAAAGCCCTAGGGCTATAAGACCTGGCCCAGCCCCAAGGGCCAAGACTTGCTCAGAGTGTGTGGCCCAACACCTATTTTCTCTTATTTCTTAAAATTTATTTTCTTTCAAAAAAATTTATTTTGTTTCTTAGCTACTTAGTAAATTAGATGCAAATGGTGTTTCTATAAAATAGCAAGATCCTTGATTCAATTAAGGGGAAAAAAGAGCCTTGAATATTTCATGGAAAAAATCATTTTTCACAAATTTTTCCTCTCCGAGTATTACTCTTTCTATTGATAAATTACAGGAATGAAGAGAATATCTTAAAATGTTCCTTGTAACTTTTTGGATATAAGCAGGTGGTAATATTAAAAAAGCCATAAATTATTAAATGCCAAATAAATATATAGAGTTAAAAAATAAACCAAAATAACAATAAACAGTATTTACTGATAGTTACATAATGAAATACACATGGTGTCATGAATATTACCAGTTTATACAACCAATAGAAGATTTTGCAAATTGTCTTAAATTGCAAAATACATGCTCTATGTTGATATTTGGATATGTCAGCATCCTCAAGGTAATGTGCAAAATTTAAAGCTCAATTCTCTTTCTTCTTTCCTCATACTTCCTCTGTCACCCCTACCCTCCAACTCGCTAAAATACAAAGGGCATTCAGTTACCTGAAGGGCTATGTATCCCTATCCCGTAAGTCCAAGACTGAGGCTGCCTGGGCCACCATTCTCCAAGTCTTTTTCTTTTTTAAGTCCCTTGAGATCAGGCTCTCTGCTCAGCGGGGAGCCTGCTTCTCCCTTTCTCTCTGCCTGCCCCTCCGTCTACTTGTGATCTCTGTCTGTCAAATAAATAAATAAAGTCTTTAAAAATAAAAAAATAAAATAAAAGAGACTCACAGATTCCTGACTCGCGCAGGTGGATGGATGGTGGTGCTATTGACAATGAGGAGGAAATAAAAGAAAACAGGTTTAGAGAAGAATAGCAGGAGTTTGATTAAGTCCCTTGAGATGCACTTGATAATAAATCCAGTTCTTGAGTTCTTACCCAACATCCCAAAGTAACGAACATTTTTCAAGTGCTTTCTATGTCCCAGGTACCATGCCAGGTAGTTTCAACTACATTATCAATTCTCCTGAATGTTGTACGACACAATTCTACCCAGAAAACAGTCCTGTTAAAATAAATCTCCCCATTACTTCATTCTGCCTCTCATTATGAAGTCTGCACACCGTCCCATAAAGCTACTATGATAGGTGATTTAGATTGCTTCCTTTTGTCTATCATTAATAATGCCACACATTAATAATGCCACACAAGACATGCAAGTCACTAAGCAAGTCTTTGTGTCCATTTCTGATAATTTTCTTAGTATAGATTATATGGTGATTTGGCCTTAAAGATCACTCTTCTGGCCAACTATTCATTCTCTTCCTCCCATGTCTTTAAGGTGAGGCATTACTGATCATGTGCCACACTCCATCACCTACTTATTTCTGGACATCAGTTCCTAGTTCAGTTTTCAATATTTCTCTTGATCTAAACTGCAGTGTCTTGCTATCATTCCTTTGGCCAACAATCCATAGCTTCTTGCTTCACTTTCTCCCACCTTAAGCCTCTGACAGTCAGAATACCTAGAAAGGCAGCATGGTATAAATTAAAGATGGGAGTAATTACTGTTAAATTAAGTCATAAATTTAGTGCAATTCCAGTATCACAAGAATGTGATCTGTAGCTCCAGTTCTAAATTACTTAGCAGAGGGTAAAATGATATGAGGGAAAAAAATGAAAAAATATAATTATGGATATACTTACAACTAAACCCATAACACTTTCTGATTTTCTATTTCAAAAGCATAATTCAGAAGTCCAAAATATACTTTAATTGCAAAATAGAGTGCTGGTATGTTAAGGCAAGAATAAAGGTCATTTAGGGCCATCACTTAATTCTTTTATTAAATATTCAGTGTTCTCAAAGAGACATGTTTCTCCATTAAAAATTTCTATTTTGGGGGCACCTGGGTGGCTCAGTTGGTTAAGTGTCTGCCTTCGGCTCAGGTTATGATCCGGGGTCCTGAGATCAAGTCCCGAGTTGGGCTCCCTGCTCAGCGGGGCGCCTGTTTCTCCCCCTTCCCCACTTGTACCCTCTCTCTGTCTCACTCTCTCTCTCTCAAATAGATAACATCTTTTTTTTAAAAGTTCTATTTTTTCTTTGAATATCCTAAGCCCCTCTTAGCTATAGTTTTAAAAACTTTTTATATCTGACAAGGGGTTAAATCCAAAATATATATAGAATTCATTCAACTCAATAGCAAAAAAACAAACAATCCAATTCAAAAATGAACAGGGACCCCTGAGTGGTTCAGTTAGTTAAGCATCCGACTCTTGATCTCAGCTCAGGTCTTGATCCTGGAGCTGTGAGTTCAAGCCCATTTTGGGCTCCATTTTGGGTGTAGAGCCTATTTTTTTAAAAATGGACAGAGGATCTGAATAGATATTTTTCAAAAGAAGACATACAGGGGAACCTGGTTGGCTCAGCTGGTTAAGCATCCAACTCTTGATTTCGGCTTGGGTCATGATTTTGGGATTGAGCCCTGTTTCAGACTCTGCACTCAGCATGGAATCTGCTTATCTCTCCCCCTCTGCTCTTTCCCCTGCTCACTCACTCTTTCTCTCTCAATAATTAAATCTTAAAAATAAAGAAAAGACATACAGATAGCCAACAGACACATCTGAAGATACTCCACATCATTAATCATCAGGAAAATGCAAATCAAAACCACAAAAAGATTATCACCTCACATCTTTCAGAATGGCTATCATCAAAAACACAAGAAATAACTGTTGGCAAGAATGTAGAGAAATGGAAACCTTTATGCACGGTCAATAGGAATATAAATTAGTGCAGTCACTATGCAAAACAGTACAGACATTTCTTTAAAAGAGTTTAAATAGAACTACCATATGATACAGCAGTTCCACTTCTGGGTATTTATAAAAGGGAATGAAAACACGAATTTGAAAAAAAAATGCAACCCCATGTTTATTGTGGCATTATTTACATAGCCAAGATAGAGAAACAACCTAAGTGCCCATCGATGGAAGAATGAATAAGGAAGATGTGATCTATATCTATATCTACTTACCTATCTATATATCATAATGGGATACTATTCATAAAAAAACATGGGTGGAACTTGAGGGCATTAAGCTAAGTGACATAAGTCAGGCAAAGAAAGACAAATACCATACAATCTCACTTATACATGGAATTAAAAAAACAAAACAAAACCAAGCTCACAGATAAGAGAACAGATTGGTGGTTGCCAGAGTCAGAGGATGGGGGGAGCACAAAATGGGTGAGGAGACTCAAAATTACAAGCGTCTAGTTATAAAATAATTCATGAAGATACAATATACAGCCTGGCAACTATAGTTAACTCTGTATTGCATATTTGGAAGTTGTTAAAAATCTTAGAAAATTTTTACATCTTACATAAATCTTATAAGGCATCACAACAAGGAAAAATTTTTCTAACTATCTGTGGTGATGGATGTTAACTAGACTTACTATGGTGATGATTTTGTAAAATATAGAAACATCAAATCATTATACACCTTATGTTATATGTCAGTTTAAAAAAAGAAAAAAAAAAGCTTTTTTTAAAGAATTCAAACCCCTAAAGATAACTTGTCAAACTTCCCTTTGAAACTTTCTGTATCAAGACTAACAGAATAACTTATGTGGTTAAACTGTCTATACACATAAGTTTCATTCTGTCTCACAGCCCTTTAAACTATAGCTCACATACACATTCAATTCTCTGGATCCAAGTTATTTATTTGAAAATGATAGATTCATGGCTGAGTCAACCCCAACCTCCCATGAGAAGAACTAAGTTATGATCAGCATTACATTAATGTGGTTTCTGTGATATGAAAACATGAAAAACATATACAACACAGAATTTAGTTCTAATAACTGAGATAAAAAAATATTCAAAAACCCTGAAGAGAGGACGTCTAGCTCTCTAACTAGACAAGCACTTAACCAAATTAAGGTAAATGATCTCATGTGGCTTGAAGATAAGTGAAATTAATAAGCTCTTTGATTTAAATACAATTTGCTTAGCAAATTAACAAAATAAAGCACCTATTCCAATCAAATCAATGACATTTCTATATACTAGTGATAGAAACCTAGAACGGGCAAAGTAAAATGTGATTTTATTTTAAAACTCTTAAATATCTGAGAATTAATTTAACTCAGGACTTCAATTAAGTCTAAGAAAATGATATAACCCACAGTTTTAAGTCAGTAAGTATTCATTCACTTAATTCTTTTAAGTTGTATTTTTTTCCCACTGAAAATTCATTTTTAACAACTTAGGGACAGGGACGCCTGGGTGGCCCAGTTGATTAAGCATCTGCCTTCGGCTCAGGTCTTGATGTCAGGGTCCTGGGATGGAGCCTGGTTCTCCCTCTCCCTCTGCTCTTGTATCTGCTTGTGCTCACTCTCGTTCTCTCTCTCAAGTAAATAAATAATATTTAAAAAAAAAAAAAAAGAAAAGATAGGATTTTTCATGGTACCAAGAGAAAGGGGGAGAAGAGAGTAAGGTAACTCAAATAATGTGAAATACTGTAAGTAATCTGAATACTATAAATTTAACTATAACATCAACCACAGAAAACCAATAGATATGTATAACATTACCTAAAGAGATAAAATGGCTTCTAGGGCTGCATTACTTGCTTATAGCCTAACTGAAACTGTTAATGATGAATGCAGGACTCTTGGGTGGCTCAGTCGGTTAGGCGGCTGCCTTCGGCTCAGGTCATGATCCCAGGGTTCTAGGATCGAGCCCTCCATCGGGCTCTCTGCTCAGCGGAGAACCTGTTTCTCCCTCTCCCTATGCCTGCCTCTCTGCCTACTTGTGTTCTGTCTGTCAAATAAGTAAATACAATCTTTAAAAATATATATATATAAAAGATGAATGCATCATTTAGAGGAGACACTGGTTAGCCACTCAAATATATGCTGAGAGGAAAAGGTTAAATTTGGCAAGGCTGATTCACTCTAGGAGAGTTGTCTCGTACCTGGTATTTCTGCTATATAGTAAGGTTAGTATAGAGATGGCTGCCTGAGGCGATCTTTGCCTGATGTCATTAAATAGTTTAATCCTAATTAATAAATCCTGTTGTTCAATATTTAGATGATCACATCTATTCCCTCCATTTTCATAGAATCCCCCGGTGCATCCACATTTGATATTTGTTCTGCCACTATAAGTTATATTTTTGAGAATTTTTAACAAGTGGGATCAAATACTGTATATTCTTTTTTGTCTGACTTCTTTTATGTATTATAATTGTTCTGAGATTCCTCCTCTTTGTCAAGAGGTCAAGAGTACAGCTGAGTAGTATTGCACTAGAAGGATATACCATAACTTGGTTATTCATCTTCCTGTTGATAACCATTTTGGAAAAACCTGGCAGCTTCTTAAAATGTACAACACCCACCCACCACATGATACAACTATTTCACTCCTACATATTTATCAAGAAAAAAGACAGCATATGTCCATATAAAGACCTGTACATGAATATTCATGCTATTTTTATCTGTAGCAGCTCAAAATTGGAAACAGCCATTTCCATCCATACGTGAATGAATAAATAAGTGAATTATGGTAAATCCATAAAATGACATATTACTCAGCAATAAAAAGGAATAAACTGTGGTTCATTCAACATAGATGAATCTCAAAATGGTAGGCTGAGTAAAAGAAGACAAAAAATGAGTACTTACTTCTTGTCTTCTGTTCATTTTGTTTTTTCTTTTCCCTCATTTCATTGTTTTCCTTCTCTGGTTTAAAAAAGAAACATTCTAAGGGTGCCTGGCTGGCTCTGTTGGTAGAGCATGTGACCCTTGATCTTGGAATTGTAAATTCAAGCCCCTTGCTGGGTGTAGAGATTACTTAAAAATAAAATCTTAGAAAAGAAACCCACTCTTATTTGTCTTCTTCCATTGGTTACATTTGAAATGTTTTTACCTTTGGTTCACATAGCACATGGACCTTAGAATACTGAAATTCCAATCAATCCCTGATTTACATGGCACAGTGGGCCAGTACAAGATTGTAGCTCTGCCTTGCTTGTTAACAACAAATTAGACATTACAGTAGTGCCTGGTTACCTGTGGGGGATATGTTCCAAGACCCCCAGTAAAGGCCTAAAGACACAAATAGTACTGGGCCCTATATGTATGTACCATATATATTACATATAGAGAGAGCTCATACACACACACACACACACACACACACACACACACACCCTTGAACAACACAGAGCTTGGAGAATGCACTTGAAAATCCATGTGTGACTTCTGACTTGCCAAAATCTTCCCTTCCCTATTACTGACTGGAAGCCTTATTGATAACATAAAGAGTCGGTTAACACATATATTATATATTACATGTGTTATATACTTTATTCTGTATACTGTATAAAGTGAGCTAGAAAAAATATTACTAAGAAAATCGTAAGTTAGAGAAAACACATTTACTGTACTGTACAAAACCTGCAGTTGAAACCCATGCTGTTCAGGGGTCAATGTACTATGTTTTTTCTATACATACATACCTACCTATGATAAAGTTTAATTTCTATATTAAGAACAGTAAGAGATTAATAACTAATGAAATAGAATAATTATAATAATATATTATATTAAAAGTTATGTGAATGTGATGTCTTTATCTCTCAAAATATCTTATTGGACTATATTCATGTCTCTTCTTGCAATGATGTGAGATAATAAAATGCCTACATGATCAGACAGAGAGGTGAATGATATAGGTATTGTGATATAGTTATTATGCCACTAATGACCTTTTGATAATACATCAGGAGGAGGAACATCTGCTTTTAGACTGTGGCTGAACAAGGTTAAGTGAAACCACAGATTAAGAGGTCACTACTATAAGGGTGCCTGGCTGGCTCAGTCAGTGGAGTGTGAAACTCTTGATCATGGTATTATGAGTTTGAACCCCATGCTGGGTACAGAGACTACTAAAAATAAAAATCTTTTAATAAAGGTGGGGGGGAAACGACTATATTATTATTATTATTTTCTTCCACCAATGTTGGCTTAGCTTTACTCATGTTTTCTTTATTTTATATTTCTTCTTTTATTTCACACCTACCTTTTTGGACCATTTTCCTTCTTGAAATACATCATTTAGAACAGTATTTTTTAAAGTGTAGGTTGTGACCTACTGGTCTCTCTATGCTTGGCATTCTATACCTGGACAACCATAAGATGTATTTCTCTTTATTTACCCTGACTGGGATTCACTGGGTTCCTTAAATCTGACAACTGTGTCTTTTATCAATTCTGGCAAAACTTTAAAGGCAACTACAAATATTGCCTCACCCCCTATTTCATGTTAGGGTTTTTGTTTTTTTTGTTTTTTTTGGAACTCTTGATTAGATCATCTCACGGTCTTTTATTTTCAATAACATTTTTCTCTATGGATGGTCTTCTATGTAGTCTCCTCTATTTTTTTTTTAATTTTTATTTTTTTATAAACACATAATGTATTTTTATCCCCAGGGATACAGATCTGTGAATCGCCAGGTTTACACACTTCACAGCACTCACCATAGCACATACCCTCCCCAATGTCCATAACCCCACCCCCCTTCTCCCGACACCCCTCCCCCAAGTAACCCTCAGTTTGTTTTGTGAGATTAAGAGTCACTTATGCTTTGTCTCCCTCCCGATCCCATCTTGTTTCAGTTATTCTTCTCCTACCCACCTAACCCTAATGCTGCATCTCCACTTCCTCATATCAGGGAAATCATATGATAGTTGTCTTTCTCTGATTGGCTTATTTCACTAAGCATGATACCCTCTAGTTCCATCCACGTCATCACAAATGGCAAGATTTCATTTCTTTGATGGCTGCATAGTATTCCATTGTGTATATATATACCACATCTATTTTATGGATTCATCTGTTGATGGACATCTAGGTTCTTTCCATGGTTTGGCTACTGTAGACATTGCTGCTATAATGTCACATGCCCCTTCGGATCACTACGTTTGTATCTTTAGGGTAAATACCCAGTAGTGCAATTGCTGGGTCATAGGGCAGTTCTATTATCAACTTTTTGAGGAACCTCCATGCTGTTTTCCAGAGTGGTTGCACCAGCTTGCATTCCCACCAACAGTGTAGGAGGGTTCCTCTTTCTCCTCATCCTCGCCACTATCATTTCCTGACTTGTTAATTTTAAACATTCTAACTGGTGTGAGGTGATATCTCATTGTGGTTTTGATTTGTATTTCCCTGATGCCGAGTGATGTGGAGCACTTTTTCATGTGTCTGTTGGCCATCTGGATGTCTTCTTTGCAGAAATGTCTGTTCATGTCCTCTGCCAATTTCTTTTTTTTTTTAAAGATTTTATTTATTTATTTGACAGAGAGAGATCACAAGTAGGCAGAGAGGCAGGCAGAGAGAGAGGAGGAAGCAGGCTCCCTGCTGAGCAGAGAGCCCGATGTGGGACTAGATCCCAGGACCCTGAGATCATGACCTGAGCTGAAGGCAGCGGCTTAACCCACTGAGCCACCCAGGTGCCCCCTCTGCCAATTTCTTCATTGGATTATTTGTTCTTTGGGTGTTGAGTTTGATAAGTTCTTTATAGATTTTGGACACTAACCCTTTATCTGATATGTCGTTTGCAAATATCTTCTTCCATCCTGTCAGTTGTCTTTTGGTTTTGTTAACTATTTCCTTTGTTGTGCAAAAGCTTTTGATCTTGATGAAATCCCAATAGTTCATTTTTGCCCTTGCTTCCCTTGCCTTTGTCAATGTTCCTAGGAAGATGTTGCTGCGGCTGAGGTCGAAGAGGTTGCTGCCTGTGTTCTCCTCAAGGATTTTGATGGATTCTTTTCTCACATTGAGGTCCTTCATCCATTTTGAGTCTACTTTTGAGTGTGGTGTATGGAAATGGTCCAATTTCATTTTTCTGCCATGTGGCCATCCAATTTTCCCAACACCATTTATTGAAGAGGCTGTCTTTTTTCCATTGGACATTCTTTCTTGCTTTGTCAAAGATTAGTTGACCATAGAGCTGAGGGTCTATTTCTGGGCTCTCTATTCTGTTCCATTGATCTATGTGTCTGTTTTTGTGCGAGTACCATGCTGTCTTGATGAGGACAGCTTTGTAATAGAGCTTGAAGTCCGGAATTGTGATGTCACCAACTTTGGCTTTCTTTTTCAATATCCCTTTGGCTATTCGAGGTCTATCCTTGTTCCATGTAAATTTTAGGATTATTTGTTCCATTTCTTTGAAAAAAATGCATGGGACTTTGATAGGGATTGCATTAAATGTGTATATTGCTTTAGGTAGCATAGACATTTTCACAATATTTGTTCTTCCAATCCAGGAGCATGGAACATTTTTCCATTTCTTTGTTCCTTCCTCAATTTCTTTCATGAGTACTTTATCGTTTTCTGAGTATAGATTCTTAGCCTCTTTGGTTAGGTTTATTCCTAGGTATCTTATAGTTTTGGGTGCAATTATAAATGGGATTGACTACTTAATTTCTTTCTTCTGTCTTGTTGTTGGTGTAGAGAAATGCAACTGATTTCTGTGCATTGATTTTATATCCTGATACTAAATTCCTGTATAAGTTCTAGCCGTTTTGGAGTGGAGTCTTTTGGGTTTTCCACATATAGTATCTATCATCTGCAAAGAGTGATAGTTTGACTTCTTCTTTGCCAATTTGGATGCCTTTAATTTCCTTTTGTTGTCTGATTGCTGAGGCTAGGACTTCTAGTACTATGTTGAATAGCAGTGTTGATAATGGACATCCCTGCCGTGTTCCTGATCTTAGCGGAAAAGCTTTCAGTTTTTCTCCATTGAGAATGATATTTGCAGTGGGTTTTTCAGAGATGGGTTTTTCATAGTGGGTTAATCATCAATATCATTGATGATATTAAGGTATGTGCCCTCTATCCCTACACTTTGAAGAGTTTTGATCAGGAAGGGATGCTGTACTTTGTCAAATGCTTTTTCAGCATCTATTGAGAGTATCATATGGTTCTTGTTCTTTCTTTTATTAATGTGTTGTATCGCACTGATTGATTTGCGGATGTTGAACCAACCTTGCAGCCCTGGAATAAATCCCACTTGGTCGTGGTGAATAATCCTTGTAATGTACTGTTGAATCTTATTGGCTAGTATTTTGGTGAGAATTTTTGCATCTGTGTTCATCAAGGATATTGGTCTGTAATTCTCTTTTTTGATGGGATCCTTGTCTGGTTTTGGGATCAAGGTGATGCTGGCCTCATAAAATGAGTTTGGAAGTTTTCCTTCCATTTCTATTTTTTGGAACAGTTTCAGGAGAATAGGAACTAGTTCTTCTTTAAATGTTGGGTAGAATTCCCCCGGGAAGCCGTCTGGCCCAGGGCTTTTGTTTGTTTGGAGATTTTTAATGACTGTTTCAATCCCCTTACTGGTTATGGGTCTGTTCAGGCTTTCTATTTCTTCCTGGTTCAGTTGTGGTAGTTTATATGTTTCTAGGAATGCATCCATTTCTTCCAGATTGTCAAATTTGTTGGTGTAGAGTTGCTCATAGCATGTTCTTATAATTGTTTGTATTTCTTTTGTGTTAGTTGTGAACTCTCCTCTTTCATTCATGATTTTATTTATTTGGGTCCTTTCTCTTTTCTTTTTGATATGTCTGGCCAGGGGTTTATCAATCTTACTAGTTTTTTCAAAGAACCAGCTCCTAGTTTTTCTGATTTGTTCTATTGGTTTTTTTGGTTTCTATTTCTTTGATTTCTGCTCTGATCTTTATGATTTCTCTTCTCCTGCTGGGTTTAGGGTTTCTTTCTTGTTCTTTCTCCAGCTCCTTTAGGTGTAGGGTTAGGTTGTGTATTTGAGACCTCTCTTGTTTCTTGAGAAAGGCTTGTACCACTATATATTTTCCTCTCAGGACTGTCTTTGCTGTGTTCCACAGTTTTTGAACTGTTGTGTATTCATTATCATTTGTTTCCATGAATTTTTTCAATTCTTCTTTAATTTCCTGGTTGACCCATTCATTCTTTAGAAGGATGCTGTTTAGTCTCCATGTATTTGGATTCTTTCCAAATTTCCTCTTGTGATTGAGTTCTAGCTTCACAGCATTGTGGTCTGGAAATATGCAGGGAATGATCCCAATCTTTTGATACTGGTTGAGACCTGATTTATGACCCAGGATGTGATCTATTCTGGAAAATGTTCCATGTGCACTAGAGAAGAACGTGTATTCTGTTGCTTTGGGATGGAATGCTCTGAATAGATTTGTGATGTCCATCTGCTCCAGGGTGTGATTTAAGGCCTTTATTTCCTTGTTGATCTTTTGCTTGGATGATGTGTCCATTTCAGTGAGGGGAATGTTAAAGTCCCCTACTATTATTGTATTATTGTTGTGTTTCTTTGATTTGGTTATTAATTGGTTTATATAGTTGGCTGCTCCCACGTTAGGGGAATAGATGTTTAAAATTGTTAGATCTTCTTGTTGGACAGACCCTTTGAGTATGATATAGTGTCCTTCCTCATCTCTTATGGTCTTTGGCTTAAAATCTAATTGATCTAAGGACTGCCACCCCAGCTTTCTTCTGATGTCCATTAGCATGGTACATTGTTTTCCACCCCCTCACTTTAAATCTGGAGGTGTCTTCGGGTCTAAAATGAGTTTCTTATAGGCAGCATATTGATGGGTTTTAGTTTTTTATCCACTCTGATAACCTGTGTCTTTTGATTGGGGCATTTAGCCCATTAACATTCAGGGTAACTATTGAGAGATATGAATTTAGTGCCATTGTATTGCCTGTAAGGTGACTGTTACTGTATATTGTCTCTGTTCCTTTCTGATCTACTACTTTAAGGCTCTCTCTTTGCTTAGAGGACCCCTTTCAATATTTCCTGTAGAGCTGGTTTGGTGTTTGCAAATTCTTTCTGTTTTTGTTTGTCCTGGAAGCTTTTTATCTCTCCTTCCATTTTCAGTGATAGCCTAGCTGGATATAGTATTCTTGGCTGCATATTTTTCTCGTTTAGTGTTCTGAATATATCATGCCAGTTCTTTCTGGTCTGCCAGGTCTCTGTGGATAAGTCTGCTGCCAATCTAATATTTTTACTATTGTATGTTACAGATTTCTTTTCCCGGGCTGCTTTCAGGATTTTCTCTTTGTCACTAAGACTTGTAAATTTTACCAGTAGATGACAGGGTGTGGACCTATTCTTGTTGATTTTGAGGGGGGGTTCCCTGCACCTCTTGGATTTTGATGCTTGTTCCCTTTGCCATATTAGGGAAATTCTCTCCAATAATTCTCTCCAATATACCTTCTGCTCCCCTCTTTCTTTCTTCTTCTTCTGGAATCCCAATTATTCTCATATTGTTTCATCTTATGGTGTCACTTATCTCTCGAATTCCCCCCTCGTGGTCCAGTAGCTGTTTGTCCCTCTTTTGCTCAGCTTCTTTATTCTGTCATTTGGTATTCTATACCACTAATTCTTTCTTCTGCCTCATTTATCCTAGCAGTAAGAGCCTCCATTTTTTATTGCACTCATTAATAGCTTTTTTTATTTCAACTTGGTTAGATTTTAGTTCTTTTATTTCTCCAGAAAGGGCTTTTATCTCTCCAAAGAGGGTTTCTCTAATATCTTCCATGCCTTTTTCAAGCCTGGCTAGAACCTTTAGAATTGTCATTCTGAACTCTAGATCTGACATATTACCAATGTCTGTATTGATTAGGTCCCTAGCCTTTGGTAGTGCTTCTTGTTCTTTTTTTTTGTGGTGAGTTTTTCCACCTTGTCATTTTGTCCAGATAAGAGTATATGAAGGAACAAATAAAATACTAAAAGGGTGGCAAAGACCCGAGGAAAATGCGCTTCAACAAAATCAGAAGAGACCCCAAATCGTGGGGGGGGTGGGGGATAAAAAGAAGTTCAGGAAAAAAAAAATTTAAAAAAGGAAACAAATAAAGAAAAAATATAAAAAAGAGAAATATGTATATATATATATATATATATATATATATATACTAGTTAAAAATGTTAAAAAAGGAAAAGGTAAAAGTTAAAAAAATTTAGAAGAAAAAAAAATTTAAAAAAAAATTAAATTAACAGCAAGACTAAGGAATCATGGGGAGAAAGCCATGAGTTCCATGCTTTGCTTTCTCCTCTTCTGGAATTCTGCTGCCCTCCTTGGTAAGTGAACTTGGTCTTGGCTGGATTTCTTGTTGATCTTCTGCGGGAGGGGCCTGTTGTAGTGATTCTCAAGTGTCTTTGCCCCAGGCGGAATTGCACCGCCCTTACCAGGGGCCAGGCTAAGCAATCTGCTTGGGTTCACTTTCGGGAGCTTTTGTTCCCTGAACACTGTCCGTAGAGTTCCGGAGGATGGGAATGAAAATGGCAGCGTCCCAATCTCCGGCCTGGAGGAGCCGAGAGCTCAGGGCCCCACTCCTCAGTGCACCCTCAGAGAAAAGTGCCCAGTCACTCCCGTCTCCCGGCCTCTGGCTGCGCTCCGAGCTCACCCATCCTGTGACCAGTTCAAGGAAACCCCAAGCTGAGAGCTCACTCCTCGGCTGTCTCTGTAGCTGGCTTCCCCGGTCTAATACCTGCTGAGCCCTGCGACACTCAGACATCCCCGATCCTTCTGTGACCCTGTGGGTCCTGGGGCCATGCTGACCCTACGTGGGCTTCACCCCGGTTTAGCCTCTGGAGTGATGTCCCTCAGTGGAGCAGACTTTTAAAAGTCCTGATTTTGTGCTCCATTGCTCCGCCGCTTGCCGGGAGCTGCCCTCCCCCCGCCCCCCCGATCTATCTTCCCGTGGCTTTGGATTCACTTCTCCACCAGTCCTACCTTTCAGAAAATGGTTGATTTTCTGTTTCTAGAATTGCTGTTCTTCTTCTCTTTGATCTCCCGTTGGATTTGTAGGTGTTTACAATGTTTAGATAAGCTATCTAGCTGATCTCCTGCTACCTGATGTAGTCTCAGCCTGCTACTTCTCTGCCATCTTGGCTCCCCCTCTATGTAGTCTCTTCTTAACTGTACCTCATGTGCTGGCTTAACTTAATCTTTAAGTTCTGGTATTACAATTTCATTTCTGATATTCTAATTAGTTCTTATTTTAATTTGCTTTGTCACTTTTAAGTTCTATTACTCTTTATATTTTATTTATTAAACATTAAGTATTTATTTTATGTATTGGATATTTCTGATAGCAGAAGTCTCTGTAGATCTGTTTTAGTTGTTTATGGTTTCTGCTGTTTGCTCGTAACATTTTGATTTTTTCCCCCTTGGTATAGTCTGTGATTTTCAAATTTTTTTTGTACTTTCATTGTTTTTTTTTTATTTTTTTTAATCAGTATGTTCAATTAGCCAGTATATAGTGCATGATAAGTTTCTGATATAGTGTTCAGTGATTCATTAGTTGCAAATAACACCAGTGCTCATCACTACATGTGCCCTCCTTAATACCCACCACACTATTACTCCATCCCCCAACCCCCTCCCTTTGCTAAACAGGAAGAAATCAGAGAGGGAAATCAGAAAGGGAGACAAACTATGTTCTGTGATTTTAAAAAAATGAGTAAGAGTCTATTTGTTATAATTTTAATGATGATCCTTTACCAACTGGGTTGGTAACTCCCTCCACGGGGGATTTTTAATCGTTTCTGCCAAGTACCAAAAAGTGTTAGAGATCCAGGTCCATTCTAAATTAAAATTCTCCATTTGTGGGGGACTGTGAAAATTGGTATTCAGGGATCAGGAAAATAGTATAAATAAAGGCCTCGAATCTAAGTGAATGTGAGCTGGTAACTAGGAATTAGCAGGAAAGATTTTACTTTATTTTTGTTAAGCTTACTTACTTTTTTTTTTTTTAGCAATCTATACACCCAATGCAGAGCTTGAACTCACAACCCTGAGATTAAGAGTTACATGCTCTTCTGACTGAGCCAGCCATGTACCCCAGTAAGACAAATTTTACCACCACCCAGAGCTGTCTGCCTCTCCAAGATGATTTCTGATGAGGCTCCCTACCCTTTGGAGAACCCAAAGAATTTTCCCAGTCCCCATCCCTTTCCGTTCACAAGTTTCTATGCCAGCAGAAAGCCAAGTAGAGCTCCCTGCAATTTTCCTTTTTTTTTTTTTATAGGTTCATCAATTAGGTTTTTAAAATACTGACTCTAAGGGCACCTGGGTGGCTCAGTGGGTTAAGCCTCTGCCTTCGGCTCAGGTCATGATCTCAGGGTCCTGGGATCAAGCCCTGCGACAGGCTCTCTGCTCAGCAGGGAGCTTCCCCCTCTCTCTCTGCCTGCCTCTCTCCTACTTGTGATCTCTCTGTCAAATAAATAAATAAATAAATAAACTGAATCTAGTGTTTTAGGTATTTGGTGGAGGGAGGGATTCAAGAACTCTTGTCTTTCATACTGTCAGAAATAGAAGTCTATTTAATATTTCTACAATTGCTTTATGAAATTTAAATCAAGATATTATAATAATTCCTGATAATTTTATTTTAGTGTGTTAGTGTAATCTGAGTCTACCAAGAACATTTATATTGATTGAGTTGTTGTATTAGCTTACCTTAGAAGTTGTATATCATCTGCAAATTTGTTTCAACTTTCTTAGCCTTCACCAAAGTCACTGATCAACACAGCTTCTGACAAAAAGAAAAGCTTCAAAATTAATTTTTAAATTCTTATAACAAATCCAATATATTTTCTTACTGTTATCAGGTACATAGAATTACAAATTAAATTTCCATCATTATCATATATAAATAAGCGAAATTGAAACAGGGAAATCCCTCTACTCCAATTACTTCAAGTGCCAGAACTTTTCGAAAGTAGTGTTGAACTGAATGAAAACATTTTATCATTGGGGAAACCAGTAGTAGTGTGAAGGAGTGGCTTGGGTTAGGGGAGCCCTAGCATCCCCAAAATCTCCATCAGCCCTCATCTTCCACAGGTGGAAACATAAGATATTTAAAGTCATATCTTAAAGGCCAATTTTTATAAAAGGCTGTGCAAAGCTTAGAAGAGCTTTTAAGTATCATAAAGGGAAGCTTTGAAAGGTGTTTTTTAGCTTTTCACAGCATCATGAAAACCCATGCCTACCAGATTTTTTTCTTTTCTGCTTTGCCATACTTTCAGTTTGTGCCTTTCACTAAGTCATCAATGGCAACTTTTACAAAAATTTGTATCTCCAACATCAATGTAAGGATATTTGTGTACGTGTGTTTACATTTTCCCATCAGAAATAAGATAAAACTTACACTTCTCTCCTTCAGTGCATTGCTCTTGCATGAAGAAAATATAAAACACTGACTTAGGGTCTGCATTTTCTGTTGTGTATTTTCTGAGCAGCAACTACTGCTTTAAATAGAACATTTAGCTCCTGATGTTCTTTCTTCTCAATATTTGGTGTATATCCTGCAATAATGTAGTAGAAAAAGCACAGGCTCTGGAATCACACAGATCTGGGTTTAAATCTCAACCTCCCACTCAGTAACTGTCTAATCTGAAGCAAATTACTTAACCTCTCTGTCTCTCTTAAGAATAAAATATCAGAGTCTCAATGAGTATCTGCAAGAGTCAAATGATATACCTAGTGCCTGACTTAGTGCCGTTTAACAGGTACTGTTAGGTAGCTGTGCTGTGTATTTTTGTACTTCACTTCCACTTTGCTCAATCTGTCAAAGAACTTTCCAGACTGCATTTTCCTAATTTACAGCCTTGATGAACCTCTGTGGTTTTGTTCAACAATTACTGACATTTTGCAACATCTATTTTTCCCAACAATATACATAAAATACTTTAAAAATAGCAACATAACATCATACTGTTGAACACCCTGCTAAGAAAATGCAGTCCCAAATCTAGGTTCTAGAATTACAAAAAAGTGTTCCTTTTCTTGTATAGTTATGACACCAAAATGCTATACAGTTATGTAAACTTGTTTCCATTCCTTTTTAGTTTTTCTTTTTGTTCTACTTTTTAAATTTAACTTTTATTTTTTGGAGTTTTTAAAAAAAGATTTTATTTATTTATTTGACAGAGAGAGATCACAAGTAGGCAGAGAGGCAGACAGAGAGAGAGGGGGAAGAAGGCTCCCCGCTAAGCAGAGAGCCTGATGCAGGGATCGATCCCAGGATGAGATCATTACGTGAGCCAAAGGCAGAAGCTTAACCCACTGAGACACCCAGGTGCCCCTAACTTCTGAATATGTAAACATACATGATTCAAAGATCAAACTATATAAATAAACTATAAGAAAAATCTCTTCCATTGTTGGCACCTTTCCCATTCCCTCCTTCTACCTATAGATTACTATATATATTATTCCATGCTTTGGTGTTTTTTTCCCAGTTCACAATATAATTCTGCAGATCATTCAGTGTTGTTGGTGCATGCAGATTTTCCACATTTTCTTTAATGATTTCTGGGGGCAAGAGTGACTTGGAAGAGGAATGGAGATTATTCCATTGCTGGATGTAGTTTAGTTGCCTAGTCCCCTATTAATGAGCATTTAGGTCATTGTCAGTCTTGTGCTAATGTAAGCATTGCTGCTATGAGTAACTTTTCAGAAATGCCAGTTTTTATTTTATGTCAATGTGTCTTTAGAACAGCCTCCTAGAAGTCAGGTGCCTGGTTCAAAACGTTAATGCATATCTAATATTTTTGGATACTACCAAATTCTGTCTCAAGCTTTGGGCTTTTATATCCCTACCAGCAATTCATCAAGATGCCTCTTTCCCCCATAGTCCACAGAGCAGTATTATGTAATTTTGGATTTTGGTGAGAAAGGCTTGAGTGCAGCTGTAATTTTTAGTATGGCTTTAATTTGTATTTCTCTTTGTATGACTTAAGTTAAACATCTTTCATATGTCTATCATCTGCATTTCTTTTTCTGTGAACTTTCATATCATTGGCCCATTTTCTGCTGGGTTGCTGGGCATTTGCTTTGACTTCTAGGGTAGTTTCATTAAGGAGGTGTGATAGAAGTTCAAATATTTCTTCCTACCTTGTCATTTGTCTTTTTGCTTTGCTCATAGCACTTTTCATTATGTAAATTTTTTTAGTATATTGGAATTTATCATGGTTTTAATTTTTTTTTCTGGGATGGAGTCATAGCGCTAAAATCCTTGACTTACAGTTTCAAAGACTTTAAATATGCTTTTCCATGGTTGTTCTGTTTTGTATGTTGCTGTTGAGAAATTTATTCCTAATGTCTTCTGCCTGGAAGCCCAAAGGAATTTTTCATTACCTTCAATGTCCAATATTTTTACTAAGATATGACTTGGATTGGACCATCCTAGAATAGTTTTTACATTACACAAAGAGACTTTCCGAAGTGTAGATTTGAGTCTTCTGTTACTTCCAGAATGTTTTCATAGATTGAAGTTTAAATATTAGCTCTGCTACTGTTTTTCTCTTCTTAGGAACTCTTTTACATACTGTCTTTATCATTGAATTTTTCTCTTTTTACCTTTCTTTAATTTCCATTCTCTTGGCCATCTTTAAGTCTTTCCTCAATATCTCTTACATTTAGTAAATCTATTCTCCCTTAGGTATCTTGGATGTTAGCTTCACTTTGAAAGACGATTTTTTTCTCATTTTACTTCCTGAGTTCAGTAAATCTACTTTTCGTATCTTCCTTTTGTTGTCCATTTATTTTGGAGTTCTGAATTTGTATTTGAGACCTTATTTCTGCAAATGCTTGTTCAAGGATATTTAATTCAGGTAGGAGTATTATGCTGTGGTTTTCTTTAGCTCTGTAGTTTAATTTTAATTCTTATTTTATGTTTTCTACTTACAGTAATTTTTTTTAAGATTCTGTTTGTTCATCTGTGAGATAGAACAAGCAATGGGGAAGGGCAGAGGGAGAGGGAGAGAGAGAGAGAAAGAAAGAAGCTGATTCCCTGCTGATCAGGAGGACACGGGGCTTGATCCCAGGACCAGGAAATCACAACCTGAGCTGAAGGCAGACCCTAAACTGACTGAGCCACTCAGGGCCCCTACTTATATTAATTTTATGAATGAATGTTGTGTACCAGAATTTACTCATTTTAAAGTGTTTTAATTTTCCTAAACCAGATAACAATAGCATATAGACAGGAGTGAGAGAGTTGGAGAAATTACTGGATTTTTTTGTTCAACAGCTCCTTCTATTGGTTTAATACAATGCAGTTTTTTAAATCAATGATTTCTTTTTGGGTGAGAGTGGTTGGTGTATCTTTTATTCTTTTTCAGCAAGATCACTGATTTCTACCATCTTTTCTTCCTCTTACCACCAAGCCTCCAGGTAAATGGTGTCCCTTCAAAAAGTCATCCTCTTTTATCTCAAAAGCAATACCCCTTCTCAGACTGGTGTTTGGTCCCATGCAATTTCAAGTGCCTTCTACCTAATATGTCTCAAACATCTTAGTATCTTCCTCCTTAGGGTGGGGCTTTCACTTTCTGGAGTTACTTTATTTGCATTCTACTGACTCTATGTCCCGCTACCCTCTCCTGTTTTAAGTCTCAACCTTACTTGCCACTTTTGTACGGGTTTCAGAGCTCACTCTATGCATTTCAGTGTTTACTTCTCTCATACCCATAATTTGCAATTATATTAGTTAGGCAAGGATGGTGGTGGTTTAATTTACTCTCTTTATGGATCTGTATGGTTTTTTTCAAAGACTGTATGGTAAGATCTGCATTTAGACAGTTACCATAGTCCTATGGACGCCAAAAGTCAGGTTTTTTAGTTATCTTTTATTTTTAAAATTATTTTAGCTTTACTGCATGGGATCAAAAATTTGACTTTTAATTTTTTGGAACTGAAGTGTTCTTTATGGTCTAATATAGAACAGATTAAAAAAATATTAATTTATTTGAGAGAGAGAGAGATCACAAGCAGACAGATGCAGGCAGAGAAAGGGAGAAGCAGGCTCCCCGCTGAGCAGAAAGCCCGATGTGGGGCTTGATCCCAGGACCCTGAGATCATGACCTGAGCTGAAGGCGGAGGCTTTAACCCACTGAGGCACCCGGGTGCCCCTAGAGCGGATTTTTTATTATTTATTTATTTTTAAAGATTTTATTTATTTGACAGAGAGAAAAATCACTAGTAGGCAGAGAGGCAGGCAGAGAGAAAGGGGATAGAAAGCTCCCTGCTGAGCAGAGAGCCTGATTCGGGGCTTGAACCCAGGACCCTGAGATCATGACCTGAGCCGAAGGCAAAGGCTTAACCCATTGAGCCACCCAGGCACCCCTAGAACAGATTTTTTAAACTATCCCCTGTGCAATTAGAAAGATGTATTCTCTATTACTGGACTCAAACTTTTTTATATAAATCTGGATCTACCTTACAATATACTTAATGGTACTTATTTTGAGAGAGGTGTGTTAAAGTCCTCCGTTAGCCAGTTTCTATTTCTCCTCACATCCCTTGTAGTTTTTACTTCATGAAAGCTGTTAAGGTGTTGTTTAGTAAATAGACATTCTGAATACAGCTCTTTGCTTATAAAATATCCTTTATTTTAATGCTTCTTGAACTAAATGCTGCCTTGTCTGATATCGAAATGATAAATCTGTTTTAAAATTTGCATTTATCTGATATATTTTGATTTCCCTTATTTTAAATTGTTCATTAATTCCTTTTATTATTAATTTTTATAGCTCTACCTTTTGTATACAGCAACTGAAAATCTTTTTCTTTAAGTTGAGCCCATATATTTACTAATACATCTGATATTTAGGGTGTTATTGGTAACTTTTCATGTTTTACACATTTTGTGTTCTTTACACACAAACACATACAGAAACTGTGTGGTCTGTTTGCTCTTTTTAAAGAACATATTTTAGTATTTAGGAAACTTTTGTGTATTTTATTCTTGGGGTTAAGTCTGTAGTAATATCTTTATATTATACTCATCATTCTCATCACTTTTTTAAAGATACTATTAGTTCCCTGCTATTAGCAGTAACAAAATTATCAATTTCTTCTACCCTTCCTTCTCCCCCACCATCTATAGTTTTGATCACTGTATTTTTTTATCAGTGTTTTATACATCTAAGCAGGTATATATACTTATGTTTAAGTATATATAAGAATATATATATAAATTTATATAAGCGTATATATATATATAAGTATATACTTATATATATATGTATATACTTCCTGTGTTTATATTTTCCTCACACCTAATTCCAATAGGCAATTATTTTAAAATTATTTAAAAACTATTTTATTTACTCTCCCCTTTCTCTCCCATTTTTTGGTAGGTTACATTATTTCTACATTGTCAGACTATTCATATTATCAGTCTATCACCATAATTCCCATCTTTTAAAGCCTTCGCCCTGCATAAAATATAGTCAATGCTTACCACCTGACTTGATGTTGAAGTTTCTCCAATCATTGCTTGGTTGTCTGAAATTTGTTCTCTATAATATTCTTAGGAAGGATTCATAGGAACAACATTGTTTTATGTTTTTAAATGTTTGCTGATGTCCTGACATCTTGAAAAATAGTTTTGTGAGACACGAAATATTTATTTCCTTGGATATTTTTTTAAAATATTTTGTTCTTATCTGCCATAAAATGTTGCTGCTAAAACCAATTTTTAAATCCAATTTTATTTTTCTTTCCAAGTGGACATTGTTTCCATGGAAGCAAGAAAAAAAATTTTTTCCCCTTATTTTTAAAATCTAACAATTCTACAAGAATACATCTTAAGTGTTAGCTGTTCTGGGTTGAATTCCCCAGATTCACAGTATGCCTTTCAATATATATAAACATTGTTAGTGTTAAGTGCTCTTCAATTCTAATAGTTCTTTGTGCCATTACTACGTTTATATTTTTTTATTGTGGTTTAAAAAAAAACCATAAGGGCGCCTGGGTGGCTCAGTGGGTTAAGCCGCTGCCTTCGGCTCAGGTCATGATCTCAGGGTCCTGGGATCGAGTCCCGCATCGGGCTCTCTGCTCTGCAGGGAGCCTGCTTCCTCCTCTCTCTCTCTCTGCCTACTTGTACTCTCTGTCAAATAAATAAATAAAATCTTTAAAAAAAAAAAAAAAAAAGGTGCAGTACTTCAAGTACACACCAGATTTAAAAAAAAAAAAAAACAAACCATAAAATCTGCCATTTTAACCATTTTAAATTCAAGTATACAACCAAACGGCATAAAGTACATGCAAATGTTATGTAACCAGCACCATCGTGCTTTGGTTTACATTTGGGAAATTCCTTATAAATACACTTTAGCTCTCTTTGCCTATCTTGTCACTTTCTCTTTACTTCTTTAAAATGTTTGATTTTTTTTCAATTTTCTCCTTTCTATTCTCTGTTTCACTTACTGCTTTCTGGGATGTATGGTCACTCTTGTTTTCTTTCTCACTTAATCATTATTTAAGAATATTTTTCAGGGGTCCAGGGTCCTGGGATCGAGCCCCCCATCGGGCTCTCTGTTCAGTGGCTCCCCCGCCCCACCTGCCTCTCTGCCTACTTGTGATCTCTTGTCTGTCAAATTAATAAATAAAATCTTTTAAAAAAATAAAAATAAAAATATTTTTCATTCTCCTCCTTCTTGAATTGTCAGCTCTCACTTCACATCCCCATACAGCCTAGTCATCTTATTTCTGAGCTCCTTTTATTTCTGATTCGTGTGGTTCTTTCAAGGGTGTCATCTTTTCCTTAATTTCTCTTCACTTATTTTTAAATATTTAGATTACCATTTTCATCAGCTTTATGGTCATATATTTTCTGGTGTGTTTTCTCTATATAATATAATTTATGGCTCATTTTTATTTTATTTTTTCCTTACAAAAACTTAGTATGTAGTTCTAACATAGGTCATTTTCTCAGGTATTTATGCTATCCTACCAGGAAGAGATTTGTTTTGTTTTACATTGCATGGATCCCAGTTTTTACTTTATTTTTTTTAAGATTTCATTTATTATATGACAGAGATCACAAGTAGGCAGAGAGGCAGACAGAGAGAGAGAGATGGGGAAGCAGGCTCCGTGCTGAGCAGAAAACCTGATGCGGGACTCGATCCTATCACCCTGGGTTCATGACCTGAGCCGAAGGCAGAGGCTTTAACCCACTGAGCCACCCAGGCGCCCTGGAACCCAGTTTTTATACCTATTCCCCAATTAAGAGACAGCTGGGTTGTTTCCAGGTCTTGGTGATTACAAATACAGCTGCTATAAATATCTGCAGAGAAGTGATTATAGGTTTCATTTCACTTTTCATGAGAAAAGCATGTAATAGTCTTTGGGGATATGCAAATTAAAACCATAATGAGATGCCATTACATATCCCATATAATGGCTAAAACTAAACCAAACAAATACAATTACTGGTGCCAATTGCTGGCAAGGAAGAGAAGCTAATGGAGCTCTCTTACTTTGCGTAAATGTCAACAGAGGAGTGGGATTACTAAGTCACATATAAAAGGTATGCTTAATTTTATAAAAAAACTGTGAAACTGTTTCCAAATGGTTGTGGTATTTGCATTCCCATCAGCAAGATTTGAATCCTGTTGCTTTGCATCCTGGCCAGTCCTTGCTATTTTTTTCTTCTTTCCTCCCTTCCTTTTTTCCTTGGAGGATGAGGGGGCATTCTGAAGTTGCATAATAGTATCTCATTTCATTTCCTCAATTGCTATTCAATACTTTTTCTCACTTAACACAAAATGGTGATCTTTTTCCCATTGTCATTAAATAGCCTCTATTCACTAAACAGCTTTTGGAAATATTCCTTTTTAACAGGCTGAAATATATCTATCACGATGGATGTATAATAATTATAAAAACCATTCTTCTACAATTGGTTATTTTTTTTTAATCTCCAATTACTTCCAAGTAAAAAATCATACTGTGATCATAAAGCTTTGACTCCATCTCCATTGCCATAGAAGTTTCCTTATGAAGGGTCTGAGATTATGCACATTTTTGTCTTGATGCATTCTGACAAACTGCTTATTTAAATGTTTATTTCTTTAACTACATGTTAAATATTTTCCATGTAAATCATTTGTGTTTGTTCTTTTGTGATCATGAGCTCATGTCCTTTGCTCATATTCTGTCAGGGTACTGACGTTCTTATTTTTTTATTTTTAAGAGATGAATACATTCTCCAAAGGTATAGATACTGCTTTACATGTAAAGCAAGCTAGGCCCACCACTGGCCTCCCCATCCAATTCTTTATCCTACTTGTAATATGAAATATATTTCAAATGAGCAAACATATGTCCAATACCAATTGCATGCAAACTTGTTCATGACTCAGGAAGGAGTCTTGCCTTCCACGGAATTATTTTATTTGCCACAGCCGGCGAGAAACAAAGTAATATAAGATATGCTTAAATGAAGAATCTGAGTATATGGCAAGAAGAGGTTGTGATTAAATTAAACCTATCTATACTCCGAAGAGAAGGTAAGCTAGGTATCAATTACTTTCAAAGATAACTGTGGGCAGTGAGAACCATTAGAAAGAGAAAAGGAAAGTACAAAGTAGTCCCTAGATCTGCAAATGATGTAAGCCACAATTGAAGCATTTGAGGGTCACAAGCTACACACCCTACTCCTCCAAAATCTAACTGTAGGAACCTAGCAGAGTCATCAAAAGTTCACAATAATCTCACAGAAATGAAATTGTTACTTAATTTGGGGGGATAATATAATTAAAAAAAAATTAAGGTAGAGAATAAGATCCTACTCCTACCACCCCTTGCCAAGATTCTGTGCTTCCTACCTTGATACGTTTTAGCCTTTAACTTAAGCACGAGGCATAAAATGGCAGGAAGTCAAGCAGCCATCTTGGTCCACAACATGAAGCTGCATGATGAAGTGGCAGAGTAACAAATTAGGAGGAGCTTGGGGGGCCTCTGACAACTTTTTGCAGCAAAGCTACGTGATCAGCTCAAAGTTTTACTTAGTTTAGACATTTTTTATTTTATTAAAAAATTGGCGGGGGTCATGGAGCACCTGGTTGGCACAGTCGGTTAAGAGTCCAACTCTTGGTTTCAGCTTGGGTCGTGATCTTGGGGTCTTGAGATCAAACCCTGCATCTGGCTCCACGCTCTGCATGGATTCTGCTTCGGATTTTTTCTTATTCTCCCTCTGACCCTCCCGCTTGTGTTCTCTCGCTCTAAAAATAAATAAATCTAAAAAAAGATTGGGGGGGCACAATTATTTTTTAGGTTGTCACAGTAGCCAAACCTGTACCTTAACTAGTACAAATTCCAAGTTGAGAAGTGGGGGATTTGTCAATAATACATAAAATATTAAGAAAAGGGGGCCTAAATTAGGCAGCAGCAATGACTGTAGAAAAATGAGAAGCAAAGCCATTTTGGAGGTTGAAGCTACACATTATACAGTTAGGTCACAGGGAGAGGTAAGAATTTGAAGTTTTAAATCAGAGCCATTCAGAAGATACCTATACCATCAATCATGATAGGAACCTTAAATAGAGTTGCATACAAATTGAGTAGATCTAACTGTCCCAAAGGCTGTGAGAAATGAGTGTTAAGTGCTTAAAAGAGCATAACTTGACATAGAATCAGGACTTATTTGCACAAAAATTATAGTTTAAGTGGCAAGAGCAAATGAGATTATTACAAAGGGAGAAGTCATCATTAAGGGGAAAATTGTAGTGTTTCAATTCTGTCATTTAAAAACAGCTACATATATAATACTTCAAACATTTTCTCTTTAAGGGAAATAATCTGAATGTCCCACGTGTTTACCTCACAAGCATTTTCTGTAGATAAGAGACATTCTCATGACTCAGGCAATCAATTTCATCGATTAACGAAACACCACAAACTGCAATGGTAATTTTCACCTCCATGGTTTTAAATCATTTTTAGTTGCGTTATTTAATTTATCCCCTAAAATCTTCACTAATAAAATCATTTATATCTTTAAAATACCAAATACAAGAACTGCAAACAGGTTGAGACCATTTTTTATTGATTTTTATGAAGGTAAGTAGATTTTAATCTATATTCAGCCACAAAAATTCATTTCAAAGGTGTTATCAAATGTTTTCTAATTAAACAGCATGCATCAATTGATAATGGGGAAAAAATCTAAACTTGTATACATTAAGAGACTGCAATGAAAAATAATCCTTACCACACCAATATAAGTTAAATCATTTTTACTTAAAGTCATTTAACACTGTTCATACGAAAGTAATATTTTAAAAAACCTCTAAGGATCTTCAGCTTATATATTATAAAATTCAGAGATTTGTATTCTTCAAAGAAAAATATCATACTTACCTAACTTATTATTTAAAAATTACTTACTTAAAATTACAGAACATATTTATGCAATATAAACTTAAAGTTGCAGTATTTTGACTTTAAGCAGTGTTAAACAGAAGAGAGCTAAGGCACTGACAAGTTTGATACTCATTTATGGAAACTTTCAAGAAAAAATGGCAAATAGAGCATTATTACTTTAGGGCTCACCTTGATTATCTAAATTTCAGTGTATTACGATTTCATAAAACCACCACACAAAAAAGGATTATGAACGTAGCCATAATATTACTTGTATGTATAAATTGGAAGCAATAAATTTAGTTCAAGAAAATGAAAGTCAAGTTTTCTAGAAAGCACGTTAAATTCGTTTTCAGTTGGGCAAAAAAGAAACGTATATCCACACTTTCCAATTATCATATTGTTTTATTTATTCATTCAACAATTATACTTCTGAACACATGCCAGGCATTATTACATGAGAACGCTATGCAAAAGTTTCAGCGAACGTTTACTGAGCTGCTCTTATAGCCACTGATCTCTTACTTTATGATAGCCACATGCACCTTACCATCAACTAAATTACTGACACTTGAACTCTTGCAACTTAGGCCTTACAAAACTCGTGATTTAAGAAGTAAATTTTTAAAAGAAAAATAATTTTAATCATTCAATTACTGCTGTTTCTTTGATATTCCTGCCACAAAACACATGGTACTCTTGACTAGGCTGAGCCACCATTGGGTAACCAACTGAAAACTTAAGTATTTTTGTTTTCGTCGAATGCGTGTCAAAACAGCTAACCACAAAATACTAGTTTTTTTATCAGCTAGGTTTTCATATCCGATCATTTTTCCTCCCAGAAGAAAGAATGTGTGCAGTCTACTTCGATTCAAAACAAAAACCGAAAGGGAGGAAAAGGAAGTAATTCCTTTCTTTCTCCTACCTCAAAAATAGCTCAGAAAATACCTTCCCTTACACACGCCTCCCCTTGCCCCTGACGAAGCAACAGAGCAAGTCAAGGCAGACCTAGAAAATTCCGAAATCTTCCAACAGATCCTAACCAGAGAAACAAAGATTTGCCAAAAGTCTTCCTTCACTTAACAGTTTCTAAAAAGACCACCACTTAGTAGATTTTTAAAAAACCACTGCAGGAATGCTCGCTGCGTATTAATAAACCTGCCCAAACGCAGAACCAGATGCCCCAAATTATCAAAGGATGACCTTAGAGGGTTAACTGCCGAGAAGAGCCAACACTTGAGCAGTCACTCCCTCGCAAACGACACAAAATGAAGACGTCTCTTTGTAACCTGAGGATAGTGGTGAGGCATCGCCCTCTCTCCCCTTCCATTAATGACCAGCCTTGTTCCTTTCTGAATGATGCAGTCCATCAGACAACCTCTTTAGGAGGGGTGATGGTCAATTTCCGACACAAAGATTATGGGAGTAACTCTCTGGAACCAAAGGAATCAGCGTTAAGGCATCAGAGCCCCCAACAAGCCCTCCGCAATGACCAACTAACCAAAGCCTGGGATCCCCACCACCACCATTCATCATCACTCTCTCGAGACAGGGCTGATTCACGCCAAGAAGACCTCTTCCTTTCAGGTAAGTGAGAAGGCACCAGGTGTCTGCCCTCAGATCCCCCTTCTCCTCCATGCTCTCTCAGGACCCCTCCACACTTGGAGCCACTAAGTACGCTTTCAACCGCCGAGAAGCCCAGTCCTAGCCACACACAAGATGGCAGCGGAACACCTACCAGAGGAAACAGCTGCGCCACCACTCCTGCAATGCCGGCCTCTCGACTGCGAGTATCCCCATTGGCCCCGCCAAAGAGCGCGAGACAAGCCGAGAGCTCTGACAGCCAATCGGAAGGCGGCGCAATTGGGCGCCGCCGCGCTGCCGGGGATACGCGCGCAGAGCCTCTTGAGGCGTGGACCCAGTCGGGTGTCCAACCAATGGGCTCTCGGCCAAGTAGTGGGAGCTCTGGGTGTCCGGCTCCTCCCATTTAGGATTAGCGTTAGGTAGGCCTGAGCGTTGGGGATTGGGCGGCCCTTCTTCCCCGCCTGAGGCGAGGCGGGACTGTTGTTGCTGAGGTGAGGTTTGGTAAATGGTGAAGTACTTCCTGGCCTGGGGGGCATCTGGGACCTTGGGGTCTCGGTGGCGTAGAGTCGGAAAGGAACCTGACCCGCGGGGAAACCCAGACTTAACCAACGGAACGGGCCTGGCGCAGCCCTCAGGTGTGGCGGGCGGCGTGGAAAAAGCAGTGGTTAGTGGAGCTGAGGCACGGCCTTGGGTGGCCCGCTGACAGCTCCTTCGGCCCAGGAGCTGGGAACGCGGCGGAGCCCTGGGCTGCGTGGACCCCAGCCCTTGCAACCTCCCTTTTCCTTTTAGCCACCTGCAGTCCCAGGCTGTAGCAGGGACCGTGGGCGTTCTGAGTTCTCAACCCCCGTTTCATTTTCTGTCTCCGGGTGCATACCTTAATGTGAGGTGATTCCTAAGCAGCTGGGAACCTGAGGCTGTAAAAGGGGCTGCAGGAAATGGACTGCAGTGTAAAATCCAGAAGCAGAACTGGAAGGTTTAACCACTGACCCATTTCACAGGTAAGACTTGACACGAGTCCTAGATAAGTAGAATCATTTGTCCAAGATCACGGAATTGAGATTAGACCCGAAAGGCACCTGACTCTGATTAACCACAACCCCATAAGTAATTAGAATAAGGAACAGTGTGTAATGAACTGAGCATTTCAACATGTGGAAACCTGCAATGAGTTCTGCATGACGGAAACAGAAGGGGAACTTCGAAAAGGTTGAGTGGAATAACCAAAAAACGGACTCTGAAATCATCCTGCCTGGTTCCTTATTTTTTGTCATTGCCCTTACAGTGTGACACGCCTTGGCTTCCTCTTTAGAAAAAACAGACATGCTAATTTTCTCATGATTGTTATGCAGTTCAGTAAGAGGAAGTGAAGTACTTAGAAGTGTGCCTGACACATGGTTTATACTCAATAAATGTTCATTACTCTCATCGTAGTTAGAACATGAGAAATAGAGAAGAAATGTTCAGTTTCATAAAAAGCCTGTTCTTTAAAACAAAGCAACCAGAAATTGAGGTGAAACAAACCCTCCTCTTTTCTCCAAAATGAAAAAGTGAGAAGGGGGAAAATATGACCAAATTAAAAAACCCCTGTTTCACTCCAAAATACTAAACCAGGTGTCTCTGGATGATGAGGTGATGAGTGATTTAGCCCCTTTTCTTTTTGCTTTACTATATTTTGCAAATTTTCGTCAGTACACGTTTTACTGTTATTTTTAAAATTTCAGAAGATATGAACAACATTGGTGAGATTTTTCTTCAAAAAGCTATTAGTAGGGGAGCCTGGGTGGCTCAGTGGGTTAAAGCCTCTGCCTTCCGCTCAGGTCATGATCCCAGAGTCCTGGGATCGAGCCCCGCATCGCATCGGGCTCTCTGCTCAGCGGGGAGCCTGCTTCCCCCTCTCTCTGCCTGCCTCTCTGCCTACTTGTGATCTCTCTGTCAAGTAAATAAATAAAATCTTAAAAAACCTATTAGTATGCATGTGTGCTGTAGGTGAAATTGGTAGAACCATTCTAGAAAGGAGTTTGGCAGTGTGCTTCAAAAGCCTTTAAAATGGACAATCCTTTTTTGAAAATTACATACTTAAATTTTAAATTAAGTGCACTATTACATTCTCTTTTTACAAAATTAGATCCTTACAGGTAGCACAGTCCACAACCCCTGAATTACCCCTTGCTTCCCCAGCCCCCTGTTAAAGAGTTTGGTGCAAAACCTTTAAGTCTTTTTTTATGCTTCTATATTCTCAGTGGGTTCGTATATGCATTTGTAACTTTAAAAAATGTTGATACTATCATACTATATCATGTTCTAACTTTATTCATTTGATAGTGTTTTGAAGTGTATACCTGTTATAGCTTATTATGTATTTATGGCTCATTTTTTATACCTACTGGATAGTGTTCCAGTGTATGGCTGAATTGTTAATGTAAAATATTTATTTTTGTCTCTTTTATTGGTTTTTATATTTAAATTCTATCTTGTTTGATAGGTACTATATAGCACATTTTATTTGCCATTCTCTTTTTGATGGACATTGGTTGTTCCCAGTTTTTCAACTTATAGACAATGCTGCAGGTAAATTCTGGTATGTATTTTCTTGTGCATGTGTTTTTCTCAAGGATATATATATATGCCTAAAAATGGGATTGCTTGGTTTTAAGTTACGAACACTATTTTTTTTTTTTTTTTAAGATTTACTCATTTCTCTTGAGATAGAGAGAGTACTAGTGGGAGAGGGAGAGGGAGAAAGAGACTCTCAAGTGGACACCCTGTTGAGCAGGGAGCCTGACAAGGGGCTTGAACTCACAACCTTAAGATCATGACCTGAGCTGAAATCAAGAGTCAGTTTCCTTAACTAACTGACTGAGCCACCCAGGTGCCCCAAAGTTACGAACATTTGTAATTTTAATTGGTCTTGCCGAATTTGCCTCCAAAATACTACACTAATTTAAACATCCCCAAAATAATTTTGAGACTTCAGTTTTCCTACACTGTAGACCAACACAAGATATTGGCTGCTTTTTGTCCATCTGATAGATCAAATCATTTGTCATTTTTAAAAAAATTTTTCATTCTCTGATTACTAGTAGGGATGCAGTATCTAGTCATATGTTTATTAATTTATAATTTATGAAAATTTCTATAATTTCTTTTTAAAATTACCGATTTTTCTGTTGGATCATCTTTTTCTTAAGGGTTTAAAGTTTTATGTACACTGGATACTGCATATCCTGTATAATTTTTAAAAATTTTTTCAGTGTCAGGGTGCCTGGGTAGCTCAGTCAGTTAAGCATATGACTCTTGATTTCAGCTCAGGTCATAATCTCAGGGTCATGAGATTGAGCCCCACTTCTGACTCTGCACCGAGTGATGAGCCTGCTGCACCATCCCCCTAATCCAAAGTTCACAAGCTCTATTTCTCTTAGCTCTTTGCTTGGCTTTTAACTTTATCATGTTTTTGTTTATTCTACAGATAGATACTGCTTTTTTTTTTTTAAGTCTTTAGATGTTTCTTTTATTTTACTGCATTTCTCTTAAGACTTCCAGTATAATACTGAATAAGAGCAGTGGTGGCAAGTGTCCTCATCTCTGTGCCTTTGGCCTGGAGTTTCTTCTCTTACATGTCATGGTTACACTAATCTAAAAAAAAATGTTGAGTGGCTCTCATTATTTTTCCTGACCTGGAACAGTTCATGTATGGTAGAATTTATCTGTTCCTTGAAAGTTTTGTAGAATTCATCTATAAAACTGTTATAATAGGAGTGAGGTGGGGATATGTGGCATGTAGCTTTCCTAAGATCTTGTTTAAACTTTTTTTTTTTTATATATACTTTTGCCTCTAATTGGGATTTCTACTTCTTGAGCCTATTTGATATTAAGTCAGAAATTTCAATTAGTTATTGATGTGAATTGTTCTATCATTGTAAAATATTTCTCTGTCTCTTTTATTAGTTTTCATATTAAATTCTATTTGATATGAACATTTCTTATATTTGCTGGTATGTCTTTTTTCACATACTGTTATTTCAACCTTTTGTTGACATTTTGTGTGATTTAAGTAGGTCTCTTATTTTAAAATATAGCTAGGTTTTGCTTGCAATCCAATCTAACTTTAATAAGTTAGATTGACACATCACCTTTTTTGTGTTTATTAACAGTTTGGTTTTTTTCTTATCTTATTTACCATGCTTTTCTTTGTATCTTTTATTTTTTCATTTATTTTTAGAAAGATTTTATTTATTTATTTATTTGACAGAGAGAGGGACCACATGTAGGCAGAGAGGCAGGCAGAGAGAGAGAGGGAGGGAAGCAAGCTCCCTGCTGAGCAGAGAGCCTGATTTGGGGCTGGATCCCAGGACCCTGAGATCATGACCCGAGCTGAAAGCAGAGACTTAACCCACTGAGCACCCAGGTGTCCCTCTTTGTATCTTTTATATCTTATTTTTCCATTCCTTTTTTTAATTGAGGTTGGCCCCAAATTTTCTTTGTTCTACATGTTTTTTTTAAAAATACATTACCAGTGCATTTTCAACATAGTTCTTAAATTTATGTTTCCTAACAAGATCTAAATTTGATTAGTATTGATATCCTCCATATGAAGGACTTGACAGTGCTTCTACTTTACTTTCTTTAATCTTGCAGTAATCCCCTTCTGTCCCCATTCTATAAAAGAACATAATTTTCCATGATTCTATCATTTTGTTTCATTTGGTATTAAAACCCATTTTTTTTCCAATTTATTTATTTTCAGAAAAACAGTATTCATTATTTTTTCACCACACCCAGTGCTCCATGCAAGCCATGCCCTCTATAATACCCACCACCTGGTACCCCAACCTCCCACCCCTAAAACCCATTTTTAATCTGTCTTTAGCATTAATGTGTTTTAGCCATTTGCTCATTATTGCTTCTTATACCTCAGAACTTCCATGTATGTTAGGTTTTTTTCATGAAGTTTGGGTACTACTTTATTTCTTTCAGAGAGTCCCTAAATGGCTTTTTGAATGTGTCTAAAATTCTCTTTTTTTTAACCTTCACTTTTCAAAGATAGCTTGGCTGGAAGGCATTCTGGGGTCTGACTTACTTTGCCTTAACTTACTACATCTGGGATTGGGAGGGAGACAAACCATAGGTGACTTTTAATCTCACAAAACAAACTGAGGGTTGCTGGGGGGAGGGGGGTTGGGAGAAGCGGGGTGGGATTATGGACATTGGGCAGGGTATGTGCTTTGGTGAGTGCTATGAAGTGTGTAAACCTGGCGATTCACAGACCTGTACCCCTGGGGATAAAAATATATGTTTATAAAAAATTAAAAATTTAAAAAAAAAACTTACTACATCTGGCATTTCTCATAAGAAGTCTGATTACCAGTCTGATAAGAGTGTCTTTTAGATAGTCTAGATTTTCTGGAAACTTCTAAGACTATCTCTTTGTTTTGGATATTCTACAGTTGTATTTTATCTTGCTTGGTACCCAGTGAATCCTTAGTTGGCTTATGTGTTTTTCAGTTTTGAGAAATTCTTGGTCATTATTGCCTTTTCTTCATTCATTTGAGGTAGTTAGTGTTACTATCCCCATTTTAAAGTTTTTATCAAGTATTTATAAGAAATAAGAAAACTTTAAAAATATTTATAAAATGGGGATAGTTTATGTGAATTAACAATATTTTAAATATGGGTGATTCTTAATTTCTCTGTAATTTCCTAATTTTGATATTTTACATATTTTTCCATTTAATATTTATTCTTGTTTCTGTAATAGTTTATACTATTTTAAAAGAGCTATTGTTAGAACAGTCTTTTTTTCTTATATGTTTTATTATTTGCATATATGTGCCAATCTTTATTATTTTCTTTACAGAATGTCTCATGCATCCATGGACCAAAAGATGGAGTTGGTTTTTATTTTTAAAAATAGATTATCAGTGATATGATATGACTGTAACTACTCGATGAAGTTGCATGGACTCGTCATCAGGTTGGACTAGTGGTTACTTCTAAAAGTTTCTTCAACTACAGTTACTATTTGAAAATTCAGGCATGCAAGAACATTAGGTTTGGAGTGGCATAATGATGTATTTTCTCTAAGGACTGCAAATTTCATAGAGACCATAGTTGGATTCCAGTTGGATTCCAGTTATATTCTTCAATCAAAGTGATTCAATCCTTTGATAAAGTTAATTTTGAAGAGTTTTATGTTTATGAACGACGCCAAAAGATGGGAGAAAAAAATGGTAGGTTTGGAAATCATTGTTAAATATTATATTTTAAAAGTGTATAGACTACGTAATGAAGCTGCAGTATGATTTTCAAGGTTTTTCACTGCAAATGACTTTTCTACATTTGAAGGAATTTAGGATATATATTTTCATGTAGCCAGCAATTTTGACAGTCTGTATAATTAATTGTGTCTGTAAAACTAAGTCATTTCTTTAATACACGTTTTTAAAAATACACTTTATTTTTTTTATTTTTTTTCTTTTTCCAATTTATTTATTTTCAGAAAAACAGTATTCATTATTTTTTCACCACACCCAGTGCTCCATGCAAGATGTGCCCTCTATAATACCCACCACCTGGTACCCCAACCTCCCACCCCCCCCGCCACTTCAAACCCCTCAGATTGTTTTTCAGAGTCCATAGTCTCTCATGGTTCATCTCCCCTTCCAATTTACCCAAAAGCACATACCCTCCCCAGTGTCCATAACCCTACCCCACTTCTCCCAACCCCCCTCCCCCCAGCAACCCACAGTTTGTTTCGTGAGATTAAGAGTCACTTATGGTTTGTCTCCCTCCCTATCCCATCTTGTTTCATGGATTCTTCTCCTACCCACTTAATCCCTCATGTTGCATCACCACTTCCTCATATCAGGGAGATCATATGAGAGTTGTCTTTCTCCGCTTGACTTATTTCGCTAAGCATGATACGCTCTAGTTCCATCCATGTTGTCGCAAATGGCAAGATTTCGTTTCTTTTGATGGCTGCATAGTATTCCATTGTGTATATATACCACATCTTCTTGATCCATTCATCTGTTGATGGACATCTAGGTTCTTTCCATAGTTTGGCTATTGTGGACATTGCTGCTATAAACATTCGGGTGCACGTGCCCCTTTGGATCACTACGTTTGTATCTTTAGGGTAAATTCCCAGTAGTGCAATTGCTGGGTCATAGGGCAGTTCTATTTTCAACATTTTGAGGAACCTCCATGCTGTTTTCCAGAGTGGTTGCACCAGCTTGCATTCCCACCAACAGTGTAGGAGGGTTCCCCTTTCTCCGCATCCTCGCCAGCATATGTCATTTCCTGACTTGTTGATTTTAGCCATTCTGACTGGTGTGAGGTGATATCTCATTGTGGTTTTGATTTGAAAAATACACTTTATTTTTTAGAAAACTTTTAGATTTACTTTTTAAAGAAAAATTGAGAGGATAGTACAAGTTCCCGATCTTATACATCCAGTTTTGCTTATGATTAACATCTTATATTTGGCTTGTACATTTGTTAAAATTAGCCATTATTATTAACTAAAGTCCATAGTTTTTTCATATTTCTGTAGGTCTTACTTGATGTCTTTTTTTGTTCCAGGATCCCACATTATATGTATTTGTCATGTCTCCATAGGGTCCTCTTGGTTGGAACAGTTTCTTAGACTTGGGTTTTATTTTGTAGTATGTTGTATCCCAAGTATTTTGTAGGATGTTCTTCTATTGGAATTATTGATTGATTTTTTTTTTTTCATGATTCAGTCAGGGTTTTGGGTTTTGGGGAAGAAGATCATGGGGTACAGTGCCATTTTTACAACATTATATCAAAGGTACATGATTTCTCTCTTACTGATGTTGAGCTGGATCATCTGGCTGACATAGTATTATGTGGTTTCTACACTGTAAATTACCTTTTTTTCCTCCCTATATGCAACTCATATTCAAGGAGTGGGTTTATGCTCCCCCTCTCTGAGAATGGAATATTTACATTAACTATTCAGAATTCTTCTGCAAGGGAGATTAATCTCCTTTCTCCCATTTGTGTATATAGTTAACCATTTGTTTATTTCAGTATGAAGACATGGGTACTTATTTTACCCTATCCAGTACTGTTTTGTTTTGTTAATCAAACTGTCCCAGGATTGGCTTTTGGGAACTCTTTCAATTCGGTCTGTGTCCCTTTGACATATCTGTATCTATGTAGGTGAGTTTTTGTTTTGTTTTGGTTTTTTAGCACTTCCTTATTTTCTGGTAATGTAAGATGCTACAGGTTTATCTTGTATATTTCCTGCCCCAGTCCTAGAGTCACTCATTTCTTGAATGAGCCCTGGTTCCTTTTAATGGAAGATAGTGTCAGAAATCAATATCTGGCCATAGTTGTTAGTGGGCTGTCTTTGCTTATAGGCCCTTTCAGCTGACAGAGCAAGGAATATATGTGTATGCTAAGTTTGTATATATGCATATAAATATCTCTATATGTAGCCATCTGTATCTATATTAAGCCAAACATGAATTTATTCTGATGTTCTCAACTCTAATCCATTACCACATCTCTCCCAACAGTGAGAAACATGGCTCCCACCATCTGTTATCTATTTATTTAGTCAGTTCCTGTGTGTGTGTGTGTGTGTGTGTGTAGTGTAACTGTATCAGAAATTTAAACTTATTCCCAGGTAGGAAACTACTGTGCTTGTGCACAGTTCCTTTTGCCTTTAGTCTTGCAGACTCTTACTTCTTTCCATTTATTTAGGTTAGCATGTTTCTACCTAGCCCTTCAGTGAGGTTGTATATACAACTCTAATACAGTTAGATGTTCTTGTCATGGTCAGCTTTCTTACCTGGAATCCCTGACCTCTTAAATGGTATTTTAAAACTTCACTACCCTTTAACATACTTGTAATATATGAATTGTTATACAAATCATACTATTGATCAGTGGTCACTGGACTGTTTATGTAGGCCAGTAGTTCTCAAACTTTCTTTTGGTCTCAGGACTACTTTATACTCTTAGAAGTACTTAAAATCCCTAAGAGTTTTAGTTTATGTGGATAAATCTCTTTATATTTGCTGTGTTAGAAATTGAAACCAAGAGGCTTCAAAAAATAATAAACTCACTATGTTAACACATTTACATTTTTGTGAACAATAACTATTCTCTAAAACAAAAAAATTAGAATAATATTGTTTTACATCTTTACAAATCCTTTATAGTTGGTTTAATAGAAGAGGGAGTCTCATATCTGTTTTTGCATTCAATCTGGCATGAAATGTTGCTTTGGTTGAAATGTATAAAGAAAATGAAGCTTCACGCAGACAAAAAGTTGGAAAAAGAATATTTTAATAGCCTTTTGGATAATTGTGGAGTTTTTTTTACAACTGCAAAACTCAAAAAATAGTTATTCCTTCAAGGTCAGTGGTACCATGAAATCTGAACATGTATCTCAGGTTTTTTTTTAATGTTCTGTTACATTAAAACCCATTGGTCTGTCTTGCACATTGAATAGATCTTTTATGATTTTATAACATCATGCATTGGCCACTTGGAAGATATTGACTCAGTGAATTATGCAGAGTCTCCTGATGTTGACATATTTCATCATACAGTATTAAAATCACATTTGTTAATATTGCTACCAATCTTATCAAAAAGTGATTAATTATTGAGAAGCTATCAGGCTTACTATGACACATAAAAGGTTTACAGATTTCCAATTTTAACTTTGTAGTGTGAATTTTATCATTAAACAAATGCTGTCAATATTGAACTTCCAGGGGTAGGCTCACTTTGTTGTTGTTGTTTTTTTTTTCAAGGAAATGTGTGCCAAACACCCAAGTCTAAAAAACTATAATTTCTATTAATGGTTGTTTTAAGTAAAAATAGTTTTCCGTGAAAAAAAAAAGAGAAAAAAAGCTAGTTTAACCTACAACTCAATCTTACTAGTGCTTTTGCTTGAGACAGCCATTATGCTGTAGTAATCATTTATATCCTTTATCAAAGACATTTAGGGAAATTGATGGCAAAGAATATGCTGGTAGTATACTGGAAGACTTTAAACTGGTAGTGTCTTGCCACTCCCTTGATTCATGCTAAGACATCAATACTTTTATTCACCAGTGCTTTTATCATCAGTCGATGCCTTTATTAAAAAATGAAGGGTGCAAATAATGTCTTAGTATTACTATTAAAATAGTTTGACCTAGTATATTGTCTAAAGGGATGTGAGGACCCCAGGGGTTCATAGACCACACTTTGCTGATCATCGACTCAAAGATACAGAGATATTCTAGACTAATGCAGAGAAGCTCTTTAAGGGATACGTGTGTGTGTCTGAGTGTCTTATTATCAGCGTATTCGGTAAGTACCCCAAAAATAGTTGGCTAATAACTCCTATAGCTGTGATTCTTGATTATTGCCTATTTACAAAGACAGTGTATATCAAGGGAGATTGGTAGACATACAGTGTAACTATATAATTTGTCTTTCTTTCTTTACAAAGCTGCTATACTTCCCACTTTGTGATTATGTTCCTGCAATAAATAGTCTTATCTAGCTAAATGAAGAGCAGGTTGGGACAAACAGTAGAGTTATAAGATGGTATCTTTATTTCTAGAGGCAAGTAGCAATGTTAGTATACTGATTTGGTTTCCAATTCAAGGACCTACTATTGTACTTACCAATGTTTTCTAGTGAATATACTGAAATGTTTACAGTTTCAGATTATAACCCTGAACATACATACAGTACAAAAAAAAGGAGCAAGAAACTGAAATTGTTTACCTTGTAATAACCATCTAGATGGTCTACAGTTGAAATGAAAATGACTCAATTGTTTCTCTCTGTGATACTCATTTAGCCTCTTTGTTCAAGAAAGTTATTAACTGGATCTGTTAATCTCATTTTTTGGATAAATTGGTTACCTTTTTTCTTGACATTACTGTGGTTTAAAATTTCCATAACAAAAAGTGAAAAATGATCAAGAGGAAGACATGAGGAATAAGAACCATTTAAATGAAAATTAAACCTAGCAGTATAAAATAATAAGGATGCCATAAAAACAATATTAAACCCAGAGCAAATAAATATGAATTGCTTAAATCCATTCATTTATTGTACTAGCAGACAATTTCAGTATTTTCCGATTGACTTCATTTTCTCAAATTATATTGCCAATGTCCTTTTCATTAATCCATTCCAAAACTAATAATTTAGTTTTGTTCAGTTCTGTTCAGTTGTCCAATCAGTTGTTTTAAGTATTTCCTATCAGAATAATTTGGTATCATGTGTTGACATTTCAAACACAGTTTTCTTATTTTTTTTCTTATTTTTCATTTTTAAATGATTTATTTATTTGAGACAGATACAGGGAGAGAGCATTACCAGGGGGAGAGGCAGAGGAAGAGGGAGAGGCAGGCTTTCTGCTGAGCCAGGAGCCCGATGTGGGGCTGGATCCCAGGACACCAGGATCATGACCTGAACTGAAGGCAGACACTTAACCACCTGAGCCACCCAGGCGCCCCTCAAACACAGTTTTAAATGATAACCACTGAGAAATAAAAATTCACTTAAACCCTGGGGCGCCTGGGTGGCTCAGTGGGTTAAAGCCTCTGCCTTCGACTCAGGTCATGATCCCAGGGTCCTGGGATCGAGCCCTGCATCGGGCTCTCTGCTCAGCAGGGAGCCTGCTTTCCCCCTCTCTCTCTACCTGCCTCTCTGCCTACTTGTAATCTCTGTCAAATACATAAATAAAAAATCTTTAAAAAAAAAATTCACTTAAACCCTAATTGTGGTTTTTCAGCATCACTGCTTGTTTTCTCTGATCCCAGGTTATAATGCTGTCAGAAGCTATTTCTAAGTACCTTTCAAAATCCTTCCTGTCTAGATATCCACCTCAAATAAAGATAAATGCCTACAGTGGAGTAGGCATTGATTCATATCCATGAAAAGAAACATGATAACTAATTAAGTGCTTTCACAAATAGTTTTCTCTAAAAGCAGTGATTTTTTTTTGGTTATCTGTCAGTAAAAAACTTAATGATTTTAAGGATTCTGGGAAGGTCCTTCAAATAATACTTGCCTACTCAGCTTAATAATATCTAAAATTCCAGAGTTATTAATATCTAAAATTCCAGAGATTTATTTTGCTTAAGACTATATTCCCTGTTAAATTTATAGTAATTTCCTTAAAAAATATATTTACTATAAACATACTGTATATGTATATAGTGTATATGTGTGTGTGTGTATTTACTCTTTATATATAGTAATTTCTTTTTTTTTTAAGATTTTATTTATTTATTTGACAGACAGAGATCACAAGTAGGCAGAGAGGCAGGCAGAGAGAGAGGAGGAAGCAGGCTCCCTGCTGAGCAGAGAGCCCAATGCAGGGCTCCACCCCAGGACCCTGGGATCATGACCTAAGTCGAAGGCAGAGGCTTTAACCCACTGAGCCACCCAGGCGCCCCTATATATAGTAATTTCTTGCTAAAGGCTGCATTCTTATCCACACATCAGTTCCATGTGTAGATGCTGTTATTCCTATTTCATCCATATGGTCATACAGCTTAAACTGGCAGTGTGGAATTCAAACAGAAGGGCATCTGAATTCCAAAGCCCAGATTGTTAATCACCACTTCTGTTTTTCCATTGACCCCTGATAATCTATTCTCCTGGATTTTCCTTCTACCTATTTGCTCCTTCTCCATCTCCATGATTCTCTTTTCTTATCCTTATCCCTTATATACAGAAGACCCTCTTCTCCTTGAACACGTTCTCCCTGCTCACATCTGCTTTGTGACTTCAGAAAGCATTTGTATGCCATTGACTCCAAAATTCATGTAATTGGACTGGATCTTACTTTGGAGCCTGTGTACCCAATGTACTTGCCCTACTTAAATTTTCTCACTTGTTCCCTATCTTTATTTCTTATCTCAGTGAATACCATTACTATGCATATGGTCGCCCAAGTCAGAAAATTAGAAATCATTCTTTTTTTTTTTTTTTTTTTAAGATTTTATTTGTTTATTTGACAGTGAGAGAGAGAGAACAGGCAGAGGGAAAAGAAGTCTCCTACTGAGCAGGGAGCCCAATGCAGGACTTGATCCCAGGACCCTGGGATCAGGACCTGAGCTGAAGGCAGATGCTTAACTACTGTGTCACCCAGGCACCCTTAGAAATCTTTCTTGACTCCTCCCTCTTCCCACTGCCACCTGAGTGACTTTTCTAAGAAACTAATCACATCATAAGAATGCTTAAATTTTTTGAGTGGCTCCCATAGTCTTTCATATGAAAATGGAGTTGCTTAGCGTGGCATGAAGGGCTCGCCATGTCATGGTCCCTCCACCTCTAAAGCATCATTCCTCATCATTATTGTCTTCTCACATTGCATTTATTTCAAATCTTAAAACCTTGTCTTAGCTGTGCTATGGGGAGTTAAAAGTAGGCTTTGTCTTATGTTGTAGGCATCAGTCCAGAGTGTCAACAGGGAAGCAACACCCCTTCTGAGGCTGCAGTGGTTGCAGCATCCCTAATTAGCCAGAGAGTCCCTTTGGGTAAGATGACTTTGCCAGGGAGATTTGGGACTATGAGACCTAAGCCTTTTATGAAGGTTCTCACCCCACTGTCAAAACTTAGAGGTTCTGGGTTTAATTTTTATTAAGGAAAATCTATTTTTTGTAAACTTCGTAGGCTTTCTGCTTGTTAATCCTCCTAATGGCTTCTCAAATGATCTTTCTAAAGTACAATAATTATTGTGTCCCTCTTTTGTTTAAGGCCCTATTAATTAATTTTGAACATTTTATATATTTTAACATTTTAACACATAAATTTTAACATTTTGGGTATTTTTATTACTTTTAAACATGGTTCATGTATGCAATTTGCTTTTGCCAGTGTAATTGTCTTTCTCGTATTTCTGTTTTCAGCTGTGAAAGAATTATTTCCTCTAGGAAATTTTTTTTAAGTAAACTCTACCCCTAGTATGTGACTCAAACTCATGACCCCAAGATCAGGAGTTGCTTGGCACCTATCTTTAGGAATTTTTGATTAAGGTGTTCACTTGCTGGACATCTGAAATACTGGCCCATCTATGTAGCTATATATAAAAAGTTTAAACATTATTTGCTTCATATAATTATTTTTAAAATATTAAAGACATTTAAAAAAATAATGTTGGACATTTAGTTATTTTAGCAGTTGTTGAAATGTTTCATTCTAAAACCATCCACTTCCATATTCAGTGGAGGTTTTTTCCCTGAAACTTCTAAATGCTTATATGTCTATACATGTATCTACCACCATCCTAAAATGAAGCCATTCCTTCTGTTTGACTGGGACACCAGAAATAGCATCACTAAAGTTTTCAAGGTATTTTTATGTTAGCAGAAATAAGTGAAATACTTAGGTCATATTCTTTGTTTCTAATTCTCTATAAAGAAACAATGACCAAAATCTTTTTCTCAAGGTAAATGATAGACCAATTAAATCTTGATGTTATTTAAAAACCAGGTGGATTCTTTGTAACATGTGCCTTGGGGAGCTGACAGTCTGTTTCTATTGAGCTCTTAAGCTATGCACTTATTTTTATTTTAGGTGATGCAAAAACTTTCTGGATGGAGCTGGAAGATGATGGAAAAGTGGATTTCATATTTGAACAAGTGCAAAATGTGCTGCAGTCACTGAAACAAAAGATCAAAGATGGGTCTGCCACAAATAAAGGTATGAAGCACAAAAAACCTTCAGTACATTTAATGCTGAATATTAACCACTGGCAATGGAGTACAGTTCTATTTCCAGTATTCGTTTTTAAAGTCAAATAGTTTCTTTTGTTTTCTAAGAGCCTACCATGCATCCTGTTTCCTTCATGTTTGTGCTCTGCTTCCATAAAAACTTGCTTTTACCATATACCATAGATACTTTATAAAAGTGGGTGAAGATGATCACTTTGAATAATAGCTACTGAATTTATCTCTTTTTCTTTCAGCCTACTTTATTCACCCCCAATTTATCTTTTCTTTCTCTTTGTAACCCTCTTCGAAGGGTAATTGGTATTGCAAAAGTAGTATCTGCTCATTGTACAACATTTAGCACATATAGAAAAATAGAACAAAAAATATCCATCACCCTATTACTCAGAAACCCCTAATGTCTTTTAAAATATGAAAGTACATATAATTATTCTGCCTGCTTTAAAGAGAACTTGACCTACTAGTCTTCTGAAACAATTTGTATTCTACATCGGCAGTCAGTTCTGTCAGCCAAGTTTTAACTTTTTCTATTTCTTTGTTTTCAATCCTGGTTGGTTGTACAACATAAGATTTTTATGTAGAAACCTCCCTCTTTCCTCTAGGACATAAGATTTTCAAGCAGATTTTCTTTTGGACCATTCTTTTTTTTTTTTTTTTAAAGATTTCATTTATTCATTTGACAGAGATCACAAGTAGGCAGAGAGGCAGGCAGAGAGAAAGAAAGGAGGAAGCAGGCTCTACACCGAGCAGAGAGCCCGATGCGGGATATGATCCCAGGACCCCGATATCATGACCTGAGCTGAAGGCAGAGGCTTAACCCACTGAGCCACCCAGGAGCCCTTTTTGGACCATTCTTAATATGTTTTCTTGGATGTTCATATGACATTAATCTTTTGTTTGCTTGTCCAAAAAATAATATTGTTTTTCATTTTAATGTTCCTTCTCATTTGTTTGTATGTCTGGTTTTGAATCCAGGTTTACCACCTCCTTGCTGAATGACCTGGAATAAATAGTGGTTTTTGAGTTGTGTGTGTGTGTGTGTGTGTGTTTTATTTTGAGAGGGAGAGAGAGGGGCAGGGAGGGGTAGAAGGAGAGGAAGGAAGAGAATCTTAACCAAGCTCCATGCCCAAGGCAGAGCCCAACACAGGGCTTGATCTTAAAGCCCTGAGATCATGACCTGAACTGAAACTGAGTTGGATACTTAACTAACTTAAATACCCAGGCGTTCTTGGAATAGTCTAACTTCTAAACATCAATTTCTGTTTCTAATGCTGGTAATCATTCGAACCTGTCAGAGGAGTTAATGAAGACTAAATTAAATACAATCTGTAAATTGTTTAGCACAGTAGCTGGCAGCATAAATGAAAGTGATGCCGCTAATGATTGTTTTCATACTTTTTTCCTTTCCTTAACAGAATACGTCCAAGCAATGATTCTAGTGAATGAAGCAACCATAAATAACAGTTCAACATTGATAAAGGGTATGTGCGTTTCTAATCCCAATCTTGAATGTTCTGTTATTTTCTTGACTTGAAGCAGGCGTAATTGACTTAAGTCTGTCCGATTACCTAAAGATAATTTAACATGTAAGATCTATATTGGTAAATTACATAAATGAGTTTCCTATTAAATAAAAAGTTCTACCTATCCAGAGATAGGAAATGCACATTCTCCTGAATCTCTACAGAAAGAATGAACAAATACATCTCTTCTTTAAAAAATTCTGAGACTCCAAACTACTACAAACCCACTTTGTGAAAAAAACAGTATTAGATATATTGTGGCATAGATAAGTTGGTGTAAAAATTTTATATTTCTGGATTGTTGTTATACCATCAATCTTGCAAACTGTAAACTAATTCATTTTGGAAGGAATTGATCAAAGATAATATACCAGAACTAAGAAGAGGAAAATTAAAGTTATTTTCTCAGAGTCACTCTCCAATAAATCTTAGTCTCTCTCCAATTTCCTAAAATGTTGAGGAAGTACTTTACTGGATTTTATTTAATACTGCTAAATATTGTTAACAAATTATAATAATTTTAAGTGTCATAATTTGGAGCCTTTAGGTTTTAAGTCTCTGAAAATATAGCCCACCATCATCAGTCTATTTTAAAGAAATCTTTTGTTATTCAAAAGTATCCTCAATTTCAGTAGCTAATTTTACTTCTAGTTTTAAAAGAGTAGATTCTTTAAGAAAATAGGCCATCTCAGTATCTTTCAGGAGCACTTTAATCAAAACACTCAAGAGATTATACTAGTTTTGTGAGAAAGAGGCTTTCAAATTCAGGAGGTGGTAAGATGAACTAATTCTAAATTTTTTTTTCTATCTGAAAATTTATTTCTCAGTAATAGAAAGTAAATTGGGTTTTGGGTTTTTTTGGTAATAATTTCATCAATAGAAATATTGCCTATTATAATTTGATACTTTTATATAGTTCATTTGAGATGTAATGAATTTATCAAAGTAAAAATATGTGTTTGCCAGGGGTAGAGCAATATTTGTTACTAAATAATTGGGGAGTTCTATAATTGACATTGTTGGCAAATGTAAAGGATTAAAAGCTTCATAGTATTAAGTTTCATTTTAGTATTTATTTTAAAAAGAATATTGAGACTGGGGAAAACAAAAGGACTTGGTGTTGAAATCAAAATAAGCTATCCCAGATCCAAACTGGACTGCCCAGACCACTAATTACTTTCATTTTCCTTGCTTGTGTATAACTGTAAATATGTGCTATATCCTCAAACAAAGGATTGGATACTCTTTTCTTGAGAGGAGTTATTTTAGCTTTCCTCCTTATCTAATGATTAATTTTAAAATCTCCATGTTTTTTCAGTAAGACTTATTTCTAATTGTGCTTATATACCTTTATTTTATTTATATTTGTTAGTATGGATTTATATGGCTCATACAAAAGAAATTAGCTAGGAAAAAATCAGAAATCCTTAATTTGTGAAACTTAATTTTTAATCCAGAATTATAGCTCTTACCAACTACCAGATTTTAAACCTTTCTTGATAATTGAAGAGGGTAGTTATTTTCCAATTAGCGAGGTAGTGACCTTGTATTATAACTTAAACTATTCTTTTATTAAACTTTTTTTTCTATACTTTTTTTTTTCTGCACTAGAGGACCAATGCAATTTAATAATCTAAGGCAGGATGAGAATCACTTTTTTTCTTAGAGTCCATCAGTGCATAAGAAAAAACACATTTAAAAAATATCTTTAGGGATGCCTGGGTGGCTCAGTCAGTTAAGTATCTGACTCTTGATTTCAGCTCAGGTCATGATCTCAAGGTTGTGAAACTGACCCTCATGTCACACTACACTGGGTGTTGAGCCTGCTTAAAATTCTCTCTCCCTCTCTTCCCTCCCCACCCCTCCCACCTCACACTCATGCTGTCTATAAAAAAAGGGGAAAAAAAATGTACATGTGTATATGTATGTATGTATATCTTTAAGCCAAACATACCCATTTTTCTTTTTTTTTTTAAGATTTTATTTATGTATTTGACAGTGAGAGAGAGCATAGGCAGAGGGAGAGGGAGAAGCAGGCTCCTGCTGAGCAGGGAGTCCAATGCAGGACTCGATCCCAGGACCCTGGGATCATGACCTGAGTCACCCAGGCACCTCACATATCTATTTTTCAAAATAAGAACAGAAAATCCATAATTTTTCTCATTAAATACACAGCTTATTTCTATATTGTAGTCATGATAGAGAGTAAGAATAGATGAAATAGAAAAGACGAGACAAGACATGGGATGAAATTAAGCACAGAAAGATAGACTAAATAATATGAAAAGTCAAATGGAAATATAAAAAGAGGTACCCAAATACCCCACCCTCCAAAAATGAAGGTAGCATTTGAACAATGAGAAAGCAAAAGTTACATAAACTTTCCATTCTGTGACTTTTAGTAATGATTTTTTTTTTCTATAAAATACAAGCAGAAGTAAGGATATCCAGAGTTCAGGCCGAACTAGATTTTTCTCCAGGAGGTCTCTTCTATCCTAGGTCTTTTACTTTATCCTATCTTACTTTCTTAATGTTTTTGAAGATATTGACACCTTAATTTTTGGCTTAATTTTGAAATTTTATTGTGTTTGCAGATTTAAGAGCTCCATTTTTCTCTAGTAAAGATACTATTTAGATATTACAATAGGTGATTTTTAACTTGGTGTAGCTGTTACTCATGTTTTTATTTTCTTCATGTAGATCATACATCTGTGGCCCAGAATGAACAGGAAAACAAATCAGGTTCATTGCCCTCTACATCATATGAAGACTCCTTTCCAGAAGCCTATACATTTCTGTATGTATTCAAGTTAAATTTATTTATGTTGTTAATACTTCCTCTCCCAGAAGATTTGCTCTTTCTGATCATTTGACGTAAGAGTAGATAGAATCTATTAAACAGAATTTTTCCCCATCAATAGCTTTAAAAGTTGTAAATTTTAGTATTTTATGTAGGATAAAGGCTCATGAGTCCCTTAAGTTGTTTATTTGCTAATATCTCTAGGTAATCAAGTCTTAACAGTAAAATTTAGTTTAAGATTTCTTTGTGTAGGGGGTGCCTGGGTGGCTTAGTCAGTTAAATGTCCAACTCTTGATTGCACCTCAGATCACTATCTCATGCTCAGCAGGGAGTCTGCTTGAGATTCTCTCCCTCCTCTCTCTCTGCCCCTCCCTCCACTTGCATGCTCTCCTCTCAATAAATAAATAAATAAAAGATTTCTTTGTGTAAATTATTAATATACTGAAATCTACCAAGTTGGCAATTTTTTAACTAAAAAATTACTTTTCCTGGATTTTTAATTTTTTAATTTTTTTTTTTAAAAGATTTTATTTATTTATTTGAGAGAGAGACAGGGAGAGAGAGCATGAGTGAGGAGAAGGGCAGAGAGAGAAGCAGACTCCCCGTGGAGCTGGGAGCCTGATGTGGGACTCGATCCCAGGACTCCGAGATCATGACCTGAGCCGAAGGCAGTTGTCCAACCAACTGAGCCACCCAGGCGTCCCTGGATTTTTTATTTTTTTTAAGTTTTTTTTTTTTTTTTTTTTTATTCGTTTGACAGAGGGATCACAAGTAGGCAGAGAGGCAGGCAGAGAGGAGGAAGCAGGCTCCCTGCCAAGCAGAGAGCCCGATGCGGGACTCGATCCCAGGACCCTGAGATCATGACCTGAGCCGAAGGCAGCGGCTTAACCCACTGAGCCACCCAGGCGCCCCAAGATTTTTTATTTTTTTAAATTTTATTTTATTATTATTGTTTTTTTAAGATTTTATTTATTTATTTATTTATTTATTTATTTATTTATTTGACAGAGATCACAAGTAGGCAGAGAGGCAGGTAGAGAGAGAGGGGGGAAGCAGGCTCCCTGCCGAGCAGAGAGCCCGATGCAGGGCTTGATCCTAGGACCCTGAGATCATGACCTGAGCCGAAGGCAGAGGCTTAACCCATTGTGCCACCCAGGCACCCCTTACATTTTATTTTTAAGTAATCTCTACACCCCATATAGGGTTTGAACTCACAACGCTGAGATTAAGAGGTGCATGCTCTTCCAAGGGAGCCAGCTGGGTGTCCCTGGATTATTTCTTTTAAAGGAGTGTTGGAAAAGGGTAAACAGTATTTCTTTCAGTATCAGTTCAGCTTCTCAAATACTTTAACAGCTCTAAATTAGTATCAGAAAGCTTATGAGAATAGGCTAAATTTTTCTGACCCTTTCTTTCACCTTTTACCATTTCAGTAAAGAATCCTTAGCATAAAATTGTATAAGGGGAAATCTGACACTCTCTCACATAGTCTTCATTTTTAGTATGTAATGCCAGTACTAAAACTTTCAAGAACTAGTTTAAGGTAAGTTTCTGAAAGTGTTTTGTGCTAGCCCTAAGGAATAGAATTTCAAAAAACAAAAAGTGTCTTTATAGAGAAAGTTCTTAAGTTAACTGCCTTATTTTGTTTATCCTTTCAGCTACATATTAAATTGACAAAAATATTGTCAATGTAGAACTTTTTTTGTTGTTATTCCTCTAGGGTTTATGAGAATTGTAGATTGACTCTATTTTACATATGATTTGCACTTGCAAATATTAGAGATTTCAGTATAGTTTGAGTCTGAAAGACTCATATAACTTACTTTACAATACTTTCAGAGAAACCTAGAAATTCTGATCTTCTTTATAGCATAGTTTCATTACCTTTTTTTTATTCATTACCTTTTAAAAACAAGTTCAATCACTTTAAATCACTGAAGTATGAGATTTTTTTCATACAAATTACCACCAGTCTCCCTTCTTCTGTTTATTTTATTTTATTAAAAATTTTATTTTAAACTTAAATGCAGGAGTTGGTTTTTTTCTTAAATGTCTCTTTTTGGTTTTAAGTTCATTTTCCTGGCTTGTCAGAATCCTCTTGAATTTTGAATCTCCTTTTATATTGTCTTTCTCTTTTAGCTTTTCTTCTTCTACAAATATACTGAACGAGTTTTCTAGTCTTTATTATAGTCACTAAAAACAGTATTAGATAGGACAGGACCAAAGATAAAACCTTTCTGGTTCACTGCTCGTTCATTACTCTTTAGAAGGAACTGTTGGACCAACTCTGAATTTACTTACCTCTACCACTCTCCCACCTACATTTGTCTATCTTACTGGCAAGGCTATTAGAGGAAATCAAGATTTACTGCAGATTTACATGATATTTACAAGCATTCAATATCATGCCAGACATTATCAAACCTTGCAAAAAAGGAAAATTAGTTTAATCTGTACTTTTCTTACCTAGTCCATTTTGGCTTTTCAAATTCTGAGTACTTAAAAAATCACATCCTTGATTCTCTCCTCTAGAAATTGTTTAGAGATCAATATTAAGCTAGTCATTCTTTGCTTTCTGGAAAGTTCCCTTTTTACCTATTTTTAAAAATCAGGCAACATTTTCTCATTTTTCATTTATATTTGAAGTTTTTTCAAGACCTTGAGATGATTTGCTTGGGCCTAGATTTATAAATATGTTTAAATTAGCTGTGTAGGACTCCTTTTAAATTATCACACTTTAATTTCTTCATTTAATTTTTGTTTGGTCTTTCCAACTTGAGGACAGTACTTATGGATGGAAAAGATGAAGACACAATTGATTTTGAGCTCTTCTTTCTGTTATCAGTCTTGTTCTTTCTTTCCCCTAACAAATTGTCTACTTGAGTTTCATTGCTGTCTTATTAGAATTTTGGGAAACCTCAGTTCTTGGTAGGCTTGAACTTTTCTGAGACTTTTCTTACAGGTTCACATCAAGACATAGTATTCTTAAGTGGTCATTTTTTCTTTTGTACATGTTGTTTAAAAAATCTGAGCTTCCCAAATAAATTAGTTTCTCTAACTGCTTTTTCATCTCATTAGGATTATTTGTCATTACATAATCAGAACTTCATTTCCTTAGAACCTGAAGCTCCTCTTGTGCTGTATTACCCTCAGAGGGTTTGTCTGTGAGATCATACCTAACTTTGAGTTGAACTTGCTGAGATCTCTTCAAATAAAGGGATATTTCTATTTAGGCTCAGTGTTTTCTTCCTTTCCCATTAAAAATTCCAAGGCCATGTTTCATTCTTGATCAAAATTAGCTTTAAATAATTCCTTTTAGGGGCACCTGGGTGGCTCAGTTCGTTAACTGTCTGCCTTTGGCTCAGACCTGGATCCCCAGGTCCTGGCATCAAGTCCCACTTTGGACTCCCTGCTAAGTGGGGAGTCTGCTTCTCCCTCTCCCTCTGCTGCTGTCTCGCTCTCTGTCAAATAAAATCTAAATAATTCCTTTTGTATTTCCTCTGTAGAGTATGAGCTTATTACTTACTCTGCTTTCAGTAATTAAACATCCAGAAAGCCATTAATGACATACGCAGACTAGCAAACTAAATGGGGAGTAGTTTAAGCCGAGGGTTTTCAATCCCAGCTGAGTTGCTCAAGTCATACAACTTGTCAATGACAAAACCAGAGTGAAAATCTTGGGTTGATAAAAAACTTGCCTTCTGTGTTTTGTTCTATAGTGATTTAAATGTCTTCTCCTTTTAATTAAGCTATGACATAGGTAAATGTAGAAACAAAAATTTTATTCCAGTAATAATTCAAAGGTGTCTGCTTTTGTGATGTTAAGAAACCTGGCTTAATTCTTTTTTAGGTACTTTGTCAGGAACACGTACCTACTTAAGCCAGTTTAAGTAGTGGGACTTACTAGAGATATACCAGACATGGAGCTTTGGTTAACATACATGGTGGAAATAGGCTTGCCCCACTGTGAAAAGACAGAGATGTGAATTTAAGCCATTTTGCTTTTCACATGACATGCATACAAACACCCAAAAGAGATTTTTTAAATGGGTGCATACACACACATGCATCCCTAACCTAAATATAAACACACATAAATAAAGCAAGGTGTAAGAACAGAAGATGTAATATAGCAGGTTATATAGGGACTAGAATTGGAACTGGGGAGTCAATACCTGAGGTCATGGTCAGCATTTTTTAGCTCTGCTTCTCTCCATCTGTTACCTATTGGTTCTTCTTTTCCCACATAGTCTAACATAGCTGTCCCAGCTAAGCACTGTGTGACTTCTAGTGCTAGTGTCACCTCATGGTTTGAGTACACTGAAATTAAAAAGGTTGCCTTTCAGAAGAGGATGAGCAAAGAAAGGATTGAGCAGAAAACAAATGTATCTATGACAGTTAAGATAACTTTAGTTTATACAGGCTTAAAAATAAAAAATTGGCCCTTCAGTGGACATCAAGGATAGAATGACTTTTTATCTCAGTCAGACTTGCCAAAAGCTAGGACCTTTGTTGGTAAGTCTCTGAAGCCTTGCAGTTCAAGGTATCTAATAACCAAACAGTTCTCAGGCCTCATCCAAACTGAGCAGCCCCTATCCAGAAACTAGCCAACAGGTGCAGACAATACCATACTTACCTACTTATCCTTTGTTTACCTCGAGCATTTTTATATTTTTGGGGGGTCAGGAACTAGGTTTACAGCACTATGCATAGGATTTTTTTTTTTAATTTTTTGTTTTTTTCTAGTAATGTATCTTCGTCTGTATAAGAAAGTTAGCCTTTCTCACCATAAAATGGGATTGAAACTAGGTTACTTTACTTATAGAGCTTGTAGTAAGTTGGTTTTCTTTGACTTTATGAAATGAGGCACAGATAAGAAAAGAATCATTTCTAAGCATATCAGTGTTTCATTTCCATGTTTTTCTACTTCTTGTTTTCTAACTCTGCTGCAGTATAAGAGGTACTTCTCCCTTTGTTAACTGCCAAATAAGTCAAGCCTTTTTACCTCTTAATTTTAACTAATTTAGTCACTGGAAGAGTACACTTAAACCAGCCTAGCTAACTTTTTTGAAATCTTAAATTCCAAATTACCAGTTTTACCAACATATTTACTATTACAAATTTTGGTCCTGAGTAGGTCTAACTGTGTATTGTTCCAGTAATGACTAACTTGGAGCTGTACTTATTGTCACATGAGGAGATTATGTAAAAATACATTGTAAACTATAAACTGCTTTACAAACATTAGTTATTCTTTAAGAACTAAGGATAACCAGGGCGCCTGGGTGACTCAGTCGGTTAAACATCTGTCTTTGGCTCAGGTCATGATCCCAGGTCCTGGGATCGAGCCCCACGTCAGGCTCTCTGCTCAGCAGGGAACCTGCTTCTCCCTCTGCCTACTGCTCCACCTGCTTGTGCTCTCTCTCTGTCAAATAAATAAAATCTTTAAAAAAAAAAAAAAGAAAGAAAGAAAGAGCGAATGAACAAACAAATAAACAAAGGATAACCCAGATACTTTCTCCCTCACATATACCCTAAGTTAATCTTTTCATATTAGAGAATAACTTTTTGGGTCAGCAAATTAGTGTTACATATTTCTCTTTCCCACAAAAAGCAAAACAGGAATAGAAGAGCATAGTTGAAATAGGGAAAATCAAATAAAAAGATTTGGAGAAAAGGATGCCACAAAAGCCTGTCTGAAACATAATTTATTTGGTTAAGGCAAGTTAGAAAGGAAAATGAAACATTTGGTTTACTGGTTATACAACCCTGTAGGTGTAAAAATCACTTGAGAGTGAGTAACCTATATCAAAACAAAGAACAAAGCTGCGAGAGCCTAAAAGAATTTATTACAGTGAACGTTGAAGGGAGGTTATTTCTCAAGTAGACAAATAAATAGAAGTGCTCAGGATTTGGAGTGTACTATGCTTTATAAGAAAAAGTGGTAGCAAGGAAGGTAGCTCTTAATAATAAGAGAAAAACAATTCCAGGGACATGCTATAAAAAACAAGGAAATATTGGATACCAAAATAAACAATAAAAATAATACTAAAGTGGACTGGGCTAAAGGAGATACAAGTTAAATGGAAGAGTAAAGCAAAAGGTGGATTATAGACTATATTTCTTACTATGGAATATGCCCCCAACATTATCCAAAAATACTAAAACAGATTGAAATTATTTAAGGGGAAATAAAACCTTTTGTCATGATTCTTCATCCCCCCCCCATTGGATTTGCCTTAATCTTTTAGCTACTTTCTCATCTAGTATTTTTTCAACTGTCTTTTCAAGAAATTTAAAAGATCAGAAGCATAAAAAAAAATACAGCAAAACCTAAACACAATTGAGAATTAACAGCTATTAACATTTCATTGTACTTGCTTCCAGTTTCTTTAAAAATATGTAGAGAGAGGGGCGCCTGGGTGGCTCAGTGGGTTAAAGCCTCTGCCTTCGGCTCGGGTAATGATCCCAGGATCCTGGGATCAAACCCCGCATCGGGCTCTCTGCTTTGCGGGGAGCCTGCTTTCTCCTCTCTCTCTGCCTGCCTCTCTGCCAACTTGTGATCTCTGTCTGTCAAATAAATAAATAAATAAACAAATCTTTAAAAATATGTAGAGAGAGACTGTCTCTTTGATTCATATCTAACTTCTTGCCATGACAAGTTCCATTCGCCTGTCTGCCTTCCTAAGAGCATCACTATCATCAGTTATTTCTCTAGTTAATTTTTTAATATTTATATAGCCACAAACAATATGGTACTATCGTAGTTTTAAAATGTCATGGAAATATTCATACATGTGTCATCTTGTTTTTCTTAGTGTTATCTTGAGATCTAGTCATATTGCTGCGTATAGATCTGTTTTATTCCCTTTAACTCTTGGGTGGTTTTTCATAATGTGAAATACTACTTTTTTTTTTTTTTTAAAGATTTTATTTATTTATTTGACAGACAGAAATCACAAGTAGATGGAGAGGCAGGCAGAGAGAGAGAGAGGGAAGCAGGCTCCCTGCTGAGCAGAGAGCCCGATGTGGGACTCGATCCCAGGACCCTGAGATCATGACCTGAGCCGAAGGCAGCGGCTTAACCCACTGAGCCACCCAGGCGCCCCTGAAATACTACATTTTTTTAATCCATTTCTTTAAGGGTGGGTAATTAGATTGGTTGTTTTTTTTTTAAAGGAAGATCTCTTTTTTTTTTTTTTAAAGACTTTATTTATTTATTTGACAGACAGAGATCACAAGCAGACAGAGAGGCAGGCAGAGAGAGGGAGAGGAGGAAGCAGGCTCCCTGCAGAGCAGAGAGCCCGATGTGGGACTCGATCCCAGGACCCTGAGATCATGACCTGAGCCGAAGGCAGCGGCTTAACCCACTGAGCCACCCAGGCGCCCAATTAGATTGGTTTTAAATATTTCCTATTAATAAATAATAGTGCAGTGATCAGTTTTATCCTAGTATTTCCTCTTTTTTTTTTTAATATTTTATTTACTCATTAGAGAGAGAGAACGCTCAAGTGGGGGTAGTGGCAGTCAGGGAGAGGGAGGCCCCCTGCAGAGCATCGGGAGCCTGACGTAGGACTTGATCCCAGGACTCCAGGATCATGACATGAGCCAAAAGCAGTTGCTTAACAAACTGAGCCACCCAGGTGCCCCATCCTGGTTTTTCTTTTAAGGAAAGTGTTTGTTGTGAAAGTCACCTATTAAGGAGATTAAAGATGTAATCTGGAATCTATAAGATTATCCAAAATGTAGAAGAAAAGGACAAATGGATGAGAAAAAAAAGAGAATGATGAATAATTACTGTCCTAAAAAAGAAGCTACTGTCAGAAAACCAGTAACTACAGTGAATGCTATAAAAATGCTTTCAGGATCATCCCTGTGTTACAGTATTCTTTAGAAAATGTAAGCATTTCAAGCAAAAGTGGTAGGATTAGGGTCAGTATGCTGCTGTTCGTGGTGGAGGAAATCACAACATCTAAACTAGGATTCAAAATTGCTCTGACAACTCTGAAAATAAAAATACATATCTTTTCCATTTATAAATTTGGTACTTATAAAAATATGAAATGTAACTACTTTCAATATATTAAAAAAATAATGTAAACCTGCATTACAAAAGCATTACTTTTGGAAAAAACTGCCATATTTTATTCTTAACTAAAACAAAAACACTAGAAGTTGGAATAAATGAGACAGAAACAACAAAAAAGATAATTCTGAATGTGAGAAAATATCGAGTGTGGAAGTAAAAGCCTTCATCAAGTACCATAGTAATGAAAATTACTATTAGAGAAACACGCGTTAAAAAAGAAGTTTTAGGGGCGCCTGGGTGGCTCAGTGGGTTAAGCCTCTGCCTTCGGCTCGGGTCATGATCTCAGGGTCCTGGGATTGAGTCCCGCATCGGGCTCTCTGCTCAGGGGGGAGCCTGCTTCCTCCTCTCTCTCTGCCTGCCTCTCTGCCTACTTGTGATCTCTCTCTGTCAAATAAATAAATAAAATCTTAAAAAAAAAAAAGAAGAAGAAGAAGTTTTAGGGGCACCTGGGTGGCTCAGTGGGTTAAAGCCTCTGCCTTTGGCTCAGGTCATGATCCCAGGGTCCTGGGATGGAGCCCCACATCTCTGCTGGGCAGAGAGCCTGCTTCCTTTCCTCTCTCTCTGTCTGCCTCTCTGCCTGCTTGTGATCTCTGTCAAATAAATAAATAAAATCTTTTTAAAAAAAAAAAGTTTTAGTATCTATTAAAGTATAAGTATGTTAGAAATATTGAGACAAAAAAAAAAAAAATTTAGGTCAGCACCAGACTTAACCCCTGCAGATGATCAGAAAACATACCATCCGGGGCGCCTGGGTGGCTCAGTGGATTAAGCCGCTGCCTTCGGCTCAGGTCGTGATCTCAGTGTCCTGGGATCGAGCCCCGCATCGGGCTCTCTGCTCAGCAGGGAGCCTGATTCCCCTCTGTCTCTGCCTGCCTCTCTGCCTACTTGTGATCTCTCTCTCTGTCAAATAAAATAAATAAAATCTTTAAAAAAAAAAAAAAAAGAAAACATACCATCCACATCCCCTTCTGGGAAACTCTCTCATACATCCTCTTGCTGACCAAAAGATGAATCAGAATATAAAAATTAGGATTGGGGAGGACATAGTATTTAAGATGTGGCAGTGGCATGGAAACCATCTAAATAAGAAGTTAACCATAATAAATTCATGAGTCCTTAAACTCGGATATAGAGTCCCTTAATGGTATGCAAAATTTTATGTTTTGCAGAATTTTTTGTGCTATATTTCTAGGAAGAAAGTTCATAATTTTCATCAGATTATGAAAAGGGTTCATGACCCTAAAAGGTTAAGTATCACTGTTACATATAGGGATCTTAAATAAAATTTTAGCAATTCTAATCCTGAGAAAATTAGAAGAGTGAGATGACCAAGTGGAATTTATACTAATCAAGCAAAAGTGATTTAGTATTAGAAAATCCATTATTTTAACAAAGTAAACCATAAGAAGAAAAACTTAACAAATGCCAAAAGACTTTAACAATTCAATACCAATGATTAGAAATAGAATTTTCTTTAATGTGATAGACAATATATTTCTCTAACATCTATATCCAATGTATTGATGAAACTCTAGATGCATTTTCTTTAAATTAAGACAGGAATGCCTGCTATCATAATTGTTATTCAATATTTTCCTAGAACTCCTAGGTAGTACAATAGAATATCAAAGAAAACATTATTGAAATATACACAGTAAAATTATTTGTAGATGATCTTACCTGCCTTGAAAATTCAAGTGTAAAATTGTTGAGCTAAAATAAGGGTTTAGTAACAGTCACAAAAAATAAAAATGTGGAAGTCTGTACCATTAGAAAATGTGGCATAAAGTCCCCATTCACAATACCAAAAAGTAAATAAATGGGACTAATCACAAGAAATGTCTAAGTGAGGAAAATTAAACCTAAAAATTTAAATAAATGGATAAACTTACTGTGTTCCTTGATGGGAAAGCTATAAATAACAAAAATGCTAATTCTTTCCAAATAAATTTCTAGATTTAATTTAATATGAAATCCAGTCACTTGGATTTTTTTAAGTTGCCAAATACTATAAATTTAACCTCAAAAGGCAAAAAATCAGAAAGCAGAACATGTTCAAAAGGAAAAATAGTGACAGAGGACTTCCCCTGATAAACCTCAAAATGTTCCATCAGCCTATGGGGAAAAAACACATTGGTATTGGTTTGCATCAATTGGTAACAGTTGCATTAGGAGACAGAATAAGCCTAGAAATAATAGAACATTTCATGTATTTATAAGAAGGTAGGCTATGATTAAGTTAGTAAGTCAGAAGTTACACAGTAAAAAGGACTCTGGAACAATTGGATATCATTTGGAAAATTTTAGGTTAGAGCTTCATAGTACATCAGAATAAATTCCAGATGAAACTGGACTCCCACCTCATGGAAAAATTAATTATAAAATTAGAGTCCTAATAAAAATTAAAAAATAATAAAGATTTGATGTCTTCTCATGACATTATTCATAACATTATTTATACTTTATTATAGATACTTAGTTGTCAGCCTAAAATGTAAGCTCCTTGAGATCATAGAGCTCTCATCATTGTTTCCATAGCACCCAGTGTATAGCAGGCACTCGAGAAATCTGGTGGAAGAATGAATGAGTGAGTGAACAAATAAACCCCTAATAGGAAATTGGACAAAGCATATGAATAGTTAACCAAAGGGGGGGAAAAAAAGAGGCCCGTAAACATAAAATTATGGTCAAATTCTCTGTTACTTAGAGAAAAACATTAGAGGAAATAAAGTACTGTTTTTCATTAATCAAATTGTTAAAAATTTTAAAATAATAATTATATCAACATTCATATGGTATTAATTGGTCCAGCCTTTTTGAAAAGCAGTTTGGTAGTCTGTATGGGTTAAAATGTGTATACCTTCTGGCACCATGATTGTGATCTCTAAATGTTATTTCTCATTAAGCAGGAATGGCTTTGGAGGAATGGCTGATTCTAGACCTGAGACTTCTTAGGACAGAAAGCAAAGAAAGCTCTCAAAGACTACCAAGTGTGTTAGAAAGATGTAGGAGCAAACTTGGAGGAGCTCCCACTGGCCAAAAATCACACAATTTGAACGTCTAAAGGAATAATCACTGTGATTGATTTAAACACATTAAAACATGGATTAAAAATCCATTGGTTCCTGATAACATTTTAAAAATCAGTCTCTTGGGCGCCTGGGTGGCTCAGTGGGTTAAGCCGCTGCCTTAGGCTCAGGTCGTGATCTCAGGGTCCTGGGATCGAGTCCCGCATCGGGCTCTCTGCTCAGCAGGGAGCCTGCTTCCCTCTCTCTCTCTGCCTGCCTCTCTGTCTACTTGTGATTTCTCTCTGTCAAATAAATAAATAAAATCTTTAAAAAATAAATAAATAAATAAAAATAAAAATCAGTCTCTTTAGTAGTTGCTAGGATACAACTCACCATTCTGAATTCTAGTAAATAAAGATAAAGAATCAAGCATTTATCCTGCTTCTCCTGTATTCACTGTATTTCAGATAACCCAAGAGTTGATGAGGAAAATCTCTTTATCAAAGAATTCCAGCCAGAAAATGCAGTAGAAATGGTAGAATTCGAAAATTGTTATTTTTTACAACGCCCCCCATCCCCAAAGAAATTAGGCCAGTGCTGTCAAATTAATGGTGATAAGCACAGGTTTTTTGTTTTGTTTGAAACTTCAAATTTTTTTTTTAAGATTTTATTTATTTATTTGACAGAGAGAGATTACAAGTAGGCAGAGAAGCAGGCAGAGAGAGAGAGAGGAGGAAGCAGGCTCCTTGCTGAGCAGAGAGCCTGATGCGGGACTCGATCCCAGGACTCTGAGATCATGACCTGAGCCGAAGGCAGCGGCTTAACCCACTGAGCCACCCAGGCGCCCAAAACTTCAAATTTTTTGAGAAATACATGCAATGAGATGTTCCAACAATGTTAAATTGCTGTAAAAGTTTCTAAACTTTTGCATCTTTATATTTTTGTACTTGTGAATTAGTAGCAAACCACTGGGGACTGAAACTACCACACCTTGAGTAGCATTGGCTTAGACAATGATCATGAGTGAATAAAAAAACTATTAAGTGAAAGAAAAATCTAGAACAACCCCTCCCAGCCTAAGAACTTAAATCTAATCATGCTTCTAGAACTGACTACTGATTTACCAAATAGAGGGACAGAGGGATGAATTAAATGACCCCACCACAAGGAAAGCATCGACCAAATTCTGGAATGGGGGAAATGCTATAGGACAAGTAACACAATTTATTAAACTTCAACAAATAAATGTCATAAAATGAAGAGGGAGGGGAATATTGCCATAAGATTAGAGGCAAAAAGACATCTGAATCAAAGTGTGTGGGACTTTTTGAATTCTGTTTCAAACAACCAAAACGTGAAGATGAGTCATTGAGATATTTTTTAAAAGCCTTGTTAGTTACACATACTAAATTATTTCAGGTAATGTTTAGGATTTGCTTTAAAATACTTCATTCAGCATACTCTAGTGTGGGGCAAGAGGAGGAAGAATAGAAGTAAAACAGGCAACATGTTGATAGTTGAAGTTTGGTAACAAGTGTCAAAGATAAACAAAACCAGACATTAAAGTGATGAACTGGTTTCATTTAGTCACTACTGACAGTAAGGGAAAAGCTGAGCTTCATTCAAATTTGTGCTCTGGTGATTGGAGTTTTAGAGGTGAATGAGGAAGTAGAGATAGAGGAAGAGGGGAGCTCAAGTGAAAAATTACAAAGAGTCAGTGTGAATGCCTCTGAGGCCAGCTGTAAGTGCTAGCGGAAAACCATCAAAGTTAATATTTATCCTCCCACAGAGACTGGCAGACAGAGGCCCTATGCTTCCGGACATTAACTTTCAAGGGAAGGGCCTTCAGGACCTGGAGAAACGTACTCTTGAGTTGTAGGAATTAAATGCACATCTTTGAGGAATGGAGGAAAGATTCACAATTGTAAGCCCTTTTTAGTAAATGCTCTAAGAAAGGTGGAGGGGCTTATCTTCAGGTGTTGGCTAGAAGAAACCTTAAAACTCTCCTGACAGCATTGAGCTTTCTTAGGCAGCACTTCCTTGGGAGACTTGGGTCCTCCTAGAGACATGGCCTTATGCTGCTAGGAGCCTTGCTAGAGTTTGGTTGACTTAGCGCACCGGTTTGGATAGAGATACTGTGTGCTGAGAGTTCTACAGTGCTTACAAGTACATGGGGGTCCAATATAGTAGGTTTTTTTTTTTTAAATGAGAAAAATACACAGCTATATATGTTTGCATGTTTTATTAATAAGAGGTTATTTTATTTATTTACTTATTTATTTCTTAAAGATTTTATTTATTTGACAGAGATCACAAGTAGGCAGAGAGAAAGGAGGAAGCAGGCTCCCTGCTGAGCAGGGAGCCTGATGTGCACTCAAGCCTGGGACCCTGGGATCATGACCTGAGCCAAAGGCAGAGGCTTTAACCCACCAACCCAGGTGCCCCAATAAGAGGTTATTTTAAAATATATATTCTTGTTACCCAGTAATTCATCTTAAAGGATGTATCATACAGTAATTAATAATCAGGAATTTGGTCAAGGATATGTATGAGGATGTTCATCAAAGTAGTGACCTATAGGAAAATTGGAAACAAATATTTTTATCATTAAAAGATTTATAAATACAGTACATACGTTCATGTATTACATTGTAGGGCATTCCAGAGCATCAGGAGCCATTGATTGATGAGGCTCTACAAAAGCAAGCACTCATAAATCGCTGGAAGGACTGACCCCATAGGGAACAGTTTGGCAATCTTTTTTTTTTTTTTTTTAACAGATTTTATTTATTTATTTGACAGAGAGAGACAAAGATCACAAGTAGGCAGGGAGAGAGGGAGAAGTAGGCTCCCCGCCGAGCAGAGAGCCTGACATGGGGCTTGATCCCAGGACCCCGAGACCATGACCTGAGCTGAAAGGCAGAGGCCTAACTGGCTGAGCCACCCAGGCACTCCCAGTTTGGCAATCTTAACAAAATTACTAATTCATTTACCCTTGACCTAGTACTCCCACTTCTGTAAACATACTCTGAAGTGTTATCTTTACATGTTTGAAATTATGTACAAGGTTATTCATTACTTCATGATTTGTGATAGCAAACGATTGGAAACAATAGAAGACTAGTTAAATAAATTGTGGAATTTATGCAGACGAGTGCTATATAGCTGGAAAGGGATGGAGAACCTCATATCAGTGCATTCAGTATAGTAGCCACTAGCTACATGTGACTATTTAAATTTGAATTATTTGAATAAAATTAAATTTGAATTGATCAAAATTAAATTTAAAAACCAGTTTTCTGGTTACTTTAGCCACATTTAAAGTTCTCAATAGCCACATGTGGCTAGCGGGTCTATGAAATTGAACAGCCCAGGTACGGACCATTTCTATCAATGTAGAAAGTTATTGATGGTGCTGCTTAATATAGTGAGCATTAAAATATCTCTAAAATACCTACATAACTTTTATAATAAATAACAGATACCTAAAAATAGAAAATATTAGACAAAACAAAACTTAGGTACTTTAGGGGCATCTGGGTAGCTCAGTGGGTTAAAGCCTCTGCCTTCGGCTCAGGTCATGATCCCAGGGTCCTGGGATCAAGCCCCGCATCGGGCTCTCGGCTCTGCAGGGAGTCTGCTTCCTCCTCTCTCTTTGCCTGCTTTCTGCCTACTTGTGATCTCTCTCTGTCAAATAAATAAATATTAAAAAAAAAAAAAACTTAGGTACTTTATGAAAGATTAAATCTCAAGTTCTATACACATGGAATCTTCTCACAGATTTTTTTTCTTAAAATCGGTAACCTCTCCGTTTTCTTGTGTCAACTGATCATTTTCATATATGTCAGTATGAGACCAGGTGGAATACATATTACAGAAGAAATCCAGTTGGCATAATTATTGCAGGATTCTTGATGAATTAGTTTTGTTTTGTTTTGTTTTTTAGCTAGCCCTTCCTGGTTTTTACAAGCAAGAATTTCTAACCAAGCATGCCTAAAGAAGTAACATTCCTCAAAGTGCATGCTCTAAATGATAGGTGCTGTAGCACAGAGTTATAGCTATAATCACAACTTTCTGGGATATTCTGAAATTAGGGGAAATTCTTCCTATAATAGGAAGAATATTTGGTCTTTGTCCTGGTGGCTCATTTAGCTTCTAATACTTTTGGAATTTCCTGAAGAATGAGTGTCTTTGGTGTGCTAATGAAATGACTTGGTAATGGGCTCCCAGTTAGCTTCAGGGTGGAGGCTGGTCACGAAAAATTAAACCTCCACTAGAAGCTTGAAACTTGGGCACCTGGGTGGCTCAGGTCATGATTCTGGAGTCTTGGGATCAAGTCCTGCATCAGGCTCCCTGCTCAGCAGGGAGTCTGCTTCTCCCTCTTACCCTCTCCCCTCTCATGTTTTCTCTCTTTCTCTCTCTCTCTCTCAAGTAAATAAATAAAATCTCTTAAAAAAAAGAAGAAGAAGAAGAATGAAACTTTCAATCCTACCTACCAGCCTCCAGTGAGGGAAGAAGGGCTGGAGATTCAGATAGTCTCCAATAGCAAATGATTTAATGAGTGGTGCTTACATAGTGAAGTCTCCATAAAAACTTTTAAGTGGACAGGGTTCTATAAGCTTCCTAGTTGAAGGTTTTGAGGTGTTGGAAGGGTAACACACATGGAGAGGGTAGGCCAGCTCCATTCCCCTTCCCACTTCCCTTGCTCTATGTACGTCTTAACTTGTGGCTATCCCTGAGCTGTATCTTTTATTATAAACTGGTAATAGTAATTAAAACATAGTAATATTACTGTAATAGTAATTAAAGTGAATCTTTATAGCAAATTATCAAACCTGAGGAGGGCATGTGGAAACCTCTGAGTAGGTCAGAGGTTTAGGTGGCCTGGAACTTACGTTTGGCATCTGAAGTGGGGACAATCTTTTTGGGACTGAGGCCTTTAACTTCTGGTATCTGAGGCTGGCTCTAGGCACATAGTGTAAGAACTGAACTGAATTATTGCACACTTAGTTGAAGAGGTGGAGCTGGAAAAAGATACCATGTATTTGGTGTCCAGAGGGGGAAAAACCCTTGAGGTGTAACTTTTATATGGTTACAGAACATGATAAGTAAAATGTTTATATCAGAGTCTGGCTTGTTTTAGTGATATCTAAAAAAAATAGGAGTTAATTTATACCTTAGTGTGCATTGTTTTTTAAAAATGGGGAATTACATATATTTGAGATACTAATGAGTAATTAATTTTAAACAGGTCCACAAAAAATAAGGAAATTCCTCCTTTGGCAAATAAGGTTCCATACATCAGAGAAAAGAAATCATCTTTGAATCTATCTTACCGAAGTCATGATTGCTCTCGAACTTGTCTAATGAAAGTACCACTAACCTTCAAGGGAGAAAACCCTCTGCAGCTACCAATCAAATGCCATTTCCAAAGACGACATGCAAAGACAAACTCTCATTCTTCAGCACTGCATGTGAGTTATAAAACCCCTTGTGGAAGGAGTCTACGAAACGCCGAAGAAGTTTTCCGTTACCTGCTTGAGACAGAGTGTAGCTTTTTGTTTACAGATAACTTTTCTTTCAATACCTATGTTCAGTTGACTCGGAATTACCCAAAACAAGAAGAAATTGTTTCTGATATGGATATTAGCAATGGAGTGGAATCGGTACCCATTTCTTTCTGTAATGAGATTGACAATAGAAAGCTTCCACAGTTTAAGTACAGAAGGACTATGTGGCCACGTGCATATTACCTAAACAGCTTTACCAACATGCTTACTGATTCGTGTGACTGTTCTGAGGGCTGCATAGACATGTGAGTAGAAAAACATGACGTTTCAAAAAGTCTTCTGAATGTAGGGGTACTTGTCAGGAAGTCCTATTGTGTATCAGTTTGTCTGTTTGTCAGTCTAAATTCCGTTCACCAGGAATCTAAAATGGGAAATATATTCTATCACTAGCAATAGAAAAGAGAACTCTTTTCCAAATATTATAGTAATTTGAAAGTTATTTCTTCCAAAGATGAGTATTTCCTTTAATCTAGTACCATAATCATAATAGCAACAAGTCTAGCTAATGCCATGTAGCAGGGCGAGATACTTAAAGTGTTACACATACAGTTGTTACACAGGTGCTTTACATATAGTTTTTTCCGTAATCCTCACAAAACCCTGTGAAGTAGGTAATATTACTTCTGTGTTATAAATGAGAAAGTTGAGAAGCCAATTTTAAGGTCATAGGGCAAACAAACTAAAGAGTCAGTATTTGAACCCATGCTCTTTACCATTTTGTTATATGTCTTATTTTAATTTTACAAATTTTCCTTGCTACTTCTTTATAAAGTCAGAGGTGCTTATAATTCATATTCTCATAACATTGGCATTCCACTAAAAAAACATGTTCTAATATAGTAAGAATTTGAAAATTTTATTTTAAGGGTATGTGAGATACATGTAGGTAGACATATATGGAGTGGAGTTCTATTATATACATTTAATTTAATGCAAATTCAGCTACCTGTACTAGGCAAAAGGAAAAGAAAGGGAAAAACAAGTAATTTAAATAATATAGACAATAGTTTCACCATCTCAGTTAATTGAAGTATGAGAGAAGATCTATAAATCTGTTACTCCAATTTGACTCAGTTCCTTTAGGCCTTTCATAGAGCAAGTCTCTCACAGTGCCAGGTTTTATTCTGTTTTAAAATAAGGGGTTTTTTTGTTTTGTTTTAATATTTTGTCTAAATATAATTGACGTGTGGCCAAGCCCAGTCTCTCAGTGCTGGAGAAAAAAGCTGTTGCACAATGTTTACTTAATGGTCAGTTTATAAGATTTTTTTTTAAAGAAACTTGACTATATATGACTTTTTATAAAAATTTATCTGAGAGAAAAATTTTATTTGAAAGGGAGAGAAGAAGAGAGGAAGAGAGAGAATCTCACGCTCTATGTGGACCCTAATGTGGGATGCCTAATGTGGGGCTCGATCTCATGACCCTAAGATCATAACCTGAGCCAAAATTGAGAGTCAGATGTTTAAACCACCCAGGCACCCCAACTCTATATGATTTTTGCTTTAACACTGTAGACACTAACCTTTATATAACATGTATCACCATTATACATATTTTCATCTATATGTCAGAAACTAAAACAGAAATCACAAAAGCAAAGGCTGAAACCTGCTGGGATCTAGAAATGACACAAGCACTGTGGCTAGGGATTTTAACTCTTACTGGAGTGGGAATTAAACATGTCCCATGCATGGCAGAAAGTGGGCACTGAGTTCTCCAGGGGATAGAAACAGGCAGGGGCCTCTACAGGACTGGAAAGTAAGCTAATTATCTCACATAGCCTAGAATGGGATTAACAACAACTGGTTTTAGAGCAGTGAAACCCATAGTCACAGCCAGAGCAATGAGGAAAGGAGTCAACATAAAGGAGCAACCAGGAGTAAACCGCATAGAAAGGTAGGATTTCAGTAGCACACAAAGATGTATAGAACCATGAAGGCAGCATGAGTCCCAACAAATGGGAGCATTCACACATGAAGAATCTGAAATAAATATGATTAAAAGAGACTTTATTTTTTTAAAAGATTTTATTTATCTGAGAGAGAGAGGAAGCAAGAGCAGAGGAGAGCAGAGAGGGAAGGACAAGCTGACTCTAGTGAGTGCAGGCCTAACATGGGGCTGAATCTCACAACCCTGAGATCATGACCCAAGCTGAATTTAAGAGTCAGTTGCTCAACTGACTGAACCACCCAGGTGCCCCAAAAAGAGACTTTAAAATAGATATGTTTAAAATGTTCAGAGAGACTAAAATGTTAACATCTATGAAATAAGTAAAGGCTATTAGGGGGCCAGGGAAAGGTGTATATATATAAAAAAAAATTGGAAATGTGGGAAATAAAACATGTGGTCACAGAAATAAAAAAAACTAAATAGATGGACTCAATGGTAGAGCTCATATAGCTGGAGAATAATTAGAAGCACTAGTGAGTTGCAAGACGAAAGAGATCTTTCAGAGCGAAAAAAGATGAAGACTTGAGGAAGACAATTTACAGATTAAAAACTGTGAAGGATAAAATGAGAAACCCTAAAATATATCTGAGAAGAAGAAAAGAACAACATTCAAAGAACTAATAGCTGAAAATTTAAAAAGTATCTGTGGTAAAGAATATATTCAAACACTGTCAGAAAAAAATTGACTAACAACACAGTTCTCATCAGAAATAAAGACAAAAACAGAGGCAGATTAGCTTAAAATGCCAAAGGCAAATAAATGTAAAACTAGAATTCTGTACCAAGCCAGACCAGTCATTTGACAGGGTGATGTTCAAACAATTACATAGCCATTGAGGACATGCATACATATTTCCCATCAATAGTACTTTTAAGTATATCTAGAGCATTGTTTTCCAAGCTACGGATTTAATGGGAGGTAAAATCATTAAAGCAATTGTAACTAGCATTTTTAAAATTTAAATAGTAAAGAAAATACCGAAGGGGGACCTGGCTGGCTTAGTCAGTAGATTGTGCTAATCTTGATTTCAGGGTTACATTTGAGCCCACGTTGGGTGTAGAAATTGCTTAAAAATAAAATCTTGAGGCACCTGAGTGATTCAGTTGTTTAAGCATCTGCCTTTGGCTTAGGTCATGATCCCAGGGCCCTGGGTTGGAGCCCAACATTGGGCTCCCTGCTCAGTAGAGAGCCTCCTTCTCCTTCTCCCTTTCCCTCTGCTGCTTCCCCTGCTTGTGCGTGCTCGCTCTCTCTCTCGCTCTCTCTCTCTCTCTCAGTCTGTCAAATAACTAAACAAAATCTTTAAAAAAAATCTTTAGGGGTGCCGGGGTGGCTCAGTCAATTAAGTGTGTCTGACTCTTGGTTTCAGTCTCAGGTCTTGATCTTGGTGTTCTGGGATTGAGCCCTGCTTTGGGCCCCATGCTTGGCACTGGGTCTGCTTCAGATTCCTCTCCTACTCCCTCTCCCACTCATACTCGCTCTCGCTCTCTCTCTCTCTCTCAAATAAATAAATCTTTAAAAAATAAATAAGTAAAAACAATAAAATATTTTTTTAAAAGAAACTACCCAAATATATCATACACAAAGGTAAAATTTCATGCCACTGTTTCAGTTTATACATACACATAGAGAAATATATTTGTATGCCTATGCCTATATAGGATCATGAAGAAAATGTATTTCATACTGTTGGTCCTTAGAAATATTTGAGAGATCCTACTCTAGATATGCTTACACATATGCATAACAAAAAGCTATTAATTGCAGTATTGTTTGTAATATTTGAAAACTAGAAACAACTTAATTGTATACCAAGCAACTTCATTAAGCAACTTAATCACTTATCCAAATGCTATCAAAAAGTTAAAAGGAATTAAATAGATTTGTATATAGCACATATGAGCCTCAAAAACATTTTGAATGAAAATGGCAAATTGTAGGATAATAACTATAGTGAATTTTTAAAAACAGTACAATATTTTGTTTGTAGGTACATACGCATGTAAAAGTATAAAGGATGCAGCACCAAACCTCTTGAAAGTTTAGTTTTAACTGTAATGTTTTATTTTTTAGAGATGATATATACAGTGTATATATAGTGTTTTTCTCCACATCTTTAGCAACACTTGTTATTTCTTTGGGGTACTAAATATTCTGATAGGTGTGAGGTGATACCTCATTGTAGTCTTGATCTGCATTTCCCTGATGATGAGTGATGTTGAGCATCATTTCATGTGTTTGTTGGCCATCTGGGTGTCTTCTTTGGAAAAATGTCTGTTCATGTCTTCTGCCCGTTGGATTATTTGCTTTTTAGGTGTTGTATAAATTTTTAATATATTTTGGATAGTAACCCTTTACTACATATGTCATTTGCAAATATCTTCTCTCATTTAGTAGGTTGTCTTTTAGTTTTGTTGATGGTTTCCTTTGCTGTATAGAAGCTTGGTGTAGTCCCAAAAGTTTATTTTTTGCTTTTATTTCTCTTGCCTCAGGAGACATATCTAGAAAAATGCCACTTCAGCCAATGTCAGAGAAATTGCTGCCTGTGCTAAAACTCTCGTTTAGGAGTTTTTTGGTTTCAGGTCCCACGTTTAGGTCCTTAATCCATTTTAAGTTTATTTTTTATGTATGGTGTGAGAAAGTGGTCCAATTTCATTCTTTTGCATGTAGCTGTCATGTTTTCCTGGCACCATTTGTTGACGAGACTTTTTCCCATTGCATATTCTTGCCTGTTCAACATTTGAACATTGAACATTGCGTATTCAACATTTTTTTAAAATGTTGGTTGACCATATAATCATGGGTTTGTTACTGGACTTTTTATCCTATTCTGTTGATCTGTGTGTCTGTTTTTGTGCCAGTACCATTCTGTTTTGATTCCTGTAGCTTTGTAGTATAACTTGAAATCCGGAATTGTGATCTTTTTCAAGCTTGTTTGGCTATTTTGTGTGTGTGTGTGTGTGCGTGTGTGTGTGTGTGAGATTCCATACAAATTTTAGGATCATTTGCTCTGTGAAGAATGCTGTTGGTGTTTTTTTTTTTTTTTTAAAGATTTTATTTATTTATTTGAGAGAGAGACAGTGAGAGAGAGCATGAGCGAGGAGAAGATCAGAGAGCGAAGCAGACTCCCCATGGAGCTGGGAGCCTGATGCGGGACTCGATCCCGGGACTCCGGGATCATGACCTGAGCCGAAGGCAGTCGTCCAACCAACTGAGCCACCCAGGCGTCCCTGCTGTTGGTGTTTTAATATGAATTGTATTAAATCTGTAGATTGCTTTGGGTAATACAGACATTTTAACAATATTTGTTCTTCCAAGCCATGAGCATGGAATATCTTTCCATTTATTTGTGTCTTCTTCAATTTAATCAGTAATTTTCAGGGGACAGGTCTTTCATCTTGGTTTAGTTTGTTCTTAGGTATTTTACTAACTTGGTGCAATTGTAAATGAGATTGCTTTCTTATTTTCCCTTCCTATTGCTTCATGTAGAAAAATGCAATAGATTTCTCTACAAGGATTTTGTATCCTGTAACCTTACTAAATTCATTTATTAGTTCTAGTAGTTTTTTGGTGGAATCTTTAGAGTTTTCTGTATATAGTATCATGTCATCTGCAAATAACGACAATTCTACTTCTTTCTTACCAATTTGGATGCCTCTTCTTTCTTTTTCTTGTCTGATTGCTGTGGGTAGGACTTCCAGTATTATGTTGCATAAAAGTGGTGAGAATGGACATCCTTGTCTTGTGCCTGATCTTAGAGGAAAAACTCTCAGTTTTACACCATTGAGTATGATGTTAGCTATGGGTTTGTCAGTTATTCACTCATGGCCTTTATTACATTGAAGCATGACCCCTCTAATCCCACTGTGTTGAGAGTGGTTTTTTTTTTTGTTTTTTCAATCACGAATGATGTTGAATTTTGTCACATGCCTTTTGTGAATCTATTGAGATGATCCAATGGTTTTTATCCTTCCTTTTGTTAATACAGAGTATCATGCTGATTAATTGCATATATTGAGCCATCTTTGCATCCAGGAATAAATCCCACTTGACCATGGTGAATGATCTTTGTAGTATATTGTTGAATTTGGTTTGCTAATCTTTTGTTGAGGATTTTTGCATATATGTTCATTAGCTACATTGCTCTGTTGTTTTCTTTTTTCCTAATATCCTTATCTGGTTTTGATACCTAGATAATGCTGGCCTCATAGAATGTATTTGGATGTTTTCCTTCCTCTTCTATTTTTTGGAATAGTTTGAGAATAGGTATTAACTCTTCTTTAAATGTTTAATATTAACTCTTCTTTAAATGGAGTTTTTGATTGCCAATTCAGTTTTTTACTAGTAATCATTTTTTTTATTTTTTCTTGATACTTCTGGAAAATTATGTTTGTGAATTTATGGATTTCTTCTACATTGTCTAATTTGTTGGCTTGTAATTTTTCATAGTAATCTCTTATCTCTTATAATCCTTTGTATTTCTGTGGTGTCAGTTATTACTTAACCACTTTCATTTCTTATTTTATTTATTTGAATCCTCTCTCCCTTTTTTTGATGAATCTGACTAAAGGTTTATCAATTTTGTTTTTCTTATCAAAAACCGGGCTTTTGATGAACCATGAGAGACTATGGACTCTGAAAAACAATCTGAGGGGTTTGAAGTGGCGGGGGGGTGGGAGGTTGGGGTACCAGGTGGTGGGTATTATAGAGGGCACAGCTTGCATGGAGCACTGGGTGTGGTGAAAAAATAATGAATACTGTTTTTCTGAAAATAAATAAATTGGAAAAAAAATCAAAAAAAAAAAAACCGGGCTTTTGGTTTCATTAATCTTTTCTATTTTTTTTCCTTGTTCTCTATTACATTTATTTCTGCTCTGATCTTTTTTATTTCCTTTCCTCTACTAATTTTGAGTCTTGTTCTTTTTCTACTTCCTTTAGGTGTAAGTTTAGATTGCTTGAGATTTTTCTTATTTTTTTGAGGTTACTATATATTTCCCTCTTAAATCTGCTTTTGCTGCATGCCAAAGATTTTAGACCATTTGGGTTTCATTTGCTTAGAGGTATTTTTTAATTTTCTCTTTGATTTTTTCATTGGCCCATTTGTTGTTGTCTAGTAGCATATTGTCTAGCCTCCACATGTTTATGATTTTTCCACTTTTTTTCTTGTAATTGATTTCTGATTTCATTCCATTTTGTCAGAAAAGATGCTCAATATGATTTCAGTCTTAAGTTTATTGAGACTCATTTGTTGGGATATATGACCTGTCATATGGAATGTTCCATGTGCTCTTCAAAACAATGTGTATTCTGTTGTTTTTGGCTGGAGTGTTCTGTATGTAAATTTCAAGTCTATCCAGTCTACTGTTCAAAGACACTGTTTCATTACTGATTTTCTGCCTGGATGACCTATCCATTAGTGTAAGGAAAATGTTAAAGTCCCCTACTATTATTGTATTACTGTTAGTAATACAATAGGGGCCACCTAGGCCCCTGTCTTATCTTTTTATTGAAGCATTTAGTCCATTTGTATTTAACATAATTATTAATAGGCATGTACTTATTGCCATTTTGTTAATTGTTTTTGTAGTTCTTTTCCATTACTGTTAGTTTCTCCCCTGGTGTCTGTTAAAATTTGCTTTATACATTTAGTTGCTCCGGTGTTGGGTGCTTAGATACTGAACAGTGCTATATCCTGTTCTTAGATTCATCCGTTTGTCATTATATAATGCACTTCTTTGTCTCTTAATACAGTCTTTGTTTTGAAGTCTATTCTGTCTGATACTAGTATTGCTACTGCAGGTTTGTTTGTTTGTTTTTCATTTCCATTTGCTTGGAACATCTTTTTCCATCTCTTCACTTTCAGCCTGTATGTATTTTTAGGTCTGTAGTAAGTCTCTTGTAGGCTGCATATAGATGGGGAGGGGCAGAGGCAGAGGCAGAGGGAGAGAGAGTATCTTAAGCAGGCCCCATACCCAGCAAAGAGCCTTACACTGGGCTCGATCTTACAATCCTGAGACCACGAACTGAGCCAAAATCAAGAATCGATCCTTAACTGACTAGGCCACCTAGGCCCCTGTCTTATCTTTTTATTGAAGCATTTAGTCCATTTGTATTTAACATAATTATTCATAGGCATGTACTTATTGCCATTTTGTTAATTATTTTTGTAGTTCTTTTCCATTCCTTTTTTCTTCTCTTATTCTCTTTCCTTACGGTTGATTGCTTTCTTTAGAGTTAGGCTTGGCTTTCTTTTTCTCTTTCGTGTCTCTGTTATAGGTTTTTGGTTTGTGGTTACCACGAGGTTTATATATGATTTCCTTAGGGGTACCTGGGTGGCTTAGTCAGTTAAGCAACTGCCTTCAGCTCAGGTCATGTTCTCAGGGTCCTGGGAATGAGCCCGCGTCAGTCTCCCTACTCAATGGGGAATCTATTTCTCCCAGTTCCTTTGCCCCTCCCCCCACACTCATTAGCTCATGTGCGAATTGTCTCACTCCCTCTAAAATAAATAAAATTGTGACATATAACATCCTAAGTGTATAACGGTCTATATTAAGCTCATGGTCTCAAGTTTGAACACACTGTAAATGAATTTCATTTTAACTTCCCTCTCCCTCATTTTATATCTATGTTGTCATATTTTATATCTTTTAATTTTGTGAGTCCCCTTTCATAATTTTCCTCTAATGGCCTTTTCTTTTCCACTTCAAGAAGTCACTTTAACATTTCTTGAAAGGTCAATTTGATAGTGATAAACCCTTTAACTTGTTTGTCTGGGAAAATCTTTCTCTCTCCCTCAGTTCTGAATGATAATCTTGCCAGATAGAGTATTCTTGGTTGTGGATTTTATTCTTTTTTTTTTTTTTAAAGATTTTTTATTTATTTACTTGACAGAGAGAGATCACAAGTAGACGGAGAGAGAGGCAGTCAGAGAGAGAGAGAGAGAGGGAAGCAGGCTCCCCGCTGAGCAGAGAGCCCGATGCGGGACTCAATCCAGGACCCTGAGATCATGACCCGAGCCGAAGGCAGCAGCTTAACCCACTGAGCCACCCAGGCACCCCTGGATTTTATTCTTTAACCACTTTTTTTTATTCTTAAGTTTTTGCTAAAAACCAGCTGATTGTGTTATTAGGTTTCCTTTGTATGTTATTAATTGCTTCTCTCTTGTTGCTTTTTAAAATTCTATCTTTAATCTTTGACATTTTTTTTTTAAAGATTTTATTTATTTATTTGACAGAGAGAGAGATCACAAGCAGGCGGAGAGTCAGGCAGAGAGAGAGAGAAGCAGGCTCCCGCCAAGCAAAGAGCCCGATGCGGGGCTCGATCCCAGATCACTGAGATCATGACCTGAGCCGAAGGCAGCGGCTTAATCCACTGAGCCACCCAGGCGCCCCAATCTTTGACATTTTAATTATTATATGTCGTGGTGTGTATCTCTACAGATTCATCTTGTTTGGAACTTTCCGTACTTTCTCAACCCGGATGTCTGTTTCCTTCTCTAGATTAGGGAAATATTCAGCTGTTACTTCTTCAAATAAGTTTTCTACCTCTTTCTCTCTTCTGCGTTTATAATTCAGATGTTTGTTCACTTGATACTGTCCAAGAGGTCCCTTAACCTATCCTCCTTTTTAAAAATTCTGTTATCTTGTCATTAATCACCTTGAGTAGTTTCCATTACCGTATCCTCCAGATTGCTAATATGTTCTTCTGCATCCCCTAATCTATTGATTCCCTCTAGTGTAGTTTTCAATTCAGTTATATTCTTCAACTTTGACTGATTCTTTTTCATATTTTCTATCTCTTTGATGAAGTTTTCACTGAGTTCACCCAGTCTTCTCTGCAATCTGGTGAACATCTTCATGATCGTTACTTTGAACTCTGTCAGGATATTGCTTATATCCATTTTATTTAGTTTACTTTCTGAGGTTTTGTGTAGTTCTTTGTTTGGAGCATGTTCCTGTCTCCTCATTTTGCTTGACTTTCTGTCTTTGTTTCTAAGAATTAGGCAGAATGTTTGCTTCTCCTAAAGTAGAAGAAATGATCTTTGCATGGTTATGTCTATGGAGACTATGTACCTGGTGACTGGCTGGCTCACAGGAGCTGTGGCTGGCTATTGTGGGCTAGAGGCCCCAGGGGACCCTGTCCTGGGGCTGTCTTAGTGGGATGCCTGAAGCTGAAGTTGGTGCAGGATGAGCCGTACTCGGGCTCTCAGTGCATGTAGCACATTGGCCAGATAGCTAAAGCTGAAGTGGGTATGGGCTGTAATGGTCCCAGGGCTCTTTACAGAGGGGGCACCCTGTGAGTACAGCTGAAGGTTAAGTGGGTATGAGGCCAGGGGTCCCCATAGTTCTTTATTCAGGAGAGCTCTGGTAGGGTGGCAATGGCTGAGGCAGGGCATGGGTCAGGATGTTCTAGGATACTATGCACCAGGGGTGTGCAGACATCATCTGGAGCCAAGATGTTATGAGCCTGGGCTGTTCTAGTATACTTTGCACCTGTGTCATCTTGACACACCTTGAGAGATGGCTGGAGCTGTATTGAGTGTGTGCTTTGTGTGCTGTACTGGGGCTGCTTTGATGGGATGGCTAGGGCTGGTATGGGTTAGGGGCCCAGAGTTCACTGCAGTGATAGACCCACGAGGGTACCTGGACCCTTTCCCTGTCTGCAGTATCAAGGGAGAGGGGGACTATCAACCGTGGTGTTCACCAGCCCCTCTGACTTGGAGTGAGTTTCAGCAGCTCTCCTCCCATTTTGCATAGTTCTAGGGTCGAGTCCTTTGTATTCTAGTAGCTCTTTTAAACAGGCCTTTTTCTGTTCCCTTGCTGAGGTCTCAGGCGGACTAAGACATCCAGACCCTACTCTGATCTGTGCTATCAAGGTGGAGAGGAAACGTAAACTAGCGCTTGCCAGCCTCATAACTCAGACAGGATTCCAGCAGCTGCTCCCCTGCCAAATGGCAGGGGTCTAGGGCTAGTTCCTTTATATTCTAGTTGTCATTTTGAGCCACAGCTTTTTCTGTGCCCCAGAGCAGACAGATCTGCTCAACAGTCCCTCCTCATTGCAGTTCAAAGTGTCAGAGGTGGTGGGGGTTCCCTTTGTTACTGTGTCTCTGTCTCTCTCTCTCTCTCTCTCTCTCTGTGGTCTGTCTTGTGTGTGTGTGTGTGTGTGTGTGTGCAGAAGCTTTTCAGTCAGCCCTCAGTTCTTCAGGAGGCATTGCTCTATAATTAAGTAGATATAGTATGTTCATGGAGGGGGTGAGTTCAGGGTCTTCCTACATTGCCATCTTTTTTTTTTTCTTAAGATTTTATTTATTTGAGAGAGAGAAAGAGAGAGCATGAGAAGGGAGAGGGTCAGAGGGAGAAGCAGACTTGATCCCAGGACCCTGGGATCATGACCTGAGCAGAAGGCAGACACTTAAGGACTACACCAACCAGGTGCCCCAGTTTTTGTCCTTTAAAGAGATCTCTTCTTTAGGGAAGAAGTCCAACTGTCCATGAGCTAAGTGACTATTCTAAATACAATTACATTCTTTACTATATTATTTACATTTTTATCAAGACTCTCTTTACTTAAGTTGGTGCTTTTTTATTCTAACTTCTTCATCCATTGCTTTCCTTTTAGAACAAAATGTGCATGTCTTCAACTGACCGCAAGGAATGCCAAGACTTGCCCCTTGTCAAGTAATAAAATAACCACTGGATATAAATATAAAAGACTACAGAGACAAATACCTACTGGGTAAGATACCTTGAGGATTTATTGCAGGGTGTTTGTATTTTTGAAGGTGGGTACTTTATTGTATTGTTGTGTGGTCTGTAGTCTTATAGATACCATTAAATATTAATTTTTTATACCAAAAATATATATTAAGGAATAAAAAAGCAAATTTATATATTGTTCTTAGAAATAGAAGTCAGAAAAGAAAAAGAAAGAAAGAAAGGTAAGTCAGAGAGCACACACAGCATGCATAGTGTACTTAAACACCCATCTGCTTTGAGTCTAGCACTTACCCTCTAGGGTTAGACTACTTTGGGCAGCTCTTTCCCCATTGAGAAATAGAATTTGCAAAGCTCATCTAAGAATTGGGAATTTTCAAACTTTCAAAATTGTTGTTATTAAAAAATACAGAGAAATGGAAAAGCTTTTTTCCTAGATATTCCTTTCCCAGACATTACTAGACATTTTTAAAAAGCTAACATTTATTATGTGCCAGGCATTGCCGTAAGCACCTTGTAAATACTGACTCATTTAATCATGAAACAACCCTACAACATAGGTACTATTATATATCCCGATTTTAGAAAATGGAAAATTGATTACTCATCCAAAGCTATGATGAGAATCCAGGCAGCGCAGCTTGGGGAGGCTTCACACTTAGTCTGCCTCCTGTCCTAAGTTATTAGTGAGGTAGCAGTATAAACTGCTTTTGCTTTTAATTTAGGATATCGGATTGATTTTTTTCTTGCATATTTTATTGACAGCATTTATGAATGCAGCCTGTTATGCAAGTGTAATCGGCGAATGTGTCAAAACCGAGTTGTCCAGCATGGACCTCAAGTGAGGCTACAGGTGTTCAAAACTGAGAAGAAGGGATGGGGAGTACGCTGCCTAGATGACATTGACAGAGGGACATTTGTTTGCATTTATTCAGGTAAAACAAAGGTTAATTATTCAAATTACTATAGTAAGATCTGCATTTCTGAATCTCCATTTTACTAAACCTTATAGCAAGGACAGGAGCAACAATATAGAGGAGGAGCATCAGAGGAGGGCAGGTGACTGGGAAATCGAGCACTCGCAGATGAGGAGACACTGGGTATTCCAGAAAAAAAAAAAGGCTCAGAGATAAAACTTGGGTTATTATGTGAGGCATTTTTTTTCTCTCCATCGCTATAGATGCTTTGGGATAAGTTAAGACTTTTTGAATAAGAAAACTAAATGACTGACTTCCTAAGGTAAAGATTATCAACCAAAGATAATCTTGTTCAATAATTTGAACTGTTAGAATTTAACAAGTTAAGTCTGTAATAAATACCAGCACAAGA